>NC_041389.1:489445258-489498313 GCF_002162155.2 Triticum dicoccoides | reverse complement strand
AAAAAACAAACTTCACGACTCATACCGTGTAGAACATCTCGAAGGCGGCGCGCGAAGGACTCTGATATAGATTCAATTTCTTGCGTGGAGTGGGATCTCGCCCGACGGGGAGAAGAGAACAACAAGGACGAACAGCACAGCTCTACGCCTGCTTGCCGCTGGATCGATCTCATGCATCCGGAGCGGCGGACTGGTGCATTTTTAGATTTCATATATAAACAGGGACAAGTAGTAGTTTGCTTTTTGAGGGATCTCCACTCCAAGTCGCATCCTTTTTAGCCCCAAATTATTGCACTTGTTCTTAGAAAAAAAGATGTGTGATCTGATATGAAATTTAGGGTGAACGCTAGGGTGGAACAGCACCGATATTTCCTTCACTCACCAATAACCGTTTTCTGTTGCAGACGGATCGGCTTCTTCGTCATTGGCTACAAGGAAAGGGGCACCTTGCAAACGAGATGATGATTCTCACGACAGCAAAAGAAGGGGATGTTCAGGGACAGAGCTACCAGAGGTAGTAATATACATCCATAAATTTGAAGGGCAGACCTATATATGCTGCAGAAATTGATTGACAACCAATGCTAGCTAAATGAGATTTAGTTTATTTTTCTGCGCTACAATCTCCTCTCCTGTAGTCCTCCTGCTGCATTAGTTGTTCTGTTTTCTGTTCTGTTCCAATCGTTCGTCCAGATTCAGGCTGCAAGTGGAGATGGGATTAAGTAGGACTACTTAGCCCATCCCACTTAATCTTCTTTAATGGAATCCCATTGGAAAATAATAATAATAATCGGGCTAGCCCACTTATCCCATTGGATCCCGTAGGAAGCCCACTTAGATATCGTCGTGTCCGAACAAGTAGAGCGAGGGCGGTGCCACAACGTACTCCCGCCGCCGCCAGTCCGCCATCGCGTTCCTGCTTCTTCCTCCTCACACCGCACCGCCCCCGGCGGCCTCCCCATCACCGAAGCTGTCAGCGACCTGGGCCTCGCTGGGCCTCAGGCACTACCCAGCCCATGAAGGAGACGCACTACATATACAGGGGAAGGCCTCCACGAGCAACTCGGCTTGGATCAGGACGGCGGCTTCGGCCGAGGCTTGGCTTCATCTTCCTCCTTCCCCTTCTGTAATCTCTATCTCTTCCTCCTGTATCTCCAGCTTGTAACCGAATTCATGGCAATTGATTGAATTAGTAGAGAGAACCTCACAATTGGCATCAGAGCCGTTCGATTCTCCACCAAATATCCACCCCAGAATTTTCCCCACCCAATTCCATGGATTTTCCACGACGGCGTGCCGAGCTCCTGGCGACTCTCTCGTCGGAGGGTCGGGCGACGTATGAGGTGCTCAGGGCCCAGCTAGCCCGTGATGTGGACCGGTGCTTTGCTGAGTCCAAGGCGAGGCTAGAGAAGGGCATGGAGGCGGCGCTCGGCGACCTCCACACCAAGCTGGACCGGACTATCGGCGACCTCCGCCAGAAGGTGCGTAGCGACCACGGCCGTAGGTGCGCCCCTGCGGCGGCAGCCTCTACTGCGACAGCGCCTGCTATGTCGACGTCGGCTGGGAGCCATGTCTTCCCCGACCCCAATCACGGCCCCGACCTGTCGTCTTCGACTTCGTCAACGACGAACACGGCCAGGCCTATGCGCGTCTCGAGCAGCAGCATCACCACCGACGGGTCCCATGAGTTGGAGGTTGCTGCCTCCTCCTCCGACCCCGCTCCAGCGGCAGCGGCCACGAGCATCTCCGTGTGGAGCGCGACTGCCGTTGCCCCCGCATCAGGCGGCGTTCCCTCCCTCGTCGCGTCGGCCACCACCCGCTCGACGAGCCCAGGAGGAGACATCGATGCGGCACCAGACGCCAACCCTCTGGTGTCCACGGGTCCCATCGGCATGCCTGCGTCCACCATGCAGAGCGAGCCAGACCATGTGCGTGAGACGCCCATCACCTGTTCGACGCTTGGCCTCTACCCCGTCGCCAACGCCATTCAGATCAACAAGGTGCCCCTACCTGAGATTGCTGTGTCCCCAACACGATCTGCAGCCTTCTCCACCTCCACCTTCATGGCTGCAGTGTCCGCCTCACTCGATTCAGAACTTGCTCTCGCCACGCCCACCATGTGTTCGACCGAGTGCCCTGGAGAAGAAAACAGTGAAACAAGGACCACGCCCGCTTCTACAGCAGCGCCGCCGGCATCCTCGACCAGTGCTATTCCTGCTATGTGTGAGGTGAGCATAGAGGTCAATTCATGGCTCTGATGGATATAACCAGTTCGTCTCCAATCCTCACAAAGGTCACAACCACCCAAGCATTGTCGCCTACCAAGTGTTCGACAGAAGGCCTGAACAGCGAGACCAGTGTGGCTTATCTCAAGTATTTAGTCAGCTCACATCACCAGTTGCAGCAGCACGTGTGGTTCGCCGAGTTCAAAACTGAATTGAGGAAGAGCCGTGAGGAATTGTTGGCAGCCAGGAAGGAGATGAACTCAGTATCCTTGCTCACAATCAGGTTCCTGTTTCAGTGTGTTCCAGGTTATGGGCTATTAACATTATCATGGGATCCAGGACAACACGCAGTTGATTCGGCTGCAACTATTTGCGATCAAGGTATTCATGCCATTTGTCACCAGCAAGTTTCTGTCCATACTAGGCTACAGATTGCATGGTCATTCGTTTGGGAATTCTCTTGTGTTGGATCAAGGAGGACTGCTGTCAGCTTCTTATTCGATTCAGCTGGTGGTTTGGCAGTTGTTTTATTCAGTACACGGTGCTCGGTTCTTGCATATTGTGTTGCCAATATAGTACCATTTTCTGATCCAGTTGAGTCAGATTCTACTCCGCAAATAATTGAGATGAGGCTTGCTACTCGCATCTTTAGTCACAAGACAGCACCAGCAGTCTCGAAGCAGAAGGAAGTGTGTCAGAATCTCAGATGAAGTGTTGTTTCAGCGAGTTGTCTACAATCCTGAATCCTGATGGTTGCCTGCATGACAATAGCACACAACTGTACATCATCACTGATATTGCTAGTAGCGGTTCACCACTGTCGAGCAAGGTTACCACACTGCATCAATTTCAGTCTATTGGATGCTTGGCATCACCATGGGACCATGGTCAACATGCAACTATTGTTCATGAGCGCAAGGTTTCTTGGTCTAGTTCTATGTTTCTACAGGATGGGAAGTTTCAGAATGTTATGGCCATGACGGTCGAACTCAAGACTTGGCCCTCTTGGAGGTTGTGCTTACTGGGTGATCTGGAGTTGAGCAATATTCCTGAATGTTTGATCGCATCACCAAGGTCGCAGTCAGTGCCACTACTGCCAATGCTTGATGAAGCTCTTGGAATCCATTGGAAAATTTCATGGCCAGTTCATTTTTCAGTCAGTGCCACTACTGTCAATGGTAACATGACTGAACCTATCTACTTCACCAAAGAGTTAATTCCTTCTGGACTTGATCCTTCGCGCAGCAACTTGTCTTTCGGTGCTAACTACTTTGAGAAGCTTGGAATTCCAAGACACTTAATTGTCAGTTTTGTTGTGCCCATCTACTGGCCTGATACTGCTCTTATGCTATATGGGTTTGAGCTGCGGCAATAGAAGATTGCTTACTCTTTTAGTGATGCATTATCAGATTCAGTTGCTTGGTCACTCTGCTATGCATGTTCTGTTATTGGCAATGGCAACATCTCGAGGCGAAGCATATATGATTAAAAAAGGGCAACCTGGTGCATGTAGCTCCCGCTTGCGCAGGGTCCAGGGAAGGGTCCGACCACTTTGGGTCTATAGTACGCAGCCTTTCCCTACATTTCTGTAAGAGTCGCGAAGCATATATGATTATGGAACAAAATTGAGAAAAGGCAAAGATTGTTTGATGCTCATTAATGATCTATCCCTGTCAGCTGGGATATTGTTTGCACTGGAGTATGCTGAATTTCAAGCAAGCTTGCTAGCTAATTGTGTTGTTATCAGATCGCTCGGTGTTGCCACAGCCAATGGGTTCTTACATGTTCCTGCAGCTGATTGTGATGCCCTGTTCAATTCCGAGGAGAAGCTGTATCAGTGCATCATCCAAATGCTAGAGGCAACTGATAACAACTACATATACAGGGGAAGGCCTCCACGAGCAACTCGGCTTGGATCAGGACGGCGGCTTCGGCCGAGGCTTGGCTTCATCTTCCTCCTTCCCCTTCTGTAATCTCTATCTCTTCCTCCTGTATCTCCAGCTTGTAACCGAATTCATGGCAATTGATTGAATTAGTAGAGAGAACCTCACAGAAGCCACTCACCTTGCGCCGGCGCGGCAGGACGAGCAGCCGTCGTCGTTCACGTGTGCCGGGGATCTGGGCGCCGAAGCAGGTCGGGGCGTGGAAGCTCGTCGTGGCAGGGTCGTGCACGCCAAGGGCGTTGTCGGGTTGGTGTACTGATCCGTCTGTTGAATTCTCACGGATTTGAATCCTCAGCGAGGACCTCATGGCGCTCAGGCTACCGCTGGCCCTGTAGCTCTGCGAGAACTCTGCTGCTGCCGGCATCGACCTCCTCAGCAGGGGCTCGGGGGCCCCGGCCTTCTTGGCGCCCCGCCACTTGGACAGCTCCACGGCCACGCAAGGGCCCTTGGCCATGGCCCTCGCCTCCTCCTCGCCGGCGGCGTACGAGCCATGCTTGTGCTTGAGCCGCTCGTTGCGCCCCGCGGAGTAGAGGTCGTAGAGCATGCTCCTCTCGAACAGCTGGCTGGTCGGCGCCACCGCCGCAGCCCAGTCGTCCGTGCTCGCATCGGCTGTGTGAGCTTTCTTGCTATATCATGCACAACGGACGGATCAGTACAACGAGAACATGGAGCTCGGGCGTCCACACGGATTGGTTACCGCCAGCCTCATTGATGCTGGTGCATGCGCGCATGGGAGCTTGCTAAGTGGGAATCCCACTTATCCCACTTAATCCATATTAGTTTTTGGTGGGATGCCCACTTTCTCTATCAAACTATGTTGAGACCTGGTGGATTGGTGGTGGGACTCCCAACTATAGTCCCACCTGCAGCCTGAGTCCAGATGTATCTCTGCAGCAGAAAACCGTCTGTCACGAGTCTTGTTAAAGAGCAGAAAACTTGTCCGCTCCAGATTCAGTGTGACATATACTCTTAAGCAAAATCTTACCTTTGGGCTGTCTGTTTCTCAAATGCTGGAGATTTCTGATTTTGATGGTCAACAGCCTTGCATACTGACTAGTTACAGCACTAGTGCCACAAAAACTGTCACAGACTTTATCCAGATTAAATTGAGTAGTGCCACACCATCACAACCTATACGGCTAGCTCTCCAATACAATAAGGTTGCAATCAACTTCAGAACTCGAAGGATTGTCGGTTACCATGGGCCACCTTCGCTTGCAAGCACGCACCATAAAGCTTCATATATTATCTAGTAGCTTCTTTAAGAAGTACAGCCTCTGTAACTTAATGTAAGACGTGTTTTAGACGTATGGTAAGTCTAAAAAACGTCTTACATTAAGTTGCATAGGGAGTAGAACTTAGTAAAACTTTGTCCCGGTAACAGCACTTGACACCCTACCATATCCTTGAGGACCTTGTCTAAAACCAGAATACCTTCTGTCCCTGTGATCCATTTGGTCTACAAGTTTCTTCTATGGATCTATGCTTCCCCTGCTCATTTTCCTGGCTTCACACTTTTGCGGCGCTGATAATGGTTGGTTGTATTGAGCTGTGTATTCTGTAATCGCCATTGTTCTACCCGGTTTGTTCTATTTATTAAATCTTCTTATCTTAGTGATCAAAAGTTGAGACCATCTGATCAAAGTATCTTGCACCAAAACTGTTGGATTCTGTGACATGGGCTTCCTGGTAGTTATGTAGATGTACTATTTCTACCATTGCAAAATCTGTACCTTTTTTATCTGCGTCTTTGCTAAATTGACGTATTATAGCATGCTATTCCGCAACAATACATCTTCCATGCATTTTGATTTACACAAGTGCATATCAACTGCTATTGTTGACTCGTATCACTCGGGAAAGATAAACTTATCTATTCACTGTTCTGTTTACAAAAATGTTACTCCCTCTGTCTCACTCGGGAAAGATAAAAGTTTTTTGACACTGTCACACTTACGTTTTTTAGACAGAGGTAGTACTATGCTTCTACTGACTCCCCCTCCCTTCACACCAATGAGGAAGACATTTTATTTTACAATTCTAATGTTTTAACTCTTCTCCGATTCTTGTGGATCCAGGACATCTGGTGTCATATTCATTCCCTAATGACTCTACGAGATGCTGCCCGTGCTGCCTGCGTATCTCATGCCTTTCGAAGTTCTTGGAAATGCTATCCCAACCTTATCTTTAATATTCAAACAATAGTGTTGCCGAATGGCATGGATTTCACCTACAGAGTTGATTACATTTTGAAAAACCACTCGGGCATTGGCGTGAAGACATTCGAGCTTGATTTATCCTGTTGCTACAACCCCAATGTCTATAAATATCTCCATAGGTGGCTTAATAAGATAGTGGTTACACCTGGCATTGAAAAACTTACCCTTGTGATGCCTGAGAGGGAGGCAGTCAGCTTCCCTTGCCATGTTTTGTTTAATAGGGATGGAAGCTCGATGTGGTATCTTCACCTTGCTTACTGTGCCTTCCATCCTACAGTCAGTCCTGGTTGCTTGAGATTGACATGCCTGACGGTGCTGCATCTCGAGTGTGTGAGAATTACAGGGGACGAGTTAGGGTACGTTTTTTCCAGCTGCGTTGCTTTGGAGCGACTGGAACTCTCGAGATGCTTCGATATAACTTGCTTGAAGATACCTTTCCAGCTGCAGCGGCTCAGCAACCTGCAAGTGTTAATTTGCCCCAAACTGCGGATGATAAAGATCGAAGCTCCAAATATTTATAGGTTTCGCTTTATTACATTTGGCCAAGTAGAGGTCTCACTTGGACAATCACTGCGACTGAAGAACCTAGAGATGTTCGATTGCCGTCCCCTCTGTTATGCACTCGAAGAGCTTGCATCCATTGCGCCGAATCTTGAAACTTTTAGCATATATTCACCCCGTGAGGTATATTCTAAAACTCTTTGTGATCTTTTTCTTGGAAGGGAAGTAGGGAACGTTCTGTGATTATTCAGTAGCACTCTTATGCATAGAACAATAGTGATACCTTGGAATATTAATTAACATGTGGCATATTTATGCAGGTGATAAATACAAGAATGGCATTGGCGCCTAGCAAGTTCCTGCACCTGAAGTACCTGAGTATTAGTATTCATGTTCATGGTGACTACGATTATTTTTCTCTAGTTTCTTTTCTTGGTGCCGCTCCCTCCTTGGAGACATTCATACTGAATGTAGGTCACCGTTCACCCTGTCAATATTTTTGAATGCACTCATCATGCAGATATAACAAGTCTCTATGGTCGAACCATTTATTCAAGTATTTAAACTATTTTTGGTATCTTCAGGTACGGACACAGCTAGAACACACTGATGAATTGCTTTCTGAAGACCCCTCGCATCTAAGGAAGATGCTAGGATACCACCATGACAAGCTCAAGAAAGTGGAGATATCTCGGTTCTACTCTTCAAAGAGCTTGGTTGAGCTGACGTGCCATATTCTCGAAAACTCAGCATCACTGGAGTGCCTTACACTGGACACCACCGGTGGTGGTCTCCGGTGTTCTGACCGCGAGTTCTGTAAGTGCTCCTTCTTGGAGAGAACCAAGGAGGCCCATACAGCAGTCCTGGTAATCGGAAAATACATCGTTGGAAAAGTTTGCTCTAGAGTTAAGCTAGTTGTTGTGGAGCCTTGCATCCGGTGCCATACCCTTAACCCATAGGTGCATCGTTGTTGTCATTGTGCGCACAGGTACGCCCAGAAGTTTTGTGAGGACTGAATGTTGTCTTTTTCTTTTTGGCGAAACTCTCCGGTGTTGGCAATTCGTCAAGAGTAGTAGATTGGCAGGAGCTTAACCAGTGTCTGTTGTTTCAGTTGCCCAGTGTTAGCTTGGCTTCTCGTTACTGCTTGCTTTATGTTGAGGAACGTCGTCCGGGCCCGTGTAGAGGGTTGTAGGAAACCCCTGAATCCGGCGTTTACAAAGCTTGTTCGGTGTTTATTTGGATGAAAAGGAACAGGGTATTTAGCCCGTCGTTTTAACAGAAATATCTGCGGCCATGAAATGCATGAAAGAGGGCTCCATTAACCAACTTGCTTCAAGCTTCTAAAAATCTAAGGGAAATAAGGTGCATCGGACTGTTATGCGAGTGTGTTCCTATAATATTTAAGGGCTAGTTGAATACTTGTGAGTTGCTACAGGTTTTATTTTTTGCAGAGGGCTTTCAACAGGTTGATAGACTCTGTTAGACTCACCACGTCAAATTATTTATTTATTTATTTATTTTGCGGGAAAAATTTCAATCTATTCATCTTCAATCATGGTAGCACAACGGACATTAGTAATAAAAATTACATCCAGATCCGTAGACCATCTAGCGACGATTACAAGCACTGAAGCGAGCCGAAGGCGCGCCTCTGCCATCGCCCCTCCCTCACCGGAGCCGAGCAAACCTTGTAGTAGACAGTCGGGAAGTCGTCGTGCTAAGACCCCATAAAACCAACGACCAGAACAGCAACTGCCGCAGATGAAGAGTGTAGATTAAAAGGATCCAACCTAAAGACACGCGAACGAAGACGAACGACGAACAGATCTGAGCAAATCCACCAAAGACAGATCAGCCGGAGACACAACTCCACACGCCTACAGACAGAACAGGGGCTAGGCGGGGAGACCTTTATTGCATCTTCAGGGAGCCGCTGCCATCTCGAATTCCTGAACAGGACACAAACCCTAACAAAACTCAAAAAAATATCTAAAAACGGAGTTCTCCCACTGGCAAGGGGTGAGATCCACTCCGCATTCATGGCCCTAAGACCACCGATGACGGGACGGACCGGCGCCGTCGGGAGGCAGCGTACCCTAGCTTTTTGGAGGGGCGGCTGGCTAGGTCAAAGAATAGCCAGAGTAGTCGGGTGCGTAGAATTATTTATTTATTTTGAAGCTCCATATAGGAAAGAACCGGGATTGTTTTAGGAGTACCATAGTGGAAAGAACCGGGAATAGTTTTCGAACTGTTTACTTTTTTTTGAGTATCACAGCGCACTTTATTGCCTAAGTTCAATGTTTACAGGGATACATAAATGAGCAGGTGGTGCATCAAGCCACACATGTCTACCTATATCAAGGGACGTAGCCATACGTGCTAGTCTGTGAGGCTCTCCATTACATTCGCGCTGTTCATGACTGTTTACTATGAGCACCATAGGGGTGCTATCGCTGGCACTATACCTGGCCAAACCTCGGGCCGGGCCGGGCTTCGGGTCGGGCCTAGCCAAGCCCGACACAAAAAACCCAGGCCCGGGCCCGGCCCGGTCTGGCCATCGGGCCTGTGTTTCTGGGCCCGAGCCTGGCCCGAACACGTAAAAGCCCGTCGGGCTTCGGG
Organism: Triticum dicoccoides; assembly: GCF_002162155.2. NCBI lineage: Eukaryota > Viridiplantae > Streptophyta > Magnoliopsida > Poales > Poaceae > Triticum > Triticum dicoccoides. Next base: position 489,488,806 of record NC_041389.1, on the reverse strand, counting down.
CCGGCCCGGCCCGACCTTCAGAAAAATGCAAAAACGACGTGCCCGGGCCCGGCCTTCGGGCTCAAAAACTAGGCCTGAGCCCGGCCCGGGGGCAGCGTCGGGCCGGGCCATGTCGGGCTTTTTCGGGCCGGTCTTCCCATGGCTAGGACTAGCTGGCACCATCAAGAAATCACCCTTCGCCATCACTTCGTAGAAAAAAGTTAAGGAAAGAATGATAAAACCATATATTATGCAATTATTGTATAACTATATGTGGGATTGTCTTGATCAAACCTCACGCCTATACTTATTTTTATATGCCACCATGTGTTATAAGAGATGCTAAGAGTGAACTTGCAAAACTTGGTACCATTTCCTACATAAGAAAACAATCTAAAATATTTTAATTGTTGCTATACTTACATTTATTAATTATCTAGATTACCTCAATCCGGTTTGGATTATAGCAGGGGCATTTCTTTCCCAAAGTGGTGAGGTACACATAGGGTGGTTCTAGTAAATCCTTTAGCGGATCCTTGTTGTCGTGTAACATGATTGTTCCACGGACCAGTGCACTGCAATATTTCTTTTGAATAGTCTGAATTGCTTATCACATGTGTCACGTGGTAATGCATTGCAATATTTATTTTATTTTATTTTTTGCGAGAAAATTTCTGATATATTCATCTTCAATCATGACCGTACAACGAACACCATAAATAATTAAAATTACATTCAGATCTGTAGACCACCTAGCGACGACTATAAGAACTGAAGCGAGCTGAGCAAAACTTCTTGTAGTAGACACTCGGGAAGTCGACATGTTAAGGCCCATAGGACCAGTATGGCAGAACTGCAAGCGCCGCCGATGAAGAGTAGTGTAGATCAGAATGATCCAACCTGAAGACACACGAACATAGACGTACTACGACCAGATCCAAGCAAATCCGCCAAGAACAGATTTACCGGAGACACACCTCCACGCGCCTACCAACGATGCTAGACACACCACCGGGACGGGGGCTAGGGGAAGAATCTTATTCCATCTTCTCGCCGTTTAGTCTTCTTGAGCAGAACACAAACTCTAACAAAACTCGAAGAAACAAAATAGAACCCTTCCACCGACAAGGGTCGGGATCAACCACGCCGCCTTGGCCCTAAGGCCACCGGGGACGAGGCGGACCGGCGGCGGCGCCGGCGGAAGGCGGAGGAACTCTAAACTTTTGTTAGGGGAGGAGACGGCTGCGTGCCACGTTTTGGTCGCCTGTTTCCCTGCCCGGGGAAACTATTGAGAGGCTTGAAAGATGCAGCCCAATGAACTGCAATATTTAACAGTGGACAAGCCTACAGACAGAAATAGTAGTAGTTGTAAACAATAAGAATGGCCTTGGCGCCTAGCAAGTTCCTGCACCTGAAGTCCCTGAGTATTAGTACTATTTTTCTCTAGTTTCTTTTCTTGGTGCCGCTCCCTCCTTGGAGACATTCGTACTGAATGTAGGTCACCGTTCACCCATCATGCAGATATAACAAGTCTCTATGGTCGAACCATTTATTCAAGTATTTAAACTATTTTTTGTATCTTCAGGTACGGACACAGCTAGAACACACTGATGAATTGCTTTCTGAAGACCCCTCACATCTAAGGAAGATGCTAGGATACCACCATGACAAGCTCAAGAAAGTTGAGATATCTCGGTTCTACTCTTCAAAGAGCTTGGTTGAGCTGACGTGCCATATTCTCGAAAACTCAGCATCACTGGAGTGCCTTACACTGGACACCACCGGTGGTGGTCTCCGGTGTTCTGACCGCGAGTTAAGTGCTCCTTCTTGGATAGAACCAAGTAGGCCCATACAGCGGTCCTGGTAATCAGAAAATACATCGTGGGAAAAGTTTGCTCTAGAGTTAAGCTAGATGTTGTGGAGCCTTGCATCCGGTGCCATACCCTTGGCCCATAAGCGCATCGTTGTTGTCAATGTGCGCACGGGTACGCCCAGAAGTTTTGGGAGGACTAAATGTTGCCTTTTTTTTTTTTGACGAAACTCTCATGTGTTGGCAAATTCGTCAAGAGTAGTAGATTGGCAGGAGCTTAGCTAGTGTTTGTTTTTTCGAGTAAATAGCATAAAACTACTACTTTACGGGTTAGGGTTTCAAAAAATACCGGTTTTTAATTTTTCTCAGATAACTACCAAGTCAGGTGTCGGCTGTTTCAGAAAATCCAAATTACTGAGTGCTTATCAATTGGTCGTGATTATGACAGGTCAGACCCGTACCTAAACAAGCGTTAGTTTGACCGTTAACTGACATGTGTCTCTTCTCATCTAGTCATCTCCTTCTCCTCTCTGCATTCCTTCTTCTCCTCCACTCTCCCTGCTCGCGAAGAACGCCGGAGAACCGCCATGGCCGCCGGCCACACGGCTGGCCACCGCTGTCCGTCCTATGCCACGTTCGGCCGCCGCCCTATGCCACGTCGAGCCCCCCTCCGCTGGTACTGTTGCCGGTGCTCCTAGTGACAAGGAGCTCACCGGGCTCACCAGCCTCGCGCGCGGCGGGGGTCGCCGCCGCGCATGCCGCCTGGAGTCTCCGCGCAGCCCTGGGACTCCGGCATGGGTCGCCGCGCGCCATCGGGAGCCGCCATGTGGCCATCGCCCGCCATGGGGCTCTGCTCGTGTCACCGCGCCGCCGCGTGCCATCGAGAGTCGCCTGGGGGTCTCCGCCCGCCATGGGGCCGCCAGGGCTCGCCGCCCACCATGGGGAGCCGACATAGAGGCGGCCATTGCCCGACGGCGTTGTGCAGCACGGCTAGGCGGCGGGTGTAGAGAGGCGGGAGAGAAGGAGGTGAGGCGGAGTAGCGGCTAGGTTGAGCCCCGATGAGTGCCAACAGCGGGCGGTGGGCGGCTCACCGGTCGGAGGAGGCAAAGTCGTGAGGTCCAGCTCGGGAGCGAGAGGAGCGGCAATGGCTGCCCTGATCTGAGAGCAGCGCCCCGATTGCTTTTTGCAAAAAATGCAGGGACTGGATTGCTTTCTTAAATTTGTGTGTAGGCCCACCCCTAACAGTCAAACAAATGGTTAAACAATTAGAGCTCTTCCGCATGGGTCCCACTTGTCATAATCGTCATCAATTGATAAGTACTCAGCGTTTTGAGTTTTTTTGAAACAGTTGACCCCTCACTTGGTAGTTATCTGAGAAAAATTAAAAACCGATAATTTTTTGAAACCCTAACCCGTAAAGTAATAGCTTTATGCTATTTACTCATTTTTTCAGTTGCGCAGTGTTAGCTTGGCTTCTCGTTACTGCTTGATGTATGTTGAGGAACGTCGCGTCCAGGCCCGTGTACAGGGTTGTAGGAAACCCCTGAATCCGGCGTTTACAAGGCTTGTTTGGTGTTTCATTTGGATGAAAAGGAACAGGGCATTTAGCCCGTCATTTTGACAGAAATATCTGCGGCCATGAATGAAAGAGGGCTACATTAACCAACTTTGTTTTGACCATAAAACAGTAGGGCAAAGCCCTACTGTGTGTCATTTTCATTATATATGAAATAAAAAGTGCTGGATACAATGGTTGTTGGGGGAGCAACCAGAGTGGAAAGGTTTACAGAAAGTTAAAATATAAAGTACAATAGTTATTCAAATGTTGTCTATAGGATGACATGCCATCCTTGAGGCTGGGCTTGGCTTTCAGCATGGTGAGCTTGATAGTTTTGATGAAGTCAAACTTGCATGAGGTTATGGAGCATGGTATATCTTCAAATATCAATCCATTTCTCTGATTCCATATACTCCAGCATCCCACAGTCACAGTTTCCATGAAGAAAGGTAGATTATATCTCAGTTTGCCATCAGAGATCATGTCATGAATGGTCAAATCAGTGTTCCATTCGATAGCAATATTCCACCAGAAATTTTGACTGAATGGGCATGAAAATAGTAAATGGGTTTTGTCCTCCATCTCATCATCATTAACCAAATTGCTTCAAACTTCTAAAAATCCAGGGAAATAAGGTGTGTCAGACTGTTATGCGAGCGTGTTCCTATAATATCTAAGGGCTAGTTGAATACTCGTGGGTTGCTACAGGTTGATAGACTGTGTTAGACTCACCACGTAAAAAAAAGTTTCAAGCTCCATATAGGAAAGAACCGGGATTGTTTTAGGAGTGCCATAGTGGATGGATTCTTAGTTTTTGAACTGTTTACTATGAGCACCATAGGGGCGCTATCCCTGGCACACCATCGAGAAATCACCCTTTACCATCACTTTGCAGTGTGGCAGTGGTCCCCATTGTAAATTGGGTTGGAAGAGTTGAACCCTTTGTCTCGGCCGCATGTTTATATATATTGGCAATGCCTTGAAGTACAAGAAGAGATCAGGATTTGATCGATCTCAGGTTCGGTACAGGAGGTTACGAGAGAGAGGAAAAGGAGATAGAGATAGATTACAATTTGAATGAAATATCTCTATCCTATACATATCCTAATACTCCCCCTCAATCTAAACCTCATGAACTTCGGCCAAGGTTGAGATTGTACTTGAACTCATCTAACCTCCTCATAGTGAGAGGCTTTATGAACCCATCAGCAAGTTGATCTCCAGTAGGAATAAACTGAATCTTGAGAAGCTTTCTAGCTACTCTTTCTCTGACAAAGTGGAAATCAACTTTAATATGCTTTGTGCGTGCATGAAAGACAGGATTAGCTGACAGATAGGTTGCACCAATATTATCACACCATAGTCTGGCAGCTTTTGGAGTCTTAATTCCAATCTCATAAAGTAGTGTTTGTATCCACATTACTTCAGTTGTGGCATTTGCCAAAGCTTTGTATTCAGCCTCAGTACTTGATCTAGAGACTCTAGCCAGCTTTCTTGCACTCCATGACACAAGATTGGATCCCAGAAATACAGCAAATCCACCAGTAGACCTTCTATCATCAATACATCCTGCCCAGTCTGCATCAGAGTAGGCAGTAACAAGCATAGAAGAAGACTTGGTAATTTGAAGTCCAAGTCCCTCTGAAAACTTAAGGTACCTCAAAATTCTCTTAACTGCAGTCTAATGAGTAGTGCTAGGAGCATGTAAATACTGACATACCTTGTTGACAACATAGGAAATGTCAGGTCGTGTAAGTGTTAAATATTGCAAGGCACCGACAACACTCCTGTAATTTGTTGCATCCTCTGACCCAAGTGGCTCTCCACTTTCAACAGAAAGTTTTTCAGAAGTTGAGATAGGTGTAATCAAGCTTTTAAATAGCGGATAGCAGACTGGTTGCGGATTAGGGTCCACATAGCGGAATGCGAATAGCGGGCGATATTGCGGGCGCTATGTCCACATAGCCAATTTTTAAAAAACACTCATAAATTTGAGATTGTTGTGTATATTTCTAGGCCATTGACAAAAATTTGACATTTAATTTGAGAAATCATCATTTATATAAGAATATAAACTATAATTGAACAATATTTGGTCATGCAACCATGCAAGCAAGACATATTTACCAAAATAGATTACACAACAGAATAATAAGGACTTATATAGCGGGCGATATTGCGGATAGCGGACGATATAGCGGTCTAACAAGTGATATTGCGCCCGCATCATGACAACACGCTATTTTCTAACGCAACCTTAAACTAATAGCGGCCGGGTGACGCTACCGCTATTGCGGCCGCAATAGCGGAGGTAGCGGATGCTATTTAAAAGCTCACAGGTTTACATTTTTCCAAACCTACTCTCCTGAGTATGTCAGCTGTGTATTTTTCCTGTGTCGGAAGTATATCATCTCTTATCTGTTTGACCTCTATGCCAAGAAAATAATGAAGATCTCCCAAATCTTTGAGGGCAAATTCCAACTTAAGATCCTTAAGCAAGCAAGTAGTGGCACTTGAACTTGAGCAAGCAACAATAATATCATCAACATAAACTAGCACAAAAATAGTGACATTTCCTTTATTATAAAAGAACAAGGATGTGTCTGCCTTGGATGGTACAAATCCAAGTTGTTGTAGTTGCATGCTTAATCATGAATACCAAGCTCTTGGGACCTGTTTTAAACCATATAAAGCTTTATCCAACTTACAAACATAATGTGGTGTACCTTGGTTTTCATAACCTGGTGGTTGCCGCATGAATACCTCTTCCTCAAGAACACCATGAAGAAACGCGTTCTCAGCATCTAGCTGTCTTAAGATCCAACCTCTGGAAACAGCAATAGACAAGACAAGTCGAATGGTAGCTGATTTAACGACTGGACTAAAGGTATCCTCATAATCAATCCCAAACCTTTGCTTAAAACCTTTAGCAACTAATCTAGCCTTGTACCTGTCTATACTTCCATCTGACTTTCTTTTTATCTTGTACACCCATTTACAGTCAAAGACATTCATTCCACTTTTTGATGGTACTAGATGCCATGTTTTATTTTTCATAAGTGCATCATACTCACTATCCATGGCTTCTTTCCAATCTTTGTGAGCAAGAGCATCAACAAGATTAACTGGTTCACCAACAGTAGTGAGGAAAACACGTTTTTAATCATACCTAATGGTACCACCTTTGTATTCCTTTTCCTTAGTAATACCTGATTGAGACCGTGTGTGACGCCGAGGAATAATTTGTGCAGCAGAGGAAACCGCCACAGAAGATCCAACAACCTGATCATGTGCAGCCGCCGCGGGATCGCGCGCCAGATCTTCTGCGGATGAAATCAGCCTCGGGATTATTCCACCAGCTGAAGCGATCTGCGTGTCGCCTGTAGATTCTACGCGGGTGGACGTGCGCGTCGGGACCCGTGGACTAGGCCCAGTCACGATCGCCCGGTCGGGCAGCTGGTCGGCCACCCCCTCAGGCCGTGGGCTCGTGGCGAGCGGAGATACGCCCCCACCCCGCCTGGGCTGGTGGGCTCCACACTGTCGCTATCGGTCACCGGGTCGCACGCCGCCTTCGCATGCAGCTGGACGGGATCTCCAAAGGCAAAAGTCCCCTATCGTTAGGGTTTGTCTCTCCTCTTGGTGGTGACATTGGTGACCACCATAGAGATTCAATCTCCCCTTCCCTCTTCTCCTCGCCGATCTGCCAGGGCTCTTTGGGTCCCGCTAGGGGTGGGGGTGAGGTGTTTTTTAGGGAATCTACCGCCCGTGGAACAACTCTCTTCGGGCAAGAGATCATGAGCGATGCGGCGTCAGGTTCGGTCCAGGGCGCCTCGGATCTAGCAGCCATGATGAAAGAACTAGGTTTGCAGGAGGAGGACCTCCAGGATGTTGTGGTTGAGGATGAGGAACTAACAGCGGAGGCGACCCGCTGGATGGCAATCGCTAGGGTACACACGGAGAAACCCTATAGCCAATATTGGTTCTTCAGGAACATGAGAATCGCTTGGGATCTGGCAAAGGAGGTGAAGATAAGGCCATTAGAAGACAACCTATACACTTTGCAGTTTGGATGCCTCGGCGATTGAGAGCGTGTGATGGAGGACGGTCCATGGACTTTCAAGGGGAAGGCCGTGATCCTGTCACAATATGATGGCTTCACCAAACCGTCGACCATCAAGCTGAAAAAGATCGACATATGGATGCAGATCCACGACTTGCCAGATGGATTCTTCTCAAAGATCAAGGCTCTCTCTGCCACGGTAGGAGAGTTCATCTACGCGGAGCCAAAATCACCGGATTTTGAGGGCAACTTTGCAAGGGTTCAGCCGCGGCTTGATGTGACAAACCTCTCAAGAACGTTATGTCTCTGGTCATCAAGAAATAGGAAACCATGCAGAGGGTGATCTTTAGGGTGAAATATGAGCAGCTCCTAGATTGGTGTGCAATTTGTGGATATATTGGCCATCTCTTTAAAGAGTGCGGTGATGGAGTTCACCCCCAGAATCTCTAGTATTCAAGGATCTGACAGCAACGTGGTTCAAGGGGCTGGGAAATGGTCCAGGAGAAGGAAGAGGCATGGGAGATGGATCTGGCACGAGAGGGGGCCGAGGTAGAGGGCGATCGGGCAGAGGCCGTAGTCGTGGAACACCATAGCAGACTGCTCCCGGGGATAGTGGCGCAGAACCTGAGAATATTGACCTTGACACTGCCATGCACGAGGCTGATAATAACAGAAAGAGGGGGGCCACGGTAGGCGACCCAATAACATACATGAATCCAGAGAAAACTCCATCCGACACCAATAAGCTCATGTTGCTGCCTGCTCCTGAGGTTCCAGCTAGTCCATCTGCAAAGCAAGAGCTAAAGAGGAACAAGTTAAGCTCATCGACCATTGAGAAGCCTATGGGGAAGAACACAGTGACCACCAAAAATCAAGATGCGCATCTGGCGGGCCCCCTAGGGGGGTCGTGCCAAGCGCAATGAGTCTCCTATGTTGGAACTGTCACGACGCTTGCAAACCTGCGACAGTTCAAGAGCTTCGTGACCTAACAAAGCAGTTTGCCCCCTCTGTACTTTGTATCATTGAAACCCAGATAGAGGGATGTAGAGTCGAGAGTATGGGTGGTTCACTAGGTTATAATAAAAGTTTTGCTGTCAGTAGCTCGGGGAGAAGTGGAGGATTAGGTGTCTTTTGGAACGATGAAATAAAGCTTGAAATTGTCGGTTACTCTTAGTACCATATTGATGCTGTTATTGATGATCTTGTCGATGTCAGAATACGAGTGACCTTTGTTTATGGAGAAGCCCAAGTAAATGAAAGGTATAAAACTTGGGACACGTTAAGGGGAATTGTTGGTGCGATTGACTTACCATGGCTGGTCCTAGGCGATTTTAATGAGGTGCTGCAACCCCATGAGCACGACGGAGTGGGCAACAGAAGCCAAGCGCAAATGGACACATTCAGAGACGCACTTGATACCTGCGGTCTAGCGGATATAGGATATACTGGTACCAGCTGGACGTTTGAATGGAGAGTGACAGGAGGAACTTTTACAAGGGTGAGACTCGATCGGGGAGTGGCTAACCTGGCATGGTCGATCGCCTTTCCGAATGCACGCTTGGAACACAAAACAGCCGTCACCAGCGATCACGTACCCATCTACGTGAGATACATGCATGGAGATGCATGTAGCCGGGCCCCACGGACATTAAAATACGAATTGGCATGGGAGCGGGATCCGAGCCTGCAGCCAACAGTGGAGACAGCATGGAAGAGTGGAGCGGCAGATTCTGCCAGTGCAGTGAATGACAAGCTCAGGTCGCTCTCCTTGGATCTATCAAACTGGGACAGGATCCACTTTGGGAATGTGAGAAGGGAAATTCAGGAGTTAAAAAAGGAGCTACAGGAGTTGAGGAACACGCCAAATCGCACCGGTCCAATGCATGCAGAGATAAAAATTGTTGATAGGCTCACTGAGTTGTACCATCGTGAAGAAATACTTTGGCGACAGAGAGCCCGGCTAGACTGGCTGATACATGGGGATAAGAACACGTATTTTTTCCACCTACGTGCAAGACGGAGGAAAAGGAAAAACCAGATAAAATCGCTCCAAAACCCGGATGGACAGTTAACTGAAAATTTAACGGGAATGGAAGACATGGCTACCGCCGTTTATCACGATTTGTATACGTCTGAAGATGTACACGATGTGGAAAGGGTTCTCGAGACAGCACCAACAAAAATCACACAAGCAATGAATGAGAACTTGTGTGCACCTTACACCGAAAAAGAGGTTAAAACGGCTTTATTCCAAATGTACCCTATTAAAGCACCAGGCCCGGACGGTTACCCGACCCATTTTTTCCAACACCATTGGGACACTTGTGCAGAGGAGGTCACCAAGGCTATTTTGAGAATAGTTGATGGCACCGAATCAGCAGAATGCATCAATGACACGATCCTGGTTCTTATCCCAAAGGTAAAAAATCCATCACTTCTATCCCAATTCCGTCCAATCAGCCTCTATAATGTTTTATAAAAAATTGCGTCAAAGGTAATATCCAACAGATTGAAGGTAGTATTGCCTAAAATTATCTCACCGGAACAGTCAGCTTTTGTCCCGGGGAGGCTTATCACAGATAACATCATAATGGATTATGTGTGCTTACACTTCATGAAGAGGAATAAGGACAAGAAAAATCAGTCTTGTGCCCTCAAGCTAGATATGATGAAGGCATATGACAGGGTAGAATGGCCTTACCTAAAGGATATAATGCTCAAACTGGGCTTCAACGCTAGGTGGGTGGATATTGTTATGAGCCTGGTTAGCACAGTAACTTTCTTTGTGTTGTTTAACGGAAAGAAACTCCAACAGTTCAAACCATCACGTGGAATCAGACAAGGGGATCCCATATCTCCATACTTGTTCTTGCTAGCAGCAGAGGGCCTTTCGTGCATGTTAAAATCAAAAAGTGAGTTATCAAACTTGAGTGGTCTACAGATTGCTCCAACGGCGCCACCAGTGAGCCATCTCCCATTCGGTGATGATAGCCTGCTGTTCTTCAAGGCAAATAGTGTGGGTGCTAATGAGGTATACCATGTTCTGAATACCTATTACCAGGTGACAGGACAGCGTATCAATCACTCCAAGTCATCAATATATTTCAGCAAGGGAGTGCCTGATTCGGTTAGATAAGAGATCAAAGAGGTACTTAATGTCCCTAATGAAACTCTTAATGAAAAGTATTTAGGGATGCCCTGTGATATTGGTAGCTCAAAGAATGGCGCCTTCAAATACCTAAAAGATAGACTATGGAGCAAGGTAGAGGGATGGATTGAACGTACCATGTCCACGGCTGGTAAGGAAGTATTAGTCAAGTCTGTCGCTCAGGCAGTGCCAGTTTTCTTTATGTCTTGTTTTAAGCTTCCAAGAGGGCTTTGCGAACACCTGAATATGCTGATTAGAAAGTTTTGGTGGGGGAGTAAGGAAGGAAAGAGGAAGCCTCATTGGGTGTCTTGGAGCACAATGACCCAACCCAAGGGTATGGGGGGCCTCGGATTCAAAGACTTCGAGTTATTCAACCTTGTGATGCTGGCCAGGCAAGCGTGGCGCTTGCTACAAGGCCTGGATACTCTTTGTGTGTGTGTCCTCAAAAGCATTTACTACCCAACAGGGATTTCCTCGCAACCGAACTGGGAAGTCATCCGAGCCAGGTGTGGCGAGCCATTATGGATGGAAAAGACACTCTGAAGATGGGGCTAATTAGACGCATTGGCAATGGTGTTGACACCAACATATGGACTCAAAATTGGGTACCCCATGATGATATGCTACGGCCTAATGGAAGCATTGCACCGAATCCACCACAAAGAGTGTCTGATCTTATCGTGAGCTCAAGTGCCTCTTGGAACGCCCAACTAATCCAGGCCACCTTCATGCCCATGGATGTACAGACCATTATGGGAATTCCTTTGTGTACACGCAGTATACCAGATTTCTGGGCCTGGCACTATGAGAAACATGCCTATTTTTCGGTTAGATCTGCATACAGAATGCTAGTTGCTACAAAGCAACGAAGGGAGGCATTACTTGATGGGTCAGGTGGTACTTCAAATCCTAGAGCAGAAGAAAGTGCATGGAAATCACTTTGGAAAACTGAAGTGCTGGGCAAAATCAGAATATTCCTCTGGAGACTCTCCAAGCATTCGCTGCCGACCAATGATGTTCGCGCACATCGACACATGGTTGATTCTGACCAATGTGGACTATGCGGAGCTCAGGATTCGTGGTGTCACTCTTTGCTGGACTGTACAGCATCAAGAAGCGTCTGGGCACTGGCGGATGATGAGTTCACACATAAAATCATAGCGAATACGCAGCCTAATGCAAAGCAGTGGTTGTTTACACTAATGCAGGCCTTATCCCATGAGCAGTTTATTCTGATGACTGTGACATTATGGTCAATATGGCATGCGAGACGCAAGGCGATACATGAACCAATTTTCTAGAGCCCCCAGGATACTCAGAGCTTCCTTGCCAAATTTATTGATGAGCTCGGCATTATCAGGAACAGGCAGGTGCATACGCATGCAAGAGTTGCCCCCTGGGTCACTCAACAGCCAAAGAAACCGCCCACGGGTTTCTGCAAAATTCACGTCGATGCGGGTGTCCAAGTGGGACAACAAGGAGCCGTAGCTGCTGTATGCAGAGACGGTGAAGGAAACTACATGGGGAGTGCAGCACTAGTAATTGAAGGAGTTCATGATCCAGCAACACTTGAAGCAATAGCTTGCCGAGAAGCTCTCTCCCTCGTAGAAGACCTGGGCATACAAAAATTTGTGGTGGCCTCTGACTGCCAGCAGGTTGTCTCTGATATCTCCGGAGGTGCACGGGGTGCATATGGTTCCATTGTTACTGAAATAAACCTTAGAGCTGCTACTTTTAATTGTAATTTTTCGTTTGAGTCTCGTGCCGTTAATCATGAGGCACATAGTTTAGCCAAGTTTGTGATATCTAGAGGTCCGGGTCGCCACGTCTGGTTGGGTGTACCTCATGACCAAAGATGTATCCCACTCCATGTGGTTTTTGCTGAATAAACTTGGTTTTCCCTCAAAAAAAAGCTGGACGGGATCCTCCTCGGATCGTGCACCCATGATTGCACTGGTGCTGGCGCCAGGATTTGCCTGGGATCACGCGCCAGATCGCCTACTGCTGGCAAGATCTTCCTCACGATTAGCGATGGCTGCGTTGGTTGTTTCTGGACACATAAAATCATGAGCTGCATCTGTACAAACATCATTAGAGGTGCAATTTTCTACGGATTTGTTCACATGGTCAACTTTAGATAATTCACCCCCGTGATCAAATGGTGTGTCAAAATCCGGAAGAAGTGCTATTTCAGCACGGAGGCATTGGGATGAAGTTTGGCAAAAGGAAAGAGAGTTTCATCAAAAACTACATCTCGAGAAATATATATATGTCCAGTTGCAATTTCTAGGCACTTGTATCCCTTGTGTAGATTATTATAGCCAAGAAAGACACATTGAGTGGAACGGAATTCAAGTTTATGATGATTATATGGACGTAAATTGGGGTAGCAAGCACACCCAAATTTTTTGAGAGAGTTTTAGTCTGGTTTTTGATGATAGAGTCATTCAAAAGGAGTAGAGTTGCCAATAACTTTACTAGGAAGACGATTAATGAGATATGTTTTTGTAATAAACGCTTCATCCCAATACTTTAGAGGCATAGACGCATGAGCAAGTAGGGAGAGGCCAACTTCACATGTGACGGTGTTTGCACTCGTCAGAGCCGTTCTGTTGATGATCATGAGGGCAAGAAACATGATGTTGAATGCCTATGCTACGGAAGAAAGAGTTGAGTTTTTCATACTCCCCTCCCCAGTCACTTTGGACTCTTAGGATTTTCCTGTTAAAGTGCATTTCAACAAGTTTCTGAAATTCTTGGAAGATAGAGAAGACTTTAGATTTATATTTGAGTAAATAGATCCAAGTGAACTTGCTATAATCATCAATAAAACTAACATAGTATTTATTTCTTCGAAAGGAATCTCTTGCATGACCCCATACATCACTGAAAATAAGCTGTAAAGGAGCATGAGACACACTATTTGACTTGGGATAAGGAAGTTGGTGGCTCTTGGTACACCAACAAGCTTCATAGACTGACTCACTATTTTGACTATGTGACAAAGAAAGTTTGTCTTTATTGACTACTTGCTTAACTATGATCGATGATGGGTGTCCTAATCTTTGATGCCACTTTTCCAAGGAGGGTTTGGTGGTGGAATAAACTTGACGACGATTGCGACTAAGTGCTCCGGATGTGATGGGGTAGAGCCCTCCAACGCATCTACCGTGATGAAGAAGTTCCCTCGTTGCCCGGTCCTTTATAAAAAAGTAACGAGGGTGAGTTTCAAAGAAGATATTATTATCAGTGGCTAGACCAGACATAGATGCCAGATTTTTACAGCTTGTGGAACATGAAGGACGTCTTTAAGAACTAGATCACGTTTGAGATTAGGGGAATTAATAAAAGCTTGTCCAATATGACAAATATCCATACCTCCACCACTTGCCGTGGTGTGAATTTGGTCGTTGCCGTGGTATCTCTCACGAAGCGCAAGTTGCTCTAGCTCGCTGGTGACATGATCTGTTGCACCCGAGTCCATGTACCAAACACCGCCTCCTCCTCCTCCTTCTTCACGCATGGCTGCAGCAACGTGACGAGCATCGGGGGAGAAGTCTTCGTCATACCTGTGCCAACAATCCATGACCTCATGGTCTGACTTTTCGCACAGCTGGCAGCGAGGGCGATGATTTGAGGAGGCACGGCGGCTATTGTTGTTGTTGAAGCCGCCGCCTCCTGAGTTGTTGCCACCACTAGAACGAGCAACCTCGCCCTGGTAGTTGCCGCGGCCGCGCCCGCCGCCATTGGCGTTGCGACTCTGTCCCTGGTGACCGCGCTCACGAGCCGCCGAGTTGACGGAGGACTGCCAGATGTTGGTGCCGTGGAGGAGGGCGAGGCGATCATCAAAGCTCAAGAGCTGGCTGTACAGCTCCTGAACCGAGACCGGCTCGACCCTAGTAGATAGAGCGGACACGACTGGATTGTAATCCAGATCGAGGCCAGCCATGATCTTGGAGATGATCTCTGGATCGGGAAGACGGACTCTTGTGCAGCATGCGACTTCATTTGTGAGGGTTTTGATTTTGCCACGATATTCTGCCATGGACATCTTACCTTTCTTCAAGTTCGTGAGCTCAATGCGGGTGTTGATGGCCTAACTTTGGCTCTGGGCGGCGAACATGGCATTGATGGCACTCCATACTTTGGTTGGCGTCTGGAGTGTGGCAACTTGAGAAGGGATCTCACGGGACAAAGATCCTATCAGATACCCCTGGAGTTGCTGTTGCTGCGCGTACCAGAGGGTTCGGGCGAAGTTGACGACCTATTCGTCTTTTCCATCTTTGGTGATGGTGAGGGTGGCCGGTGGTTCCTGGCTGTTCCCGTCAAGGTGGTGCTCCATCTGTGCGCCTCGGATTTTCGGGAGCACGACGACCTTCCATAAGAGGAAGTTTCCCCTTGATAGCTTCTCCTGTGGTGGCAGTCCGAGAGGAACAGAGTTGCTGCTAGATGATGATGCGAAGGTGGAGGACATGGAGGTGGAAAGCGCGCTCGTGGTGGAAGATAGGGCTGCGGAGGAAGACATGATCTCGGCCGCGGGAAGGTAGCTAGATGTGTTCTTCGATCTAAGAGAAAGATGCTCTGATTACCATGTAAATTTGGTTGGAAGCGTTGAACCCTTTGTCTCGGGCCGCATGTTTATATATATTGGCAATGCCTTGAAGTACAAGAAGAGATCAGGATTAGATCGATCTCAGGTTCGGTACAAGAGGTTACAAGAGAGAGGAAAAGGAGATAGAGATAGATTACAATTTGAATGAAATATCTCTATCCTATACATATTCTAACACCCATATATAGCCAACATCACGACATTGTCATCAATGTCACGAAGGAAAAAGTTAAGGAAAGAAAGATAAAACCTACGATATATTGTTTATATGCAATTATCGTATTAACTATATGTAGGATCTCTTGATCAAACCTCACGCCTATACTTACTTTTATATGCCACCATGTGTTATAAGAGATGCTACAAGTGAACTTGTGAAACTTGATACCATTTCCTACATAAGAAAACAATCTAAAATATTTTAGTTGTTGTTATACTTACATTTATTAATTATCTGGATTAGCTCAATCCGGTTTGGATTATAGCAGGGGTGTTTCTTTCCCAAAGGAAATGGTGAGGCAGACATAGGGTGGTTCTAGTAAATCCTTTGGCGACCAATGCACTGCAACATTTTCTGAATAGTTTGAATTGCTTACCACGTGTGTCATGTAGTAATGCACTGTAATATTTATTTTATTTTATTTTGCGAGAAAAGTTTCGATCTATTTATCTTCAATCATGACAGTACAACGAACACCAGAAATAATAAAAATTACAACCAGATCCGTAGACCACCTGGAGAAGACTACAAGAGCAAAACTTGTTGTAGTAGACAGTCGGGAAGTCGTCGTGCTAAGGCCCCATAGGACCAATGCAGCAGAATAGCCAGCACCACCAAGAAAGAGTAGCGTAGACCGGAAGGATCCAACCTAAAGACACACGAACATAGACTTACTACGACCATATCCGAGCAAATCCACCAAGGACAGACCAGCTGGAGACACACCTCCACACGCCCACCGACGATGCTAGCACACCACCGGACGGGGCCAGGCTATGGGGAGAACCTTATTCCATCTTTAGAGAGCAGCCGCCATCTCGTCTTCTTGAGCAGAACACGAACACTAACAAAACTCAAAGGAGCATCTAAAAACAGAGCCCTCCCACTGACAAGGGTCGGGATCCACCACGCTGGCATGGCTCTAAGGCCATCGAAGACGAGGTGGACCGGCGGCGGCGCCGCCGAGAGGCAGAGGAACCCTAAACTTTTGTTAGGGGAGGAGGCAGATATGTGCCACATTTTGGTCGCGTGTTTCCCTGCACAGGGGAAACTCTATTGAGAGACTTGAAAGATGCAGCCCAATGCGCTTCAATATTAAGAGTGGACAAGCACAAACAGAAATAGTTGTTGTTGTAAACAATAAGAAAAAATAGACCAAAGCAGAGGTTTCACTTGTACCTGTGTACACATAATTTGGATCATGTAATAGACAAATTGACATAGGTATGATTATTGAACAATAATGCACTTGTAACTAGATATGTGAGCGATGTGTCCTTGCGATACCACGACCGATTGCCGCTGAATTGAGGATTGAGTCTTCCAAAATTGGTCTTAATCCGACTCGCGAGGTTGGCTCGGCTATTAAGGATTAACAAACTAGCTTATTAATGTTTAATGATTACATGGTTGTCCCCAAGGAATTGGTTTTGACTACCATACCAGGCTTACTATCACTTGTGTTCGGTATAGTTTTCCACTCTTCATTGCACTTTGACTCTCTTTGTTCCGATCATTGGTTCATTGGATATTAGCGAGTCCTAGGATCAAGAAGGATACGAAAGAAAAATTGTTGTACAAACATAAATATAAAGGAAGTCGTACCATGGATCCCATACATGACACATACATGGGCTACGAGGCTATGCCTCAACTCTTTACCTGAGAGGATTACTCACACATGACAACAATCAAATAAGTGACAATACACATTGAAGATGAATTGTTAACTATCTTACAATTAATGTCGATTGCAGTGGAATCCCGATTACAAGTATAATCTAGCAAGAGATGGAGATGGTGGCTACTGCTTGAAATGAGGAATTACGGCTAGCAGCGATGATGATGGAATTGAAGAAGAGACTTCAGGTGTTGTCCTCCACCTTCTTTATATAGAGCTGGCGTTTGGGATAGGGTTTCATTGGAGCTTTGTCACAGTGCCAATAAAAAGATGGCTTGTGCTGACATCACAGAGTCAATCCCGTATGGTATGACCGCAAGTACGATCTAGTACAGTCATACTGAGGGTTGTCTTCTCTTCTAGGGAAACCTGTGGCCACCCACTTTCGAGCATCTCTAGCAGATCTCGCAACACGCAGCCCGCAAAACTCATTTACGGTACCCTAGAAACGATTTGCAGGACGCCGGACATGCAGCTAGAACAGATCCTTTTACTGATACCACACATTCTAATTGTAGTTCACGCTTAAAACATAGATCACCGAAGTTCAAACATAGCATAGGGGAGTTCATCTACTACATACCATACGAGAGTTCAATACAAACCGAAACTAAACATCATACTAAATGGAAAGCCTACTAGCATACTACATCTACTCGTCACTGGAGTCGCTGGAGTCGCCATAATTGGTGGCGGCAGGGAGCGGGTTGTCGTGGAGGTGTGGTACATGAGTGTGCCTGAGAGGGTTTGCATGAGCCGGTACTCCTCAAAGAGTGTCGGGACACGCAAGACTGCAGATTCGGCTCCGGCTGCGGCGGCCTCCTTGGCCACCCACCACACCTTCTCCGCCTCCCGGCGATGCTTGAGCGCAGGGGAGAAGATGCGGTCGAGGCAGTTGAAGTTCGCCCATGCCCAAGCGTCCCCGATGCACGAGCGGGTGCCGCGGGTCCGCGCTTGCTCCCTTTGTCGTTCGTCCATCGGCGGGCCGAGGGAGGAGCTCTCGGCCTCCGCATCGTTGCGCCGCTTGTGGGGTGGGTCGCTACCGAACCCTCCGCGGTCGCCGAACCCCCCTCAGCCACCACGACTGGAACCCGCTGACACCATCTCCGGTTACTTCCAGTGGATAAATGTGGTGCAAATCGCAACTAGAATTAGCGGGATATCTCACCAGTGGAGAGGAATCGCGATGGAGGCGGATGGAGGATTTGTGGCGTGTGAACCCCAAAACGTCCCAGATCCGGCATATATACCGGAATCACGGGCGGTTTGCGGGCCTACCATAAAAAAATATGGGCCGGTCCCTTTTTAGCAGACCTGCTCGGGCCGTATTTTTGGGCCACCCATAAAACGGCCGGAAAAATGCACTTCACCAAAGTTATACAGGATCTTGTAGACATGCTCTTATATAGAAATGAACCTCTTCTCTTGTACTTTCCACGTATGCCATTGTTTCCTCCTGTATGTATCTATCTCGAAACATAAAGATAAGGAGATTTGCACACCTTTGCGGTTATTCATCATTAGTAAACAAGTTGAAGTGATATTGACAGCAAATATTTGAGAATATCAATTTAAATGGGGGTAAATATGAGTCCACTCATCAATATTTCAACACCAAATGTATAACACACATGATCATCAAACCAATATAAACGGGATTTTAAGACACATTTTACCAAGAAAAAACAATAAAGCAGTGTGCCAATGGTTAGATAGCTCGTCTAAACACCGCATGCACTCTAGACTTTTCTGTTGGGCTATAGCGTAGCCTAGAAACCGGTGGACCAAAAGGTTTTAAATATTTCTAGCAAGATATTGTAAGATATTAACATATATGCGACCACACACAATTATATCAATACATTCATGCACCATCATAAATTCATCTGTGGATCAATGCAATTTTTACTTCATGTTTTCTCACATATAACATTACTTGGTTTAAAGGTCCTTTTAAGGGTCAATGTCTCTAAAATGAAAATAACTAACACAAGTTTTTTTATACAATACAAGTGGAATATAACACAAAGCAAATGTATTTTTAGTGATCGAATCACAAAGACTAACACTAATATTTAGCAAACACATTATGTTGTTAACTGCAAAAGAAGAAAGAGCAAAAAAACACTAATGAAATTATGGTGTAATAAAATAAATTATCATTGGGTATAAATTATAGCGTAAATTTTGTCTATTTTAACTTGCCCTGGATGAGTTGATGGTGGGGTCGGATTCAAGGAGTTTCAGCTGGTGCAACAATATGATGCATGACCATGATATGGCGGTATGCTGGTGTTTTTGCTAGTGCAAAATGCTACTCCCTCCGTCCGGGAAAAGTTGTCCATGGGGTAGTGTATTTATTTTTTTTTCAAAAAAAAAACCACAGAGTTTTAACACGTCACGAAGAACTCCATCTCCTTCCTCCCTCCTCCCCCGTCGCCTGTGCCTTGCAGCCATCACCGGCAACCCACCCACCAAGGTGTCGCCGCCCGCCTGGACCTGCGCCGCGACCAACATTAGCGTCGTGTCCCAATACGTGACCAACAACAGCGCCGCCGCCCGCTTCGACCCCCGCTGCGGCTTCCCACCTGCACCGCCCGCCATGAAGGCGACCTGCGTCGGCACCCGCCTCGAGCTACGCCGCCACGGTAGCCCACGGTCACTGCCAACGTCCGCCCACCTTCGCCGCTCACCTGCGCCTCTGATTTTGTCTGCTTCAGCCATCGGCGCCATGGACAATTCCGGCCACTCCCGCCTCTCATGCTGCTACTGGTGGGCGACGCCGACGCCATGGACCTGTGATGATGTTTTTGCCTTTTCCCATGCCTCGCCTCTGCTGCCACTCCCGCCTATGCTGGTGAGCCTTGCCTACCCACCTCTGCTACTGCTGTTGTTCAATTTGCTGATGTGAGTCTGAATTTGTTGTTCTCAGTACATCAGTTTACTCTGGTTCTCAAGCTGTAGATGAAATTCAGTCAGTGGATACAAAGCTAGTGAAATAATCCAGGACAAAGGTTGTACAAAGATGCATTAGCATTAAAATCACATTTCTGTCCTGATGTAAAAACACCAAAGATGCATCATGTACTCTACAGAAATGGTGCAAAAAAGATTCAGTTAACACAGAAGTTAATTGAATGTGTCCCACAATGTCCAATGTTCATCAGTTAACTGAATGTTAACAGAAGTTATGAATCTTTGGATAATTTCTGATCCTCACCTAGAGTAGAAGCAATTTCTGATCTACTGTTACTGTGGATTAGGTTGGATATTGTTGGACTAACATAATTTTCCGGTCATGGCCCTAAAATTTCTACACACTGATTTGACAAGCAATACAACATTACAAAGAATATTTACACTGAAAATAGAACATTTGTACCAAAAAATAGGACCCCGAAGAAACTGTATTTAGTGATCTTGTACTCTGAAAATAGAACATTTACACTGAAGCCGAGCTTCAACATTCATCGAACCACATACATCTGTATGTATGATATCCAATAAATCTGTTGCTCTCTCCATAGTACCGGAGAATGGTGTTTTAGTCATCTTGCCCATGAGGCACGGCTCGCAAGTACCAAGTGATTCATAATCAAGTGATTCCAAAAGTCCATCAGTATGGAGTTTCTTCATGCGCTTTACACCGATATGACCTAAACGGCAGTGCCACAAATAAGTTGCACTATCATTATTAACTCTGCATCTTTTGGCTTCGACATTATGAATATGTGTATCACTACTATCGAGATTCAACAAAAATAGACCACTCTTCAAGGCTGCATGACCATAAAAGATATTACTCATATAAATAGAACAACCATTATTCTCTGATTTAAATGAATAACCGTCTCGCATCAAACAAGATCCAGATATAATGTTCATGCTCAACGCTGGCACCAAATAATAATTATTCAGGTCTAAAACTAATCCCGAAGGTAGATGTAGAGGTAGTGTGCCGACCGCGATCACATCGACTTTGGAACCGTTTCCCACGCGCATCGTCACCTCATCCTTGGCCAGTGCTCGCTTATTCCGTAGTCCCTGTTTCGAGTTGCAAATGTTAGCAACAGAACCAGTATCAAATACCCATGTGCTACTACGAGCTCTAGTAAGGTACACATCAATAACATGTATATCACATATACCTTTGTTCACCTTGCCATCCTTCTTATCCGCCAAATACTTGGGGCAGTTCCGCTTCCAGTGTCCAGTCTGCTTGCAGTAGAAGCACTCAGTTTCAGGCTTAGTTCCAGACTTGGGTTTCTTCTCTTGAGCAGCAACTTGCTTCCTATTCTTCTTGAAGTTCCCCTTCCTTTTCCCTTTGCCCTTTTTCTTGAAACTAGTGGTCTTGTTAACCATCAACACTTGATGCTCCTTCTTGATTTCTACTTCTACAGCTTTTAGCATTGCGAAGAGCTCGGGAATTGTCTTGTTCATCCCTTGCATGTTATAGTTCATCACGAAGCTCTTGTAGCTTGGTGGCAGTGATTGGAGAATTCTGTCAATGACACTATCATCAGGAAGATTAACTCCCAGTTGAATCAAGTGATTATTATACCTAGACATTTTGAGTATGTGTTCACTGACAGAACTATTCTCCTCCATCTTGCAGCTATAGAACTTATTGGAGACTTCATATCTCTCAATCCGGGCATTTGCTTGAAATATTAACTTCAACTCCTGGAACATCTCATATGCTCCATGATGTTCAAAACGTCGTTGAAGACCCGGTTCTAAGCCGTAAAGCATGGCACACTGAACTATCGAGTAGTCATCAGCTTTGCTCTGCCAGACGTTCTTAACGTCGTCAGTTGCATCAGCAGCAGGCCTGGCACCCAGCGGTGCTTCCAGGACATAATTCTTCTGTGCAGCAATGAGGATAATCCTCAAGTTACAGACCCAGTCCGTGTAATTGCTACCATCATCTTTCAACTTTGCTTTCTCAAGGAACGCATTAAAATTCAACGGAACAACAGCACGAGCCATCTACTACAACAAACATAGACAAGCAAAATACTATCAGGTACTAAGTTCATGATAAATTTAAGTTTAATTAATCATATTACTTAAGAACTCCCACTTAGACAGACATCTCTCTAGTCATCTAAGTGATCACGTGATCCAAATCAACTAAACCATAACCGATCATCACGTGAGATGGAGTAGTTTTCAATGGTGAACATCACTATGTTGATCATATCTACTATATGATTCACGCTCGACCTTGCGGTCTTCGTGTTCCGAGGCCATATTTGCATATGCTAGGCTCGTCAAGTTTAACCTGAGTATTCTGCGTGTGCAAAACTGGCTTGCACCCGTTGTAGATGGACGTAGAGCTTATCACACCCGATCATCACGTGGTGTCTGGGCACGACGAACTTTGGCAACGGTGCATACTCAGGGAGAACACTTCTTGATAATTTTAGTGAGAGATCATCTTAAAATGCTACCGTCAATCAAAGCAAGATAAGATGCATAAAGGATAAAGATCACATGCAATCAATATAAGTGATATGATATGGCCATCATCATCTTGTGCTTGTGATCTTCATCTCCGAAGCACCGTCGTGATCACCATCGTCACCGGCGCGACACCTTGATCTTCATCGTAGCATCATTGTCGTTTACGCCATCTATTGCTTCTACGACTATCGCTACCGCTTAGTGATAAAGTAAAGCAATTACAGGGCGTTTGCATTTCATACAATAAAGCAACAACCATATGGCTCCTGCCAGTTGCCGATAACTTCAGTTACAAAACATGATCATCTCATACAATAAAATATAGCATCACGTCTTGACCATATCACATCACAACATGCCCTGCAAAAACAAGTTAGACGTCCTCTACTTTGTTGTTGCAAGTTTTACGTGGCTGCTACGGGCTTAGCAAGAACCATTCTTACCTACGCATCAAAACCACAATGATAGTTCGTCAAGTTAGTGCTGTTTTAACCTTCGCAAGGACCGGGCGTAGCCACACTCGATTCAGCTAAAGTGAGAGAGACAGACACCCGCCAGCCACCTTTAAGCACGAGTGCTCGTAACGGTGAAACCAGTCTCGCGTAAGCGTACGCGTAATGTCGGTCCGGGCCGCTTCATCTCACAATACCGCCGAACCAAAGTATGACATGCTGGTAAGCAGTATGACTTGTATTGCCCACAACTCACTTGTGTTCTACTCGTGCATATAACATCAAGGCATAAAACCTGGCTCGGATACCACTGTTGGGGAACGTAGTAATTTCAAAAAATTTCCTACGTACATGCAAGATCATGGTGATGACATAGCAACGAGAGGGGAGAGTGTTGTCCATGTACCCTCGTAGACCATAAGCGGAAGCGTTATCACAACGCGGTTGATGTAGTCGTACGTCTTCACGATCCGACCGATCCAAGCACCGAACGTATGGCACCTCCGAGTTCAGGACACGTTCAGCTCGATGACGATCCCTGGGCTCCGATCCAGCAAAGCTTCGGGGATGAGTTCCGTCAGCACGACGGTGTGGTGACGATGATGATGTTCTACCGGCGCAGGGCTTCGCCTAAACTCCGCGACGATATGACCGAGGTGGAATATGGTGGAGGGGGGCACCGCACACGGCTAAGGAATGATCCGTAGATCAACTTGTGTGTTATGGGGTGCCCCCCTGCCCCCGTATATAAAGGAGCAAGGGAGGGAGGCCGGCCGGCCCTAGAGGGCGCGCCAGGAGGAGGAGTCCTCCTCCTAGTAGGAGTAGGACTCCCCTTTTCCTACTCCTACTAGGAGGGGAAAGGAAGGGAGAGAGGGGGAAGGAAAGAGGGGGGGGGGCGCCGCCCCCCCTCCTAGTCCAATTCGGACCAGAGGGAGAGGGGGCGCGTGGCCCACCCTGGCCGCCCCTCTGTCTTTCCACCAAGGCCCATGTGGTCCATTATCTCTCCCCTGGGGGTTCCGGTAACCCTCCGTCACTCCGGTTTTCTCCGAAAACGTCCGGAACACTTCCGGTGTCCGAATATAGTCGTCCAATATATCAATCTTTATGTCTCGACCATTTCGAGACTCCTCGTCATGTCCGTGATCACATCCAGGACTCCGAACAAACTTCGGTACATCAAAACTTATAAACTCATAATAAAACTGTCATCGTAACGTTAAGCGTGCGGACCCTACGGGTTCGAGAACTATGTAGACATGACCTAGAACTATTCTCATTCAATAACCAATAGCGGAACCTGGATACCCATATTGGTTCCTACATATTCTATGAAGATCTTCATCGGTCAAACCGCATAACAACATACGTTGTTCCCTTTGTCATTGGTATGTTACTTGCCCGAGATTCGATCGTCGGTTTCCAATACCTAGTTCAATCTCATTACCGGCAAGTCTCTTTACTCATTATGTAATGCATCATTCTGTAACTAACTCATTAGCTACATTGCTTGCAAGGCTTATAGTGATGTGCATTACCGAGAGGGCCCAGAGTTACCTCTCCGACAATCGGAGTGACAAAACCTAATCTCGAAATACGCCAACCCAACATGTACCTTCGGAAACACCTGTAGTACTCCTTTATAATCACCCAGTTACGTTGTGACGTTTGGTAGTACCCAAAGTGTTCCTCCGGTAAACGGGAGTTGCATAATCTCATAGTTACAGGAACATGTATAAGTCATGAAGAAAGCAATAGCAATATACTAAACGATCAAGTGCTAGGCTAACGGAATGGGTCATGTCAATCACATCATTCTCCTAATGATGTGATCCCGTTAATCAAATGACAACACATGTCTATGGTTAGGAAACATAACCATCTTTGATTAATGAGCAAGTCAAGTAGAGGCATACTAGTGACTATATGTTTGTCTATGTATTCACACATGTATCATGTTTCCGGTTAATACAATTCTAGCATGAATAATAAACATTTACCATGATATGAGGAAATAAATAATAACTTTATTATTGCCTCTAGGGCATATTTCCTTCAATTTGCAAAGATATTTCAGTAGGTGTCAACTTATTCAATTCAAGTCTACGATATAAAGCGAAAGGCATAACACTAACACCGGCTCCAAGATCACATAAAGCAGTTCTGACATAATTTCTTTTAATGGAGCATGGTATAGTTGGAACACCCGGATCTCCAAGTTTCTTTGGTATTCCACCCTTAAAAGTGTAATTAGCAAGCATGGTGGAAATTTCAGCTTCCGGTATCTTTCTTTTATTTGTGATGATATCCTTCATATACTTAGCATAAGGATTTACTTTAAGCATATCAGTTAAGCGCATATGTAAGAAAATAGGTCTAATCATTTCAGCAAAGTGCTCAAAATCCTCATCATCCTTTGACTTGGATGGTTTAGGAGGAAAGGGCATGGGTTTTTGAACCCATGGTTCTCTTTCTTTACCGTGCTTCCTAGCAACAAAATCTCTCTTATCATAACGTTGATTCTTTGATTGTGGGTTATCAAGATCAACAGCAGGTTCAATCTCTACATCATTGTTTTTGCTGGTTGAGCATCAACATGAACATTATCACTAGGTTCATGTTCATCACCTGATTGTGTTTCAGCATCAGAAATTGAAATATCATTGGGATTCTTAGGTGTGTCTACAGTAGGTTCACTAGAAGCATGTAAGGTTCTATCGTCTTTCTTTTTCTTCTTCTTAGAAGAACCGGGTGCCTCTAAATTATTTCTCTAAGAATCTTGCTCGATTCTCTTAGGATGGCCTTCAGGATACAAAGGTTCCTGAGTCATTCTACCAGTTCTAGTAGCCACTCTAACAGCAAAGTCATTTTTATTATTCAATTCATCAAGCAGATCATTTTGAGCTTTGAGTACTTGCTCAGCTTGAGTAGCAACCATAGAAGCATATTTGTTAACACGGTGAAGTTCATCTTTAACTCTAGCCAGATTATCACCTACGCGTCCTATCTCAAAAGCATTATTCTTTAACTCTCTACCAACACAAGCGTTAAAACTTTCTTGTCTAGCCATAAAGTCATCAAATTCATCTAAGCATGGGCTATGAAATTTAGTAGAGGGTATTTCAACTTTATCATATCTATAGAAAGAAATTACCTTTATTACATGTGTCGGGTTATCAAGACAATGTGATTCTTCAGGCGGTAAATTAAGACCATGTATTTCTTCAATAGGTGGTAAATTCTTAACATCTTCAGCTTTAATACCTTTTTCTTTCATTGATTTCTTTGCCTATTGCATATCTTCAGGACTGAGAAATAAAAAACCTCTCTTCTTCGGAGTGGGTTTAGGAATAGGCTCAGGAGTTGGCTTAATTGGTTCAGGAATTACTTCAGGAATTGGCTCAGGAAGAGTCCAATTATTTTCATTAGTCAACATATTATTCAATAATATTTCAGCTTCGTCGACTGTTCTCTCCCTGAAAACACAACCAGCACAACTATCCAAGTGGTCCTTGGAAGCATCGATTGGTCCATTATAAAAAATATCAAGTATTTCATTTTTCTTAAGAGGATGATCAGGCAAAGCATTAAGTAATCGGAGAAGCCTCCCCCAAGCTTGTGGGAGACGCTCTTCTTTGATTTGCACAAAATTATATATTTCCCGCAAGGCAGCTTGTTTCTTATGAGCAGGGAAATATTTAGCAGAGAAGTAATAAATCATATCCTGGGGACTACGCACACAACCAGGAGCAAGAGAATTATACCAAGTCTTAGCATCACCCTTTAATGAGAACAGAAATATCTTAAGGATATATAAATAGCGAGACTTCTCATCATGAGTAAATAGGGTGGCTATATCATTCAACTTGGTAAGATGTGCCACAACAGTTTCAGATTCAAGGCCATAAAAAGGATCATATTCAACTAAAGTAATAATATCAGGATCAACAGAGAATTCATAATCCTTATCAGTAACACAGATAGGTGAAGTAGCAAAAGCAGGATAGGGTTTCATTCTAGCATTAAGAGACTGCTGCTTCCATTTAGCTAATAATTTCTTAAGATCAGATCTATCATTGCAAGCAAGAATTTCCATAGCAGCTTCTTCATTCATAACATAACCCTTAGGAACAACAGGTAATACATAATCATAGGGGGAACGTTCATCATCACTATCATCAATAGCATCTTCAATATTTTGATTCCCCCTAACTCTAGCAAGTTGTTCATCAAGAAATTCACCTAATGGCAAAGTAGTATCACGCACAGAAGTAGTTTCATCATGCATAGCAGAAGTGGCATCATCAATAACATACGACATATCAGAATTCATAGCAGTAGCAGGTTTAGGTGTTGCAAACTTACTAATAACGGAAGGAGAATCTAGTGCACAGCTAGATGGCAGTTCCTTACCTCCCCTCGTAGTTGAGGGTAAAATCTTGGTCTTAGCGTCTTTAAAGTTCTTCATAGTGATCAACAGATATAAATCCCAAGTGACTCAGAGAATAGAGCTATGCTCCCCAGCAACGGCGCCAGAAATTAGTCTTGATAACCCACAAGTGTAGGGGATCGCAACAGCTTTCGAGGGTGAAGTACAACCCAAATTTATTGATTCGACACAAGGGGAGCCAAAGAATATTCTTGAGTATTAGAAGTTGAGTTGTCAATTCAACCACACCTGGATAACTTAGTATCTGCATCAAAGTGTTTAGTAGCAAAAGTGGTATGATAGTAATGGTAACAGTAGCAACAGTAAAGGTAAATGTTTTTGGGTTTTTGTAGTAGTTGTAACAGTAGCAACGGAAAAGTAAATAAGCGGAGAACAATATATGAAAAGCTCGTAGGCAATGGATCAGTGATGGATAATTATGCCGGATGCGATTCCTCATGCAATAGTTATAACATAGGGTGATATAGAACTAGCTCCAATTCACCAATGTAATGTAGGCATGTATTCCGTAAATAGTCACACGTGCTTATGGAAAAGAACGTGCATGACATCTTTTGTCCTACTCTCCCGTTGTAGCGGGGTCCTAGTGGAAACTAAGGGATATTAAGGCCTCCTTTTAATAGAGAACCGGACCAAAGCATTAACACATGGTAAATACATGAACTCCTCAAACTACGGTCATCACCGAGAAGTATCCCGATTATTGTCACTTCGGGGTTGTCGGATCATAACACATAATAGGTGACTATAAACTTGCAAGATAGGATCAAGAACACACATATATTCATGAAAACATAATA
Organism: Triticum dicoccoides; assembly: GCF_002162155.2. Lineage (NCBI taxonomy): Eukaryota > Viridiplantae > Streptophyta > Magnoliopsida > Poales > Poaceae > Triticum > Triticum dicoccoides. Next base: position 489,460,573 of record NC_041389.1, on the reverse strand, counting down.
GGTTCAGATCTGAAATCATGGCACTCGGGCCCTAGTGACAAGCATTAAGCATAGCAAAGTCATAGCAACATCAATCTCAGAATATAGTGGATACTAGGGATCAAACCCTAACAAAACTAACTTGATTACATGGTAAATCTCATCCAACCCATCATCGTCCAGCATGCATGAAAATGCCATAAACAGATTGTTCATATTTTTATGATCATTTTTTATATATAATTTATTTCATTTGGGGTTATGGTTGAGTTTCTATGATTTTTAGAAGTTTACATGATTTTCTGAAAAATTAAATCATTTCAATTTATCCAAATTCCGGAAAATAAATTCTTGCGTCAGCTTACGTCAGTAGTTTAACTGGATGGTCAAACCTGATAGTGCGGTCACACGTGTCATTGGCCACAGTTAAGTAGGAATTAATCCCGCGTTGACCCAGGCTTTGACCTGATGTGGGGCCCAGCTGTCAGGCACGATGGGGTGGTTAATTAGTGTTAATTACGTGGTTAACCGCCGGTTAGACGCCGGCGACTTACAGTCGTGGCGGAGGCTCGCCGGAAACGCTGCTCTGACGTTCATTTGGCCCGAGGATGGGTCCTATAGGGAGATGGGGCTCGTGCGCATCCATCAGTGGTGTTGGCTGGCACTAGGGTAGGCTGTAGCGGCGGAGGAGCGAGCTGGGCGGCGGCCAGAGCCACGGGTTTGAGCGGAGCGAGGCTATGGAGCACGGGAAGGCCAAATGAGGGGCTCAACGACACCCGGGGATCACCAGGAGGACGCGAGGTGCACGGGTTCAAGCGGAGGGACGCGACGAGGGCATGCCCATCGTCCATGGCTGGCCGCGGCGCTCGGGTTCGCGGAAGCGGCAGCTAGAGGACGCGAGGGACAACGAGGCAAGGAGGAAACGGGTCAGCGGCTCACCACGGGTTCTGTCAGTGCTTCTGGAGTGGCCGGAGAAGCACGGGGTCCGGTGAATCGACGGCGAGATCCGTCGGGTGTGGCCGGGAAGATGAGCTCGAGGGCGGCCATGTGGTGCTCCTCCGGTGGCAGCAGTCGGGGGAGAAAGCGGACGGAGCCGATCGATGCGGACCTCCAGGACATGATGCAGCGGCGAGAGATCCACGGTGGCCACGACGACTACGGACGGCAGCGAGCGGCGGCTATCTGGTGGCTCGGAGATGACAAAGAACGAGGGGGAAAGGAAGAGATGGCAGCAAGGAGAGGTCAAGGGCGTAAGGGCATCCCCCAGCTGAGCTGGAGAGGGATGGGGACGTGTGGGACAGCGCGAAGCAGGCGATGGCATCGACGCGCGCGCGCGTCCAGTACGCAGGTGCTTCGGTCGGCGGGGGTTGAAAATGACTGGCATCTTGGGCCGGCTAGGCTAAGCCGAGCTACAGTGGCAAGCCGGAGGTGAGTAGAGGTAAGTTTCTTTCTCTTTTATTTTTCTTTTATTTATTACTTTGTCATTGCTTTAAATTCAAACAAAATTCAAAACCAGTGCCAAACTTCTCTGAAATATTTTTATGTTGCTAGATGGACTTTTCCAAAAGCACATAAAATATTTCACAGTTATTTGAACATATATCTATACCCCTATATAGTGTGCGAATAACTTTGAAAGATGGTCGTTGGATGAAGTCAATTCAACGGTGCAGAGATGGCAAATCCGAGCACTACTGACCGTTGGATATCATCTATATTCCACTAGATTTTGGCACATGTACAATCTAGAAGACTCCATGGTTGAACTTAAGCATAATGCACAAACCTCAAAACATAAGCACTTCTCCTTTGTTCTAGAATCTTCCGTATCATAATTGCCCAAAAAAAAATTCTACATGAATTGCCATTATTTGTTTTTACTTTATCCTTTACAAGGCACAATTCCATGAATCTTAAAATAGATTAGTTTTTTTATAAAAACTAATTGATTTTGAATGAGATGAACTATAAGAATTAAATGAACATCTACATCATGCATATATGACTCAAATCTTACATGCTATAATGTGGTATTTATTTATAATTTGATTACGAAATCTCATGAGTGCAATGCACGTGTACCTTACTAGTTCTATATATTATGAATATAAATCCAAATTCAAATACAATAAAGATTTAAACTTAGTGCCAAAAATATTTCCTTAAAAATGTTCATTATTTTTGGTTTGGATCAAAACCCTTGCCAAAAATGTCAAACATTAACGAAGGGATTTTTTGAATCATTGAATAGAATTTTTAGGGTTCTTTGCCCTTCTTTTGATTAAATTTTGAGGCTGTCAAATTCCTCAATTCAAGTTTCTTGAATTTAAACTTGATAATGAATGTTTCTAATGCAACTAATTACAAGCAATCATTCTAGGGTTGTGGCAGTGCCCCCAAAGGTTCATAACAGATTATAGTGCCCCCAAAACTCGATAATGACAGTGCCACCCTAAAAGTAATATTAAATCATGGATCCTGCATCATCCCATGAAAAAAATGCTAATGCACGGCAACTGCTTTTTGTAGCCAGCTAATCGGTTCGAAGCACATGAATCATGATTCAGCGAGTCATCTACTGAACGTAAGTATGGCGTCTCTCACTGAGCAGATTTTACGGATCCAAACAGAGCAATTTGTTGGTCCTCCGTACTGTACTACGTGGAGGTGCAAGGAGTGATGAACCGATGACGACTCGTCCTCATCCGAGCGTGCACGCAGGCGGTCTTTTGCCTCTCTTGGTCGAACGGCCTTTCCTGCATGCATGCACAAATTTACAGATCAGGTAGGGTGAATCGATCAAAGAGGAAGTAGGGAAGAAGTCCAGATGAACTGAAGTGGTTGGCGTCAAGTACAACTACTACCTCCGTCCTGGTACAACTACTGCCTCCGTCCTGGTTTATTAGTCCCTATTGTATTCTGTGCCAAATTTAAACTATAAATTTAACTTATAGAATGTTCATGCATGTCAACAAAGATTATATCATTGAAAACTATGTTCAAATACGAATTCAACGATATAATTTTTGTTGACATGCGTTAACATTTTGTGAGTTAAATCTTTAATCAAAATTTGGCATAAATTTTAAAGAAGACCAATAAACCAGGACGGATGTACTCCCTCCGTTCCAAAATAGATTATCCAACTTTATACTAAATAGACGGAGGGAGTAGTAGCTAGGAATGGGTTACGGTTTGAGAAGAGATGAGAGGCTGGCATGAAGGATGAGGGCCACTCGGGCTAGCCAAGGAGACTGCCTGTTGTACATAGTGAGAGATCACATATATACATGCAGAGATGTAACTGCAATCGATCAAGCTATATATCCACAGGCAAGTCATCCTTGGCTACCAGAAGAAGCCCTCGTCGCCATGCAAGGCCTCTCTCTCTTTGTCTCTCTGCTTCTCCTTCTTCCTCCTCCTCCTCCTCCTCCCTTCTTGGTTGATGACTTTCCTAATCTGGGTAGGCTGCTCTTATGGCATTGCTGCCTTCCATGTCTCCTATTTATAGTACCTCAAAAATGTGTCATTCTAAGCATCTCACAGCTAAGCCTAAAAAGGTGTCATTCCAAAAGCAAACGACCAAATCAGAGCAGCCCATGTCGACACAGGCTGGCCGGATCAGATCAAATCTAGATCTTTCCCTCATTTGGAAAGAATCCGAGAATCCGGCCGCAGCGACTCCTGCGGCCCATGCTGCACGGATAATGTATCTATCTATCTACCTAATCTGCAAGTTGACTCCCAATCACAAAAGCATGGCCCGGTCTGGAAATTGGAACCTTGATGAGATCTCAAACCTAGCTTGATGGGAATAAAACATACTGCTACAGCATCAATTACTGCTTGTAAGAGTCAAAAAGAATTACTTGCCATTTATTTATTTATTTTAGAAGTAAGTTTTCTGGATGCATTTTATTTTCGAGAAAATTTGCGATCTATTCCTCGTCTGTCATCACAATACAAGAAATGCCAGAAATAATTAAAATTACATTCAGATCGGTAGACCGACTAGCGACGACTACAAACATTGGCGCGAGCCGAAGGTGTGATGCCGTCATCGTCCCTCCCTCATCGGAGCCGAGCAAAATTTATTGTGGTAGACAATTGGAAAATCGTCGTGCTAAGGCCCCTCGGGACCAGCACACCAGAACAACAACCGTCGTCACTGAAGGGGAGGGTAGATCAGAATGATCCAACCTGAAAACACACAAACAAAGACCGGATCCACCGAGGTCCGTCGAGGACCAACGCCGATCGAATCCCACAAGATTTGTCGGAGACAAGCCTCACGCACCCTCCTATGAAGCTAGACGCATTTTCTGGACGGGGGCTAGGCAGAGAGGAATTTATTCAATGTTCAGGGAGCCGCCACCTCCTTACCTTCCTGAGCTAAGATACAGACCCTGATCGACCTAAAAAACAGCTAAAAAACAGAGCAGGAACACTCTCGTTGATAAGGACCAAGATTCACCACGCCTCCATGGCCTTAAGGCCGCCCAAACAAAATGAATGGGCGGCACCCAATAGAAGCGTGTGGAGCATGTGGTTGATTCCGGAGAAGCGACCCATGTGGAAAACAAAAATACTTTCTCTTTCAAATTAGAATGGTTTGAGAGGGAGGGCTTCATGGAGCTCATTGCGGCTGAATGGGCCAGAGACATGGGAGGGTCTTCTAGTGTGGAGAGATGCCAAAACAAAATTAGACACCTGCGCCAGTTTTTGAGAGGCTGGGCCAAACATCAAAGTGGTATCTATAAAGTGGAAAAGGAAATATTGACACGAATTATTAATGAACTTGATGTGAAAGCGGAATCCATAGTTCTTAATACTTGAGAGAGAGATATTAAGAATGAGGCTGATAAGAAGTTACAAGCCCTTATGAGAGAGGAGGAGATGAAATGGGCGCTTAGAGCAAAGGTTTCTAAGATCGTCCAAGGGGATGATAATACACAATTCTTCCACATGATTGCTAATGGGAAGCATAGACAGAAAAAGATAATACAACTAGAACAAGATGAGGGTACAATTATAGGACACGAGAACCTAAAACTATACATTTCTGAATATTATACGAAACTTTTTGGAGCACCCGAAGAAAGTTTCGTTTCAATTGATGAGAATGTGATCGGGGACATACTGCAACTCAACTTAGAAGAGAATGAGGTGTTATCTACCCTTTTCACTAAGAAAGAGGTATTCGATGCTATAACGCAAATGAAGCATAATAAAGCGCCCGGGTCAGATGGGTTCCCGGCGGAATTTATCAAAGATGTTGGCATATCATAAAGAGTGATCTTATGCCTATCTTCCATGATTTGTTCGAAGGCCACTTAAACTTATTTCACCTTAATTTTGGAATGATAACATTGTTGCCAAACAAGGTGGAAGTGGTTCGCATTGAGCAGTTTAGACCGATATGTCTTCTCAATGTAAGCTTTAAAATCTTTACAAAGGTTGGCACGAATAGGTTGACACAGATAGCCCATTCGGTAATGCAACCCACTCAAACTGTGTTCATGCCAGGACGACAAATTCTAGAAGGGGAGGTAGTCCTACATGAAAGATTGCACGAAATCCATTCGAGGAAACTAGATGGGGTTGTCTTCAAAGTGGATTTTGAAAAAGCGTATGATATGGTCAAATGGCCCTTCCTTCAACAAGCCTTACGTATGAAGGGGTTCAACGAAGCCTAGAGGTCTCAGGTGGATTCATTCATACAGAAAGGCAATGTCGGGATAAAAGTCAATGATGACAAAGGTCATTATTTCCAGGCACGTAAGGGGTTACGACAAGGAGATTCCATGTCTCATGTGCTGTTCAACAATGTAGCGGATATGTTGGTAGTACTTATTAGTCGGGCTAAAGAGAGTGGCCAAGTAGGAGGTCTCGTTCCCCATCTCGTAAAGGGGGGTGTCGTGGATTTGTTATGGCAGATGTCCTAGTCTGAGGATTTAGTCGTGAGGCCAACGCATCTATGTGGTAGCTTGAGAGGGGTTGAGCGGAATCGAGAGACACAACACGCAAGACAAAGATTTAGACAGCTTCGGGCCCCGGAAAACATCATCAGGTAACAACCCTATATGCTGTTTGTGGATAGGTCTCATTATCATCATGAGGGAGTCGCCGTAAACCGGCTCTCCTAGTTATGTCTAACCCTTAAGATTATCTCTCCCCCTCTTGGGGTGCCCTGCCCCTCCCTGGGACTATGATGCGTTCATCTTGACATAAACGTTACAAAATGTTTGACAGTACTGGGTGTGCTGGCTCTTCCGGGAAAGGAAACATACGCCTAGTCGACCACTAGCGTTAGGTCAGGGTTCCAAGGAGGTTGCTTGCTCCATGCATGAGACGAGAAACGAGATTCGTCGTCGCCACCAGTGACCTCACAATCACTCTGGTGTACAGTTTATTTTCCCTGGTTTAATTAATCCCACGGCAACCTATCGGTCGCACTTGCCGTTTATGCAGAACCGTTGGAATCTCTTTTTTCCTGGAAGTGTCTGTTACTTTTCTTTCTTTGCGGAGAAAAGCAGTGAATGCATTAAGATTTAAGAGCAATACTACACGCACGGACCTTATGGTTACAGACTTTAGTTGTGGTAATTTAATTGAAGGAAATCAGCATGAAGGGCCCACACACCCCTAAAAATCAAGGGGGTAAAGATTAGTTATGGAAGAGGTCTGTAAAAGGTATGTCAAAATGAAATTCAACGTACGTCGGGCTCACAGCTGGACAACGTGATGAATCACTCGCCGGACGTCATCTGTGTCACGTGCTCTGTTGGCTGTCGCGGACGCCATCTGTGCCTCATCCGCTACTGTCACCGCCTCTCTCGCCACCTCATACTCCCTACGTAGATTGTTTTCCTTCTTTTTTCTCTATAGCCACTTCATGTCTTCCTCATTCAAGAGGTTTGTGTCTGTCAACATTATTCTCAAATCCTCCGTGTCTTGAACAAGTTACAACCTCTCTCACTCTCTATTGATCCAAAAGTCTGGGCCTTCTTGGGCTTCCAGTTCAGACACGTCTCTTTCTTCATCAACTCTATCTTCTCTCTTAATTTGCAACTTGTTTTTCACCCTCTTGCAGTCCCAATCTATCCCATCTTTTTGCTCATCCAACAAGAGCTTGTACTTCTCCTCTCTCTTTTCCTTGTGAAAAAATATCATGTCTATGTGGTGGACATTTTTGTCACCGGGGCATCCCGGGTGGCCCTCCCCTTCTCTCACTTGTTTCACAACAGTTGCCGGTTATCCGTTGGCACGGTGGCTCGATCATTCTCCTCGACAATTTCTCTCTTCATCATCCAATCCAATGGAGTGTTGGGAGCTTAAGCCATCATTTCTCTTTAACCTCTTGTTGGCGATCTTTAGGTCTTTCGCAAGTTGTGTCCACTTTGTTTTGTCATTAAATTTCAACAAACAATGGCTAAAATTGAATGATTTCTCAGTTTGCTGGTACAAAGTGGACGCCAACACCGTCTATTAAACAATAAGTAATCGTGATGATGAGACAAAAAAACAAGCAATGCAGATGATGACAAAACAAGTAGGTCAACTTGCCACCACTACTAGGGAAAACCTTATACACATGAGCTTACTAATAGTGCTTTTTAGAAGGCAGCGCTGCTACTACTTAGAAGTAGCGCTGGGGCATAAAGAGCACTGCTACTATGCACATAGCAGTAGTTGTAGTTATAATACGTGCTACTACTATAATTGCCAGACCGTTGCCGGCAGGCTAGGTATACTAGTAGCGCTCATATGTAAAAAGCGCTACTGCTATTGTACTTAGCAATAGCGTTTTCCTTCAAGATAGCATAAGTACAATAGGTTTCACTAGTGGCTTAAATATGATGGAAAATAGACCCGGGGGCCATATGTTTCACTAGTGGCTTCTCTCAAGATAACATAAGTATTACAGTGGGTGAACAAATTACTGTCGAGCAATTGATAGAAAAGTGCATAGTTATGAGAATATCTAGGCATGATCATGTATGTAGGCATCACGTCCGCAACAAGTAGATCGAAACGATTCTGCATCTACTACTATTACTCCACACATCGACCGCTATCCAGCATGCATCTAGAGTATTAAGTTCATAAGAACAGAGTAACGCATTAGGCAAGATGACATGATGTAGAGGGATAAAGTCAAGCAATATGATATAAACCCCATCTTTTTATCCTCGATGGCAACAATACAATACGTGCCTTGCTGCCCCTGCTGTCACTGGAAAAGGACACCGCAAGATTGAACCCAAAGCTAAGCACTTCTCCCATTGCAAGAAAGATCAATCTAGTAGGCCAAACCAAACTGATAATTCGAAGAGACTTGCAACAAATCATACATAAAAGAATTCATAGGAGATTCAAATATTGTTCATAGATAATCTTGATCATAGACCCACAATTCATCAGATCTCGACAAACACACCGCAAAAAGTATTACATCGAATAGATCTCCAAGAAGATCGAGGAGAACTTTTTATTGAGATCCAAAGAGAGAGAAGAAGTCATCTAGCTAATAACTATGGACCCGAAGGTCTGAGGTAAACTACTCACACTTCATCGGAGAGGCTATGGTGTTGATGTAGAAGCCCTCCGTGATCGATGCCCCCTCCGGAGGAGTGCCGGAAAAGGCCCCAAGATGGGATCTCATGGGTACAGAAGGTTGCGGCGGTGGAAATAGGGTTTCGTGGTGCTCTCGGATATTTTCAGGGGATATGAGTATATATAGGCGAAAGAAGTCGGTCAAGGGAGCCACGAGGAGCCCACGAGGGTGGGGGGCGCGCCTACCCCCCTGTGCACGCCTCCCTGCCTTGTGGCCGCCTCGTTGCTTCCTTGACGTACAATCCAAGTCCTGGATTGTGTTTGTTCCAAAAATGACTCTCCCGAAGGTTTCATTCCGTTTGGACTCCGTTTGATATTCCTTTTCTGTGAAACACTGAAATAGGCAAAAAAACAACAATTTGGACTGGGCCTCCGGTTAATAGGTTAGTCCCAAAAATAGTATAAAAGTGTATAATAAAGCCCATTAAACATCCAAAAAAAGATAATATAAAAGCATGGAACAATAAAAAATTATAGATACATTGTAGACGTATCAAGCATCCCCAAGCTTAATTCCTGCTCGTCTTCGAGTAGGTAAATGATAAAAACAGAATTTTTGATGTGGAATGCTACCTAGCATAATTCTCAATGTAATTTTCTTTATTGTGGCATGAATGTTTAAATCCGAAAGATTTAAGACAAAAGTTTAATATTGACATAAGAGTAATAATACTTCAAGCATACTAACAAAGTAATCATGTCTTCTCAAAATAACATGGCCAAAGAAAGTTATCCCTACAAAATCATATAGTCTGGCTATGCTCTATCTTCATCACACAAAATATTTAAATCATGCACAACCCCGGTTTTAGCCAAGCAATTGTTTCACACTTTAATATTCTCAAACTTTTTCAATCTTCATGCAATACATGAGCATGAGCTATGGACATAGCACTATAGGTGGAATAGGATGATGGTTGCACTAGTGCAGAACCGGGCTTTAGTGCCGGTTCGTGACGGCCTATAGTGCCGGTTGGCGAACTGGCACTAAAGAGTGGGGACTAAAGGCCCCCCCCCTTTAGTACCGGTTCGTCATGAATCGGCGCTAAAGTGCAAACACGTGGCACGAGCCAGACCCGTGTGCGTGTAGGACATTAGTACCGGTTGGTAACACCAACCGGTACTAAATGTTTGGGTGTTTTTTTTTTAATTTTTGCTTTAATTTTGTGTTTTCCATTTGGCTTTATTTTCCATTTAATTCTTTTTTGTTTGCTGGTATTTCACGATACTACAAATTGTACACGTTATGCATATATATTAAATAGATTTTCTCGTACGTAGAACCGCATATATATATATATATATATATATATATATATATATATATATATATAATCATCGAATGTCTCACAGCCAACACCATTAACTATTCACACATACACATGTATATACATATACAATTTCTCCTACATGTTGCCTTGGTGCCTTCGGAGCACGATGACAAGTGGTTCATGGGGGCGGTAGCGGGTAATAGTATTCTCCTTTTGGATCTATGACCTGGTCGAGCAAAAATCCGGCTATTTCCTCTTGAACTGTTTGTATGCGGTCCGATGGTAGGAGCTTATCCCGCACCGATCTGAACTGTTAAGAAGGAGATCAATATGCATGTGTGTTAGTTGTTCGACTAGATATCGATAATGGTGTGAATAGTGTTCTGACAAAAACGTACCCAGTCCTGTCTATCAGATCTGCTCCTTTCGCACGTCATCATGCGAATGTTCTCGCAAACGTAGAATGCACACAGATTATTCCCTGACGCCTGCCTCGGGGCCTTTACGAGAATGGAATTGAATCATATAATGATTAATCAAGCATGATAATTAATTAATGATATTGAAACAAGAATTAAAGAGATGGTAGCTAGCTAGTACTACTTAATTACTTACCTTGGGTCGACGCCAAAACAACTTTTTTGGCCACGTGCCTGGAGTCACCTTGATGAACTTTGCCCATGCCCTGCCCGCCGGCAAAGAAAATTAATAAAGGGGTTATTAAATAGTTCATATCACGAACTAATAGTTAATAATGATTGAAATTACCTGTTGACTATCCCCTTCACGATGATGTAGTCTTTATCTTCTTTAGTTAGTGAGTCCAGTAATTCAACTTTTCCTTCTTCAACTTTAATGTCTAACAAGACCCAGTGCCAACTGCATATGCACATGTTTGCATGTCTTAATTAAGCGGGCATGTGCATAAAATTAATCAACTACCGTAAACCGTATACACTTAATTATTAAATCTAGGTAGCTAGTAAGCAAAAACAGAATTTGTAGTACAAGACAGTGTGACTCACGGGAAGTTGTAAGGAAGTAGTATATCTTCATTGGTATTGAGGCGCTTCAAGAACTCTAGCATGCTTTCCTCTACTTCAGCTTGACAATGTTCAATCTGCCATATATCCTCATTAATGGTATTTGGGTCAATGAACCCAACGCCATAGCGTCCAGATTTTTTCATTTCATACATCTTCATCCTGCATATAATACCACAGAAAAAGAATATAGTTAGGATAGTTACATGTAATGATTGATCAAAATTATCACTACATAACTAGCTTGAGACTTAAATTACAGAAAGAAATCACTTACAGACAATAGCAACTGACGATAGACTTGTCGAGTGCGTCCTGATTAAATAACTGAAATAGTTCTGGATACTCAATGGTCAGAGCTTTCTCATGGTAATAATGCTCATGCTTGGCATTCACCATGAGGGACTCTCGATTGGAAATCTTGGTAATGTTCATGTACCATTGATGCAATTGATACATTCTCGTTGGGAGGTCCTTGACCTTGTCTGGATGGACCAAAGGTTTACCCCGGACATATTGCCATGCTATTTCTGATTCTTTAAGCGCAGGCATGGGCTCGATTTCGAGGAGTTGTCCAACAGAGATATTGAGCATTTGAGCCTGCATTATATGATCCTCTGTTATTACCACATCGCCATGTTGGGGAACGCTAACGGTTTGCCCACAATAATATTTGGCGCGCGTACTACTCCTCTCATGTGTTGTTGGCACAACAAGCGGGGGGATCGCTTGCGCCGCCTGTTCTCCCAACTGGGGAATGGTTTTCCTGCATTTTTTGCCAGCTGCTTGTTGGCTCGAGCTTGAGCTCGCTTCCTTCTGTAGTCGTGCTCGATGTGCCTTCCTGATTTGGCGCTCATAGTCCGAGTCAACAGGCTTGGGAGCTGGTTCTCTAGCCATACGAATGAAGTGGTCAATTACTTTCTCAGGCACTTTCTCCTTTGGCGGCGGTGCCGGTTTCGGTCCAAAATGCGCGTCCACTTGGGCTTGCACTATGGCTGTGTTTTGCTCCTTAGTCATGTCGTAAGGCCTCTGAGGAAGAGGAGCAAGGCTTGGACCATATTTATATCGCTTGCCTTCGCCTGTACTTCCTGAACTACCTCGACTCATACTGCTACGCACCAAAGCTGCGGGATGTCTCTTCTGCGATTGCTGAGACGGCGGAGACGGCTGACGTGGAGTTGGACCAGGAGAAGTGGCCTGATGATGTGCCGGACTTGAAGAAGGAGGTGTGGCCTGACACGGTGCCGGACTTGCAGCGGAGAAGTGGCATGACGCTGTGCCGGGCTTGAAACCGGAGGAGTCAGCTCACGCGTTCGGGGACTTGGAGGAGGTGGCGGACTTCGAGGAGGAGGAGTCTCACGCGTTCGTGGACTTGGAGGAGCGGGAGTCTGCTGACTCGATGGCGGACTTCGAGGAGTCGGCAGACGACGCGGTGTCGGTGGACTTCGAAAGATGATGCAATCCTTTATCCATAGGATGATACGATGTATGGCCTCTCCTAGTGTGCGCTCGTCTTCACCTCCAGGAATGTCAAGCGTTAGCCCCGAATATGGGTCCACCACTTCATCAACCATGACACGAGCATAGCCCTCTGGAATCGGGATGCAATGGTAGGTTGCTTCGGGGGTAACTGAAAAAGCAACGCCGTCCGCCACCTTCATGGATATGTTCTTCATTTTGGAGTGTAGCTCGCAGTTAGTGTTCTCTATGATGTCATCCACAGGGTATTTATCCAGCAGTGTGTCGCCCGGGGCAGAACCAACGCTGCTTCTCGGCATGGATGGGATGGTGCTATCCAATGATGGACGATCATCCGCTTGCTGCTGCTGCTGCTGAGACCCCCTTTCCTGGCTAAGTGAGTCGATCTGCTGTTGCTGCTGCTGGAATTTGAGTGACAGGTCCGCGTGCCTTGCTTCTAGGCCTTGAAGGCGTTCTGCGTCCTGCTTCCTCTGCTCCTCCTCCAGCTTCCTTTTCTTCTCCTCCTCCATCTTCCTTCTTGCACGGCTCCTGTAGTCCTCGTTCCATTCTGAAAAGCCCTCATACCAGGGAATAACGCCCATGCCTCGTGTTCTTCCCGGGTGTTCAGGATTTCCCAGGGCGCACGTAAGCTCGTCATTCTCTCTGTTGGCATGAACACCCCCCTTCGAGCTTCATCTATTGTGTCAATTATCTTTTGTTCGGCTCCTTGTAGACTTGCCTTCTTTGAAACTCCGCCTGTCTTCGGGTCCAACACTCCCCCATGCGCATAGAACCAAGTTCTGCACCTGGGGGGCCAGTGCTGGGTAATCGGAGTGACCCCTGCATCCTCCATCTCTTGCTCAGACTTATCCCACTTAGGCAATCCCACCGCGTAGCCACCTGGACCTAGCCTATGGAACTGCATCTTTCTTGCGGCATTTGCCTTGTTTTTCATCGACCGTTCCTTAGATATTTCTGAATCCTTGAAGGTCACGAAATCGTCCCAGTGCTCTCTTTGCTTCTCTAGTGTTCCCGTGAATTCTGGAGTCTTCCTTTCATTAGCGAGGTAGTTGGCCCATACAGTTTTCTTGTGGGTGTTGAATGTAATTGCCATCTTCTTAAGAGCAGCGACCTTGATTTTCTCCACATCTGCTTCAGTGAAATGATCTGGTAGGGTGAAATGTTCCATCAGAGATTTCACAAGGTCTTTTTTGGCTCTTTTGTCGACCCAAGTAATACCTGGACGTTTAGTCTTTAGCTCTTTCCATTCTTGAATGGAGATCGGGAGTTTGTCCTTCACAAGAACTCCGCACTGACGAGTCCACTTGTTCGCAATGTTCTTAGGCGTGAGGGGTTCGCCACTAGGTTTGATGGATTCGATGTGGTACTTTACACCATCCTTCAACAATCTGCACGGGCCTCGCTTTGTCTTGCTGTCTGTAGAAGCAGATTTGCTCGATCCGAAGGGCTGAAAGAAGAAAGATCGATTCGTTAATATATCTTCAATAAAAAAATATGTGATGATCACCATGATGCATGCTTATATAAATATACCTCGCCGGTAGTGTTTGTTATTTGAAGATCAGCATTGTCTGTGTCATCACAAACATTGTCTGTGTCATAATCATAATCATAGTTCATGACTTCATCAGCCCGGTCGTCGAGATTGAATATCTTTTCATCACCCTCTCCGGTATTGTTAAGATATTGGGAGCCGTCATCTGCTTCATTCAGATCATCTAGCCTGTGAGGGTTGCCTATGATGTCGAACAATTCCTCTTCTCTCTCTCTGCCGGTATTGTCCGCCATAGCTTTTACTTTACTAATAATATAGAAGAAATATAAAACAACTTAGTATTCAAATTACAATGCATGGATGCAATTAATCAATAAGGAAAATCTGAATCTCGAATACATCCTCTCGAATATATAATCTCGAATACATCATCGTCTTAATATATATAATCTCGAATACATTGTCTCAAATATTATATATCAAATACATCACTGGCTAGGTACCTAATAAAGATCGAGTACTACAGAAGAATCTAGGGCGCCACTCGCGGTTCCTGGGGTGCGGGCGGTGCACACCCAAAGAGAAGGAACCATCACAGGATCATATCTCCGGTCATCTACCCAAAGAACCCGCCAAGTAGTGGAGAACCTGATGTCGTCCATAGCAGCCATGTAGCGATGGACGTGCTCATCTTCCTCCCTGACACGGCGACGTACCACCTCCGGCGGGGCCGGCTGCCTCTGCACCGAATGTGGCCCACGCGAACGCCACCAAAGAAGATCAGGGTCGACGATGGGACCCGAGGTCGGGTTCCTCACCAAGCGGCGCGCCCCTCCAGGTAGCACCTCCCAGTGCCAGCCCGGCGGAGCCCAGTCCCGGACATGGGTCCCCTGAAGCAGGACGTCGTCGCGAACGGGTCGACGGCGAGGATGCGGGCCGGGCATATCGTCGAGAACAAATACTATATGCCCGCAAAAAGTAACATTTTTTAAATGATTGGATTGTGATAACTAAAATTCTATATATATGCAAATTCTAACAATTTGACATTAATCTAATTCATCTAACTAAAACTAATTCTAAAATTTCCTGATTATATAACTAACATTTCCATAACAATTCTAATATTTATATAACTAAAAAACAGAAAAATTGCTAACATTTCTATAACTAAAAAACAGAAAACATTTATAACATTTTTATAAAACTAACATTTCTAATATTTATATAACTAAAAAACAGAATAATTTCTAACATTTCTATAACTAAAAAACAGAAAAATTTATAACAAACAAACTAATGTGTGTAGTGTGTGTGTATGTGTGTGTGTGTGTGTGGACATGGCGGCCGGGGCAAGCTCACCGGCGAGCCGACGACGGGGCGGCGACGAAGGGGCGACGGGACGGGGCGGCGACGATGGGGCGGCGACGAC
>NC_041389.1:489419111-489444638 GCF_002162155.2 Triticum dicoccoides | reverse complement strand
GGCGGCGACGTCGACGGGGGCGGCGACGAGGGGCGGGGACGGCCGGGGTCGGCGACGAGGGGCGGGGGCGGCGACGATCGGGGCAGGGCGGCGCGACGGAGGGAGGAAACAGAGGGAAGAACAGAGGGAAAATGAATTTTTTTCAAGTGTTGTATATATAGGATGGACCTTTAGTACCGGTTGGAGCCACCAACCGGTACTAAAGGTCTGTTTTGGCCAGGCCAAGCGGCGGTAAGCGCACCCCTTTAGTACCGGGTGGTGGCTCCAACCGGTACTAAAGACCCCCCCCCTCTTTAGTACCGGTTGGTGCCACCACCCGGTACTAAAGGGGTGCGCTGGCTCCAGGCGGTGCACAAGTTTAGTCCCACCTCGCTAACCGAGAGGCTACCGCACTGGTTTATAAGCTCCAGTGTGGTAGCTCTCTCGAGCTCCTCTCCTAGTCAGGCCAACTGGGCCTACCTGTCCTCTTCGCCCAGTGGGCCTACTGGGCCTTTGCGGGCCTGCATCCTGGCCCAACAAAAGATTGTGTTCCTAGTCGTATGCAGGCCGCTTTGGCCCAGTAGGTGGGCTTTTTTATTTCTAAATTTTTTTTCGCTTTATTTATTTTTGAGTTGTTTTTTTGCTATATTTAGAGTTTCTTTGTGAATATTTTTTCTTTAGGTACAAAAAATTACAAACTTTTTGTTAGTGCCGGTAGTTTTCAAATTTGAATAGTTTAAATTTTGAATTATTTGAAATTTGTGTGAATCACTAGTTTGTGAATAACTTAACTTTGGAAAAAGTTTTTTCAGTGATTCTTTTTTCTTATGTTTAATATTAGTGTGTTTTATCATTATATTCAATTTGGTA
Organism: Triticum dicoccoides; assembly: GCF_002162155.2. Taxonomy (NCBI): domain Eukaryota; kingdom Viridiplantae; phylum Streptophyta; class Magnoliopsida; order Poales; family Poaceae; genus Triticum; species Triticum dicoccoides. The sequence continues at coordinate 489,443,789 of NC_041389.1, read as the reverse complement.
ATGCTTAGGTTATTTAAAAAATGAAATGCCTTTGTAACAGTTCAATTTTCGTCGGAAACCCTGATACTTCGAAAGAGATTGTCCATTTTGTACACGAAGTGCATCCAGTTTTTGCCGTAACCCTCTCTACTTTCTTACACATGCTATTTGTATGAAATTATGATACATTGCCAACTTTCAGCCTTTTCTGAGTTCATTTGAAATGGTTTTCAATTTCAGGGTCATTTAGCTGGAAAATATCAGTAAATGCATGAAAAGAATTTGTTTGCACATAAAATTTCTTCGCGTTTCAAATGCCAAAACACATAACTACCCTAACTATTACAGACATTCCCTCCTGGGTGTGAAACACAGAAGAAAGTGATGATAGTGAAGCCGATCACATCCCAGATCTTTGGGTGTGAAACTTTTTCTTCGCGTCTGTCCTTTTGCGCCGTAGCCATGGAAAATCTTCATCATTTAACTAGATGCTCGGGTCAATATTCACTATGAATGGAGCAATTTCATCAAACTTTTCATAATCTTCTGACATGTCTGTCTTGTCATCCACTCCCACGATGTTTCTTTTTCCTGAAAGAACTATGTGGCGCTTTGGCTCGTCGTATGATCCATTCGCTTCCTTATCTTTTCTTTTTCCCGGCCTGGTAGACATGTCTTTCACATAAAAAACCTGCGCCACATCATTGGCTAGGACGAATGGTTCCTCTGCATACGCAAGATTGTTGAGATCCATTATTGTCATTCCATACTGCGGGTCTTCCGTTATCCCGCCTCGTGTCATATTGACCCATTTGCACCAAAACAAAGGGACCTTCAAATCACATGATCCATAATTAAGTTCCCATATGTCCTCTATGTAACCATAATATGTTTCCTTTCCCGTGTTGGTTGTTGCATCAAAGCGGACACCACTGTTTTGGTTGCTGCTCTTCTTATCTTGGGCGATCGTGTAAAATGTATTCCCATTTATTTGGTACCCTTTGAAAGTCATTATATTCGAAGATGGTAACTGGGACAGCGAGTATAGGTCATTTTGAATATCACCATCATTCAGGGCACGTTTCTGCAACCAACCGGCGAAAGTCCTCGTTTGTTGCGTGTAATCCAGTCGTCAGACTTCTCCGGGTGTTTGGACTGTAGAAAATTCTTGTGTTCCTCCATATACGGAGCCACCAAGGCGGAATTCTGTAGAACTGTGTAGTGTGCTTCAGTAAGAGAATGCTCGTCCATACATATTATTTGATGCCCTCCTAGTGTGCCTTTTCCTTCCAGTCTGCCCTTATGCCGCGATTCAGGAACACCAATCGGCTTAAGGTCAGGAATGAAGTCAATACAAAACTCAATGACCTCCTCATTTTCATGGCCCTTCGAGATTCTTCCTTCTGGCCTAGCACGGTTATGAACATATTTCTTCAAGAATCCCATGAACCTTTCAAAGGGGAACATATTGTGTAGAAATACAGGACCCAAAATGTTAATCTCTTTGCAAAGGTGAACTAGGACGTGCGTCATGATGTTGAAGAAGGATGGTGGGAACACCAACTCGAAACTGACAAGACATTGCACCAAATCGTTATGTAACCTTGGTATAATTTCTGGATCGATTACCTTCTGAGAGATTGCATTGAGGAATGCACATAGCTTCACAATGGCTAATCGAACGTTTCCCGGTAGAAGCCCCCTCAATGCAACCGGAAGGAGTTGCGTCATAATCACGTGGCAGTCATGAGACTTTAGGTTCTGGAACTTTTTCTCTGCCATATTTATTATTCCCTTTATATTCGACAAGAAGCCAGACGGTACCTTCATGCTGAGCAGGCATTCGAAGAAGATTTCCTTCTCTTCTTTGGTAAGAGCGTAGTTGGCCTGACCCTGATGTATGTCGTCTTTTCCGTGCATACGTTGCTGGTCCTCCCGTGCCTCTGGTGTATCTTTTGTCTTCCCATACACGCCCAAAAAGCCAAGCAGGGTCACGCAAAGATTCTTCGTCATGTGCATCACGTCGATTGCGGAGTGGACCTCTAGGTCTTTCCAATATGTCAGGTCCCAAAATATAGATTTCTTCTTCCACATGGGTGCGCGTCCGTCAGCGTCCTTCAGAAAAAGTTTTCTGCCAGGACCCTTTCCAAGGATTACCTCCAAATCCTTGACCATATCATGTACATCAGCACCAGTACGGTAGCGAGGCTTCGTCCGGTGATCTGCCTCACCTTTGAAATGCTTGCCTTTCTTTCTTACGGGATGCCTTTCCGGAAGAAATCGACGATGTCCCAGGTACACATTCTTCCTACAACTATCCAAATATATACTGTCGGTATCATCCAAACAGTGCGTGCATCCACGGTATCCCTTGTTTGTCTGTCCTGAAAGGTTACTGAGAGCAGGCCAATCATTGATGGTCACGAATAGCAACGCCTTTAGGTCAAATTCTTCCTGTCCGTGCTCATCCCACGCACGTACACCTGTTCCATTCCACAGCTGTAATATTTCTTCAACTAATGGCCTTAGGTACACATCAATGTCGTTGCCGGGTTGCTTAGGGCCTTGGATGAGCACTGGCATCATAATGAACTTCTGCTTCATGCACAACCAAGGAGGAAGGTTATACAAACATAGAGTCACAGGCCACGTGCTATGGTTGCTGCTCTGCTCCCCAAAAGGATTAATGCCATCTGCACTTAGACCAAACCATATGTTCCTTGGGTCACCTGCAAACTCCTCCCAGTACTTTCTCTCGATTTTTCTCCACTGCAAACTGTCAGCGGGTACTCTCAACTTTCCGTCTTTCTTACGGTCTTCTGCGTGCCACCGCATCGCCTTCGCATGCTCTTTGTTTTGGAACAAACATTTCAACCGTGGTATTATAGGAGCATACCACATCACCTTGGCAGGAATCTTCTTCCTGGGGCACTCGCCCTCGACATCACCAGGGTCATCGCGACTGATCTTATAACGCAATGCACCGCATACCGGGCAAGCATTCAAATCCTCGTACTCACCGCGGTAGAGGATGCAGTCATTAGGGCATGCATGTATCTTTTGCACCTCTAACCCTAGAGGGCAGACATCCTTCTTTGCTTCATACGTACTCTCGGGCAATTCGTTGTCCTTTGGAAGCATCTTTATCATTACCAGCAACTTTCCAAATCCCTTGTCAGATACACCATTCTCTGCTTTCCATTGCAGCAATTCAAGTGTGGTGCCCAACTTTTTTTGTCAGCTTCGCAATTCGGGAACAACAATTTCTTGTGATCCTCTAACATGCGCTGCAACTTCGTCCTCTCCAGATCACTTGCGCAGTTTCTCTTTGCATCGGCAATGGCCCGACCTAGATCATCAGCGGGCTCATCTGATGCCTCTTCTTCAGCTTCTTCCTGCATTGCCGGCTCATCTTCTTCCCCCATTGTTGTATCATCGTATTCATGGAACCCATGGCCAGGATAGCCGTCGTCGTCCTCTTCTTCTTCATTGTCTTCCATCATAACCCCTATTTCTCCGTGCTTGGTCCAAACATTATAGTTGGGCATGAAACCAGACTTAAATAGGTGGACGTGAATGGTTTTTTCTGTAGAGTAACTGTGACCATTCTTACAGCCAGCACATGGACAAGGCATAAAACCATCCGCCCGCTTGTTTGCCTCAGCGGCCCGCAGAAAAGTATGCACGCCATTAATGAACTCGGGAGAGCATCGGTCATCATACATCCATTGTCGGCTCATCTTCATTACACAACACCAAATAGACCAAATTAATACATGTTCATACATAAAGTTCATATACAACACTTAATTAAATGCAACATACAAATAACTCTCTAGCTAAAGAATTTAAATGCAACAACAAATGCGATGAAGATTGCAACTAAGGTAACAATTGATCCAACAACATAATGATACCAAGCCACACTATCAATGGCATATTTTCTAATCTTTCTAATCTTCAACCTCATTTTCTCCATCTTGATCTTGTGATCATCGACGACATCGGCAACATGCAACTCCAATTCCATCTTCTCCCCCTCAATTCTTTTCAATTTTTCTTTCAAATACTCATTTTCTCTTTCAACTAAATTTAACCTCTCGACAATAGGGTCGGTTGGAATTTCCGGTTCACATACCTCCTAGATAAAAATATCTATGTCAACTTGATGGGCATAATTTGTCATAAACACGAAATGCAACAACTAGTTTTAAAAGAGAATATACCACATCCGAATCATAACAAGGACGAGGGCCGACGGGGACGGATATCAAAACCATGGCACTATGTATAACAAACAACGTACGGGTAAGATAATTATACGAGTAACTATATATCCAAATCACATAAACATCAATTTGGTAATGTAAAACATTCATGAACAAGAGCGTCACCAGAAGGTGGTGCCGGCGACGGGACGGTGCGGGCGATCGACGGTGGTTACGACGGAGATTTAGAAGGCACTAAGTAAACCACACCTACATATGCAAACTAAGTGTTATTTTTGACCTCAAATTGCATATAAATCAAATACTAGAAAATATAATTATTGCTCCCAAATTAATCACTATACAAAGCATTGCAAGAGCTAATCTAGCAATGAGAGTTGAAAGGACAAAGTTGCTAACCTTTGTGATCATTTGAATGGATGGGGGCCTTCAAATCTTGACAAATTTTGGGCAAAATTTGTGAGGAGCTCGAGGAGAGAGGGGGAAGAACAGAGGAAGTGAGGGGAAAGGGGAAGAACAGAGTGGCTCGAGGGGACGAAGGGTTTATGTACATCGACCTTTAGTACCGGTTCGTGCCACAAACCGGTACTAAAGGTGCTGGACGGGCCCCAGACTGACAACACCCTGCCACCACCCTCTTTAGTACCAGTTCGTGGCACGAACCGGTACTAATGAGAATGGCCGGCTAGCCATTGGAACCGGCACTAATGGACACATTAGTGCTGGCTCAAAACCAAACCGGCACTAATGTGTCTCATATTAGGTCCTTTTTCTACTAGTGTTGTGGAGAAGACAAAAAAGGAGAAGATAGTCTCACATCAACTAGGAGTAGCAATGGGCTATGGAGATGCCCATTAATAGATATCAATGTGAGTGAGTAGGTATTGCCATGCAACGAATGCACTAGAGATATAAGTGTATGAAAGCTCATCAAAAGAAACTAAGTGGGTGTGCATCCAACTTGCTTGCTCACGAAGACCTAGGGCAATTTGAGGAAGCCCATCGTTGGAATATACAAGCCAAGTTCTATAATGAAAAATTCCCACTAGCATATGAAGGTGACAACATAGGAGACTCTCTATCATGAAGATCATGGTGCTACTTTGAAGCACAAGTGTGGTAAAAGGATAGTAACATCTTCCCTTCTCTCTTTTTCTCTCATTTTTTTGTGGGCTTCTTTGGCCTCTTTTTTTATTTGGGCTTCTTTAGCCTCTTTTATTTTTCATAAAGTCCGGAGACTCATCCCAACTTGTGAGAGAATCATTTCTTCCATCATCCTTTCCTCACATGGGACAATGCTCTAATAATGAAGATCATCACACTTTTATCTACTTACAACTCAAGAATCTTAGAACAAAATATGACTCTATGTGGATGCCTACGGCATTGTACCAGGATAATGAATCAAAAGTGACATGTATGAAAGAATTATGAACGGTGGCTTTGCCACAAATACGATGTCAATTACATGATCATGCAAAGCAATATGACAATGGTGGAGCGTGTCATAATAAACGTATCGGAGAAAAGTTGCATGACAATATATCTCGGAATGGATATGGAAATTCCATAATAGGTAGGTATGGTGGCTGTTTTTAGGAAGGTATATGGTGGGTGTATGATACCGGCGAAAGTTGCGCGGCACAAGAGAGGCTAGCAATGGTGGAAGGGTGAGAGTGCATATAATCCATGGACTCAACATTAGTCATGAAGAACTCACATACTTATTGCAAAAGTCTACAAGTTATCAAAACAAAGTACTACACACATGCTCCTAGGGGAAGGGTTGGTAGGAGTTAACCATCGCGCGATCCCGACCTCCACACATAAGGAAGACAATCAATAAATAAATCATGCTCCAACTTCATCACATAACGGTTCACCATACGTGCATGATACGGGAATCACAAACTTTTAACACAAGTATTCCTCAAATTCACAACTACTCAACTAGAATGACCCTAATATTACCATCCTCATATCTCAAAACAATCGTCAAGTATCAAACTTCTCATAGTATTCAATGCACTTTATATGATAGTTTTTATTATACCTATCTTGGATGCTCATCATATTAGGACTAAAATTTTAACCAAAGCAATTACCATGCTGTTCTAAAGGACTCTCAAAATAATATAAGTGAATCATGAGAGATCAACAATTTCTATAAAATAAAACCACTGTCGTGCTCTAAAAAGATATAAGTGAAGTACTAGACCAAATTATCTAGCTCAAAAGATATAAGTGAAGCACATAGAGTATTCTAATAAATTCTGATTCATGTGTGTCTCTCCCAAAAGGTGTGCACAGCAAGGATGATTGTGGTAAACTAAAAAGCAAAGACTCAAATCATACAAGACGATCCAAGCAAAACACACATCATGTGGTGAATAAAATATAGCATCAAGTAAAGTTACCGATGGACGAAGGCGAAAGAGGGGATGCCTTCCGGGGCATACCCAAGCTTAGGCTTTTGGTTGTCCTTGAATTTTTACCTTGGGTGCCTTGGGCATCCTCAAGCTTAGGCTCTTGCCACTCCTTATTCCATAATCCATCAAATCTTTACCCAAAAACTTGAAAACTTCACAACAGAACATCTCATGAGCTCCGTTAGCGAAATAAAACAAACCATCACTTTAAGGTACTGTAATAAACTCAGTATTTATATATATTGGTGTTAAACCTACTGTATTCCAACTTCTGTATGGTTCATACCCCCCGATACTAGCCATAGATTCATCTAAATAAGCAAACAACACTCGAAAAACAGAATCTGTCAAAAATAGAACAATCTGTAGAAATCTGTAACTTTAGAATACTTCTGGAACACCAAAAATTCTACCAAAATAGGAGGTCCTAGATAATTTGTTTATTAATCAACTGCAAAAAGAATCAACTGAAAAGCACGTTTCTGTGATTTATGAAAATTATTCTCGTTCGCACAAAAGTTTCTGTTTTTCAGCAAGATCAAATTAACTATCACCCAAGAAGATCCTATAGGTTTTACTTGGAACAAACACTAATTAAAACGTAAAACCATATCTAACCACAGGATAGATGAATTATTATTACTAAACAAGAACAAAAAGCAAAGAACAAAAATAAAATTAGGTTGCCTCCCAACAAGCGCTATCATTTAACGCCCCTAGCTAGGCATAAGATTTCAACGATGCTCACACGAAAGATAATAATTGAAACACAAAGAGAACATCATGAAACATGTGACAAACACATTTAAGTCTAACATACTTCCTATGCATAGGCATTTTATAAGCAAACAAATTATCAAGGCAAGCAAAAACTACCATATGCAAGGAAAAAGAGAGAAACAATAGCAATCTCAACATAACAAGAGGTAATTTAGTAACATGAAAATTTCTACAACCATATTTTTCTCTCTCATAATAATTACATGTAGGATCATAAGAAAATTCAACAATATAGCTATCAGAAAACATATTCTTAACATGATCCACATGTATGCAAAGTTGACACTCTTCCAAAATAGTGGGATTAACATTAACTAAAGTCATGACCTCTCCAAACCCACTTTTATCAAAAACTTCATAAGATTAAACATTCTCAAAATATGTGGGATCTAAAGTTGACACTCCTCCAAACCCACTTTCAATACTATTGCAAACATTATTATCAATCTCATATTCATCATGGGGTTTAAATAAATTTTCAAGATCATAAGAAGAATCACCCCAATCATGATCATTGCAACAAGTAGTAGACATAGCAAAACTAGCATCCCCAAGCTTAGGGTTTTGCATATTATTAGCACAATTGACATCAAGAGAATTTATAATAACATCATTGCAATCATGCTTTTCATCAAAGGAACTATCAAGTATGGGTGCAAGAGCAACGATCTCATGTTTAACATAAGGAACTATAGCAAATTAATCTTCATAAATATTGGCATCATGGCCACAAGAATTGCAAGCATCAGGTTCATCAAGGGATATTTCAATCAAATCATCGGAATCATAATTATCTATAGATTCATGCATATCATTATTTTCTTCCAAAGCAACGGCCATTCTCTCAATAAATTCCTTAACATAGGCATTATGAGCATGAAAGTGCATTATGTCGACTAGAGGGGGGGTGAATAGGCGATTTTTATGAATTCTTCACTGAGGAATTTGCCGGTGAGGAAATTCCTTAGCGAAGAACTATTAGCAGCGGAATAAGTACTCAGAAGTAATCATAACAGAATACAAGCATGGTCATCATGATGAAATGAAGACTAGCACAGAGTACAGAAAGCGTAATCACAGGATAACACAAGATGAAGACAAACAGACTGAAGAAATTGAACTGAGGAAATTGAGAAAGTCTTCAGTCAAAGTCTTCAAACACAAATATGAACAAACACTCAACACAGTAATGAGGAAATGAAAGGGTTGAGGAAATAGAACCAGTTAGGTTGGTGAAGACAATGATTTGGTAGACTAGTTCCAACTGTTGTCTCAGTTGTACGTCTGGTTGGAGCGGCTGAGTATTTAAACTCGAGGACACGCAGTCCCGGACACCCAGTCACTGAGCACGCAGCTCAGGACACCCAGTCCTCACTGTATTCTCCTTGAACTAAGATCACGCAGATCTCGTCCAATCACTCGTGGTAAGTCTTCAGGCGACTTCCAAACCTTCACAGACTTGGTCACTCGGTAATCCACAATTCCTCTTGGATGCTCTAGACCTTGACGCCTAACCGTCTGGAAGAAGCACAGTCTTCAAAGGTAACAAGCGTCGAATCCACGCAGGATCAATTTCTTCAGTGATGCTCAATCACTTTGGGTTTGGAGGTGTTTGGGTTTTTGGGATTTTCCTCACTCGATGATTTTCGCTCAAAGTCCTCGGAGGATGGGTTGCTCTCAAATGACAAGTGTCAAGTTCTCTCGGAGCAGCCAACCAGCTAGTGGTTGTAGGGGGCGGCTATTTATAGCCTAGGGAGCAGCCCGACATGATAAGACATAAATGCCCCTCAATGATATGACCGTTAGGTGGATAAGATATTTTGGGACAGCTGGCGCGCAGCACAGCAACGGTCGGAAATTTGACTCTCAAATTCCTCAGGGCTATCATGTTCCTCACTGTGTAGGCAATTCGCACTGGCGAATTCCTAACTCCTCAGTCAGAGCAAATTCATCAGCGACCAGAAGAACTTCGTCTCTGTCACTGAAGAAAGTGACTGAACTGTATGAGATTTCCAAAGGCTTCACTCGAAGGGATTGGTAGGTGTAGGATTTTGAGTTGAGCATCACATGGAAATTTTTCCTAGTATTTCCTCGACCCCCTTTAACAGTACAGTGTTTCCTATGACTCAAGAAAGAGAAAAACAAAACTATGAAAACGAAAGTCTTCACGCTTCATGTTCCACAAATGAATACCAAGTCTTCAAGGTCACACCAATTTCTTCACTTTCAAAGTCTTCAGAAAGTCTTCAGAATATCAAAGTCTTCAGTTGAAGAACTTCATTTTTAGGGTTCGACTTTCTCTGTAAATATCAAACTCCTCATAGACTTATAGACCTGTGTATACTCACAAACGCATTAGTCCCTTAACCTATAAGTCTTCAATACACCAAAATCACTAAGGGGCACTAGATGCACTTACAATCTCCCCCTTTTTAGTGATTGATGACAACATAGGTTAAGTTTTCAATGGGGATAAACATATGAAGTGTATACACTGATATTGAGGAATTTGATTACAAGATATAGTAGAACTCCCCCTGAAGATGTGCATAGTGAGGAATTTGCTTTTGAAGCAATGCACACTTGAAGAGTTAAATCATGGAGATCTCCCCCTATATCTTGTAATTCATACATGCATTTGATATATAATATGAAGAATTTGAAATGCATGATGAAATATGGTGCCTGATGAGATTCAGCATGCGTGCAATGTCATTAACGAGGAATAAGCATGCAAAGCATAATGCAACAAAAGTATCAGCGCACCATCGGGTTTAAGATTACAACTCGATCCAAATAAAGTTTCAGAAGAACGAGAGTTGTAACTTAAAAAAATGCCCTTAATATAAACCCACTTGAAGACTAACTTAGATTTCTCCCCCTTTGTCATCAGATGACCAAAAGGATTGAAAATGAGGACTAACGCCCCTGAAGAATATCAAGTTGATGGAGGAGCACCAGCGTTGTTGGGGTTGTTTGTTGTAGCAGGGCCTACCGCAGTGTCATCCAAATCTCCATACTCATCAGTCTTGCGTGATGAAGAATAGGAGCTGGCCACCAAGGAAGGAACTTTGACCTTCTTGAATTTCTTCGGTAGAGGTGCAGACCAGTCAAATTCTTCCTTGAGACCCATTTTCTTCAGATCTGCAGCGCTGTAGACATGAGAGAGAACAGCCCAGGTACGGTTGAAGGTTTCATGGAGGTAGTATTGGTTTTTCTTCACTGCATTGTGTGTTGAGGTCATGTTGTGAAGAATTGAACCAAACTGACGCTTTACCCAGTTATGATTGCGATCAACCTTCTGATGAAGACTGAGGAGTAACTCACGATCAGTCATCACCCTGGGTGCTATGGCTTGAGGATTTTGCTTGGCTGAGGTATTTGCGGCAGAGTCATGTGTGGCAGAATCGTCATTGGTAGAGTAAGATGCAGCCTTGCGAAATTGACCATCCAATGGATGAATGCCTTCATCGATCACAGCAGCGGCCTTGCCTTTATCATCAGCTGATGAAACTGTCCGTTTGAGGACTTCAATGGGAGGCAAGTAGCTACCGTGGTTCAGAGTGTCAGCTTTGTAATTCAGTGAAGATCTTGCCCTCATGAATCTCATAATCCAAGGAGCATAGGGCTTCAGCTCGAATGGTGACATAGCAATATTGGCCAGAGTCCTCATGAAGAAATCATGGAAGTTGACGGGAACGCCATGAATGATGTTGAAAAGCATATTCTTCATGATGCCAACGACTTCTTCATCATTTGAGTCGTGGCCTTTGATGGGACTCATTGTCTTCGTCAGAATTCGATAGACAGTCCGAGGCACATAGAGTAATTCCTTGACGAGGAATTTGGTTCATGGGGCCTGCCTTGGCTTCAAAGGCTTCATCGGTACTTGCATATAGTGATCTGACAGTTCTGGTTCATTGTAGATGCAACGAGCACCATCAAGTGGAGGACTGAGAGGAAGGACACGAAGCAATTCAGTTGCTGGTGCCTTGTAGTGAGTGTTTTCAGACATCCAGTCCAACACCCATGAGTTCACGTCATCAGCATCTCCGGTGATGTGCAAAGTTGCATAGAATTAAAGAATGAGTTCTTCATTCCAGTCACAGATATCAATGCAGAAATTCAGAAGTCCTGCATCGTGAAGAACACTGAGGACTGGCTCAAAGCCGGGCAGAGATTCCATGTCCACATGAGGAATATGTGCATGATCGAAGACTTTGTCTTTGGCGAAAAGCACTGAGGAATAGAAATTGGCTTGGCTGGCAGTCCAGAAACGCCTCTTCCTTATGCGAGCAGAATCATATGGATTATAGTCTATGAAGAATACGTGCTCGGCAAAGAAAGCTTCAGCCTTGAACTTTTGTTTGCTTGAGAACGGATCCTTTGGCTTTGGCAGAGGGGTGTCAGTGAGTTGCATTACTACCTCAGGAATCGCGAGCTCAGGTTCTTCAGGCTGAGGAATTTCTTGTTCCTCAATAGGTGCAGTCTGAGGATCAGCAGCAGCAGGTTCATCAGCACTAGTGGCTGGAATTTCTTCATGGACAGATGTCGTGGGATGAGTTTCTTCAGAGCCCATTTGAACTGTTGGTGCAGGGGACTGAGGTATCTGTTGGAGTGGGGTGAAGAGTGGAGAATTTGGATGCTGACTTTCCCAAAATTCATCGTTCATCACAGGTGTGGTGCATCCAATATCCACATCTTCATCTTCAATTTCCTCAAAACCAGCCTCTTCAGCTGTGAACTGAGGCATAGGTGAGGAAATGATTGGCATTGAAGGGATTGCGTCCACTTTAATTTCTTCATCAATCTGCTCTGACGAAGCAGCAGAATGATTTTCTTCATCAGATCCGCTTGGGATCTTATAGTCTTCTCCAAAAGGAACAAGGTCCTTTGATGGCATGGAGGAAATCGGAATAGCATCAACTGGATTTTCGAGTGAGCTGGTCATTGGCTTCATTTTCTTCGTAGCCGAAGAATTTGACACAGCTGATGCCTTCCTTTTCTTCACTGCAGCTCGCTCTACAGCCTTGGTCTTCTTCACATCGAATGCACATGGAAGAATTGTAGTTGGTGTAGGTGCAGATGGAGCTGAGGAATCTGGTTGATTTTCTTCAGGCGCAACTGATGCAGTTGCCCTGACAACTTCAGTTTCTTCAGGCGCACCACTAGTGGATGCCCTGGCAATTTCTTCAGCGGCTGGAATTTCTTCACCAGCCCTGGAACGAGCATGTTCATCAGCAGGCTGAAAGTCATCAGTGGTGCTGGCATGTTCTTTAGCAGGCTGAGCAGAGTCTGCAGCCTGAAGATTTTCTTGTTGCGATGGGGCTGCAACATTTGTGAATTTCTTCGTCAGATTGACGAATCTTACTTTAGCTCCTTGCCAATCAGCATAGTAGGCATCAAAGTCTTTGCTGAGGGCTTGAATTTCAGACTGAGCCTAGAGAAGTTCCTCAGGTGTCATTCTGACAACGTTTTTCTTCAGGAGCTTCTCCTTTCTGTATTGAGTTTTCTTGATCTCTCTTGCCTTTTCAAATTTCCATTTCTCTTCAGTGATGAAATGGGTCAACATATGACTTTGTCCAGTGGTCAGAGGAAAATCAGGCATTGGGGTGTTTGGATCCTTGTGCCAGAGATCAATGTAATCGAGGATTTTCCTCGGATCCAATAGTAGTGGCACAGATGTGCCTTTGGCTCTAGCGGCCTTCACCTGTCTGTCTGTGATGATTTCTGCAAGTTCTTCATCAGAAGCTTCATCATCAGAAGGCACATGGAATACGACCTGTTTCTTCTTTGGACTTGGCCGAGGACCTCGTCCAGCTGTTGCTTTGGTCTTCATCAGTGTGGGGCCAGATGATGAAATTGGTGCAGCTGAGGAACTTGCGGAAAAACCAGATGCAATCGAGAAACCAGCAGTCCTTTGACATGTAGCCAGATGCACAGGAGCTGAGGACTTTGAAGGAGGTGTTGAGGACTTTGGTGGAGCTGTGGCAGTGTGAGGAATTTGCCGTGAGGGCATTGCTGAGGAACTTGGCCGTGAGAGCGCTGTTGGTGAAGCACTTGGCTTACGAGCAGGCTTCTTTGGCATGGATTTCCTCGGTTTCACCGAGGCCTTATCAGCAGCAGTAGTGGCAGAATCCTCATTGAATTTCTTCACTGCCTCCTTGGCCTGTCTTGCCAATTTTGCTTGGCGCTTAGCGCGTTCTTCAGGAAAGTCCTCACCACGTTTGATGCTTGTGGGGTCAGCTACTTGGCCAGGTGCCAATGGAGCTCTTGGGCATGGAGGATTGAGGGCGAATTTCTTCATGTACTTTGGAGTCACATATCTGTATTCCCTCCATTCCCTTGCCCATCTCCGTTCAATCTTCTGAATGCGCACCTTGCGCTAATTTTTGTTTTCTTTGCCATATTTTGCTTCATCAGGTGTGCAATAGTCAGCATAAATTTCTTCAGGGATTTCAAACGCAGTCATAACCTGAGGTTTCTGTCCTCCTTTCTGCGGCTTCTTACCGTCTGCCATATTCTTCAGTTGAGGAATTTGAACAAATGAGTTCTCTGAAGAAGTATGCAGTTTTTCTTCGAGGAACGCTGCAAATGACTTAAGTTGATGAGAACCTAGTGATTCAGCAGCAGACATGAGTACCTGTGAACAGAGTACAGGTGCGAGGAATTTGGAGAGGTCATATGCGTTCTGAGAAGGTTTTTGAAAAGAACAAGTTTTGAGGAATTTGACCAGATGAACCTTGAAGAATTTCACTAAGCGATCTTTGTCTTAGGTTCCAGAGTTGTATAGATCGAGGATCCACACAATTGAGGAATCTTGAGGAAAATCATTGCTTAGAGAAACGAATCAAGAGCATAGATTGTTTGAGGTGTTCATATATGTGAAGATTTGAAGAATAAACACCTTTGAAGATTTTCAGGAAAGTTTGGGAATCAAAGTGAGTAATAAAAGTAACTTTTAATTACCCGAAATGAAGAACACAACGAACTGAGAAGAACAGACGGGAAGTTCGTTAGGTTAGATCTTCCTTGCCCTAACTTGGCGGAGGAAGACAGCTACGGCGGCGGCGGAGTGAAGATTTCCGCGGTCGGCGCGAGTACGACGGTGACGAGGTCGAGGCAGCGAAGCTCTTCCTCACCGGCGACGATGGAGTAGCGGCGGCGCTAGGGTTTGAGGAGCTCGAGCGAGAGAGAGAATGGTCGAGCAGAGTAAATGAAGTGAGGAAAGGGAGAGGGGTATTTATAGACACGGTGAAAAAACTGTTCGCCCGAAGATTTAGGACGAACGTGCCCCTGCCCTTTCTCCTTCACGCGACAGGTGTCACCCACGTACTGTGTAGTGTAGATCGTGTACGATTGTGGGTGAATAGAATAATGCATTGTGGGATGCGGAACAGTTTGTGCGGCAAAACCGAAAATTTGGATAAGATTTGTTTTAAAGTTTCGTTCGCAATTTCTTCAGCTGACAAGGACACAGTGAAGATTTTGAACGAGTTTCAAATAGAACGCACATGAAGAATTTGTGAATAGATTGGGTTGAGTATAGCATAGAGGGGGAAGGGTCCGATCACATTCACTTAGCAGAAGAAGCAACTTGAAGAATTAGCTTTAAGTGAATGCTGTAGAGGAGATAAACTTATATATATTTATATAGCCAATGAAGAAAAACGAAGGAAATAGTGAAGATTTTGAAAAGTTGAAGAATTTGAAAAACTGAAGAATTTCAAAACTGAGGAAAAACTCAAATTGAAGATTTTCAACTTTTTGTGGTGGTGTGACCCACCGTATAATAATGATGATTTCAGACACCGCGTACAATTGTCGTAGGGTTCTGAGAATCAAATTCTTCATTAATTTCTTCACACTTAGAGTGTTATTCTTCATTGATTGAAGAAAAACGTTTCTTCATGTGTTGCACATCTAAGTCATCAATTTTGCATAAGTGTTAGGATGTGTGTCCTTTTCAAAGAACATTCGAAGATTATAAGATATTTAGCTCACACCGCAACTTGCTAAATATCTTCTCATCCAAGGGCTTAGTGAAGATATCAGCTAGCTGTTCTTCAGTCTTCACGTGCTCGATGGAGATGTCGCCCTTCAACACATGATCACGAAGAAAATGATGATGAATCTGAATGTGCTTAGTCTTCGAGTGCTGAACTGGGTTGTGAGCAATCTTGATGGCACTCTCATTGTTGCAGAGGAGAGGCACATTCTTCATGTTGATGCCATAGTCCTTGAGTGTTTGCTTCATCCAAAGCAGTTGAGCACAGCAAGAGCCAGCAGCAATGTATTCAGCTTCCGCAGTGGACAGTGATACGCAGTTCTGTTTCTTCGAGGACCAACAGACCAAAGATCGTCCGAGGAAATGACAAGTGCCAGAAGTTGACTTGCGGTCCACACGATCACCAGCATAGTCAGAGTCAGAATATCCAATGAGATCAAAAGCAGAGCCCTTGGGGTACCATAATCCTAGTGTTGGTGTGTGAGCTAGATATCGAAGAATATGCTTCACAGCCTTATGGTGTGATTCCTTCGGTGCAGCTTGAAATCGGGCACACATGCAAACACTAAGCATTATATCTGGCCTAGATGCACATAAGTACAGTAAAGAACCAATCATGGAGAGGTATACCTTGTAATCGAAGTCAATACCATTTTTATCAGTGCATAGATGGCCATTTGTGGGCATAGGAATTTTGACGCCTTTGCAATCTTGCATGCCAAATTTCCTCAGTACATCTTTGAGGTATTTCTCCTGAGATATGAATATGCCATTGCGATGTTGACGAATTTGAAGACCTAAGAAGAATTTCAACTCTCCCATCATAGACATTTGATATTCTTCACTCATCATATATGCAAATTCATCACTATAACGTTGGTTAGTACAGCCAAAGATAATATCATCAACATATATTTGGCACACAAACAGTTCACCATCATAAGATTTAGTAAAGAGAGTAGGGTCAAGTGAACCGGGTGTGAAGCCATTCTTCACGAAGAATTCCTTCAATGTATCATACCACGCCCGAGGGGCTTGCTTGAGGCCATAGAGGGCCTTATTAAGTCTAAAGACTTGGTCAGGATTCTTTGGATCTTCAAAACCTAGGGGTTGAGCAACATATACTTCTTCCTCAAGCTTACCATTGAGGAATGCACTTTTCACATCCATTTGATATAAGATGATATCATGATGGTTAGCATAAGCAAGTAATATGAGAATAGCCTCAAGTCTAGCAACATGTGCAAAAGTTTCATCGAAATCAATTCCTTCAACCTGTGTGTAGCCTTGAGCTACCAGTCGTGCCTTATTCCTCACCACAAGGCCATTTTCATCTTGCTTGTTGTGGTAGATCCACTTTGTGCCAATGATATTATGCTTGCAAGGATCTGGACGCTTGACCAGTTCCCAGACATTGTTGAGCTCGAACTAATGTAATTCTTCTTGCATAGCCTGAATCCACTCCGGCTCCAGAAATGCTTCATCTACCTTAGTGGGCTCTGTGATAGAGACAAAATCATAGTGCCCACAAAAGTTAGATAAATGTGAAGCTTTTGAGCGTGTGAGAGGACCTGGCGCTTCAATGTCATCGATGAGCTTGTCAACTTGAACTTCTTTTGCAACGCGAGGATGAGCTGGTTGTTGTCGAGGTATTTGATCATTTTCCTCAGCACCATTGTCTTCAGCATTATCTTCAGGTGCATCAGCTCGACGTTCTTCGCATACTGGAATGAATTCTTCAGCAAATTCTTCAGTAGGAATGACATCCTCAGTTGCCTTGAACTTGATAGAATCCTCAGGTGCTGGTTCATCTAACACAGAAGGTAGGTGCTCTCTTTGCGAGCCATTAGTTTCATCGAACCACACATCTACACTTTCAACAACCTTGTGAAGAGCATTGTTGAAGACTTTGTAGGTGTGCGAGTCCTTTCCGTAACCAAGCATAAAACCTTCATGTGCTTTCGGTGCAAATTTAGAATTGTGGTGAGGATCTCTAATCCAACATTTTGCACCGAAGACTTTGAAATAACTCACATTGGGTTTCTTGTCAGTGAGGAGTTCATAGGACGTCTTCTTGAAGAATTTGTGAAGATATACTCTGTTGATGATGTGGCATGCAGTATCAATTGCATCAATCCAAAAATGATGAGGCGTTTTGTATTCATCAAGCATAGTGCGAGCCATCTCAACAAGAGTTCTGTTCTTGCACTCCACGACGTCATTCTGCTGAGGAGTATAGGGAGCATATAACTCATGAGTAATACCAAGTTCATCAAGATAGTCATCAAGACCGGAATTCTTGAACTCAGTTCCATTGTCACTCCTGATGTGCTTGATCTTCACACCAAAGTTGGTTGAAGCCCTCGAGGAAAATCGTTTGAAGACTTCCTGCACTTCATGTTTGTAAGTAACAATGTGTACCCATGTGTATCGAGAGTAATCATCAACAATGACAAAACCATATAGAGATGCAACATTAGTGACTGCTGAGTAATGATTAGGTCCGAAGAGGTCCATGTGAAGCAATTCGAATGGACGAGTAGTGGTCATGATAGTCTTCGCTGGATGCTTGGCTTTGGTCATTTTTCCAGCTTCACAGGCTCCGCATAAGTGATCCTTGAGGAATTTGACATTGACATGCTTCTTCTTCACAAGCGTGTGCAAATTCCTCATGCCTGCGTGACCAAGTCGTCGATGCCATAGCCAGCCTTCTAAAGCTTTTGCAAGTAGACACACGGCTGGTTGTGGTCTTGTAGAGAAATCAACAATATACAAATCTCCTCTCCTAAAGTCTTCGAAGACTTTGGAATTGTCAGCTTCCATAATCACAACACAGCAATACTTGCCAAAGACAACAACCATATCAAGATCACAAAGCATTGAGACTGACATGAGGTTGTATCCTAAGGACTCAACAAGCATGACTTTGTCCATGTGTTTATCCTTAGAGATCGCAACCTTACCAAGACCCAATACCTGACTTTTGCCTTTGTCAACAAAGATGATGTGCTTCAGATGTGATGGTGATAAGGGAGCATCCATCAAGAGATTCTTGTCACCACTCATGTGATTTGTACATCCACTATTGAGGACCCACTCAGTGGTTTTGGGTTGATCATCCTACAGATGAATTAGTGTAACTTACAATCTCATATGCTTCATCAATGAAGAATATGATATCAAGTTCATCAGATGAATTTCATCAAGTAGTAAACAGATATAGCAGTATGAGGACGTGTGAAATGAAAGTTCATTTCATCATGATTAGCCTGCGTCCTTTCAGGCAAATTTGTCAGGTCCCCAGCAAATTCTTCAGACGTTAAAGCACGTCTGGAGACCTGATCCTGCAGAAGAGATTAGTTCTTTTTCTTCACCACCCACATCTGAAGGGGTGGCAAAGAGTTCATCACTCTGCGAGCACCATAATAGAACGGTGGCATAGAGGCCAAGCCATTTCGTTTCACATAAGAGGGGTTAGAGTAAGCATATGAATAAGCAGAGAAATTCTTCGAGGACTTATGAACATAATGATTTGAAGAATAATGTGCATATTCATAGCCCTTAGCTCTACCCTGCGAAACAGAGTTGTTAGCACGATGATAATCATATGAGGACTTTGATCCATTTGAGGAATTTGATCCACGTGAGGAAATTGGTCCATATGAGGACTTGGATCCATATGAAGAGTTTGATCTGGGGTTCCTGTTCTTCACAGGTGGTGTCATGAGGACATTCACCTGAAGACTTTCAACATAACTTTTGGGAACCCAGATTTTCTTCATAGGGGAACCGTTCCTGCAGTTAGTCCCAACATATCTAGCAAATACTTCACCATTCTGATTTTTGAACAGTTTATAGTTGGAGTCAAATGACTCATCAGAAGAATGAGAAGATTCACATGTAAAGCCAGATAAGTTAGATGGATCAACTGGAGGTCCCTTTGCAGCAACCCATGACGTTTTGGGGTACTGCTCAGGCTTCCAATATGTTCCATCAGCATTGAGTTTCCTCTCAAAAGCAATACCCTCTTTCCTAGGGTTTCTGTTGAGGATCTGCTTTTTGAGTACATCACAAAGAATCTGATGCCCTTTGAGGCTTTTGTACATGCCTGTCGTGTACAGTTCCTTCAGCCCTGCATCGTCAGTGGTACTAGCAATGTCCTCAGATGAGGAATTAGTGATAGCAGAGGCAGGTGAAGAATTTGTAACAGTTGAAGCATTTGAACATTCAGGTGAAGAATTAGCAGATTCACGTTCAATGCATTTTAAGCATGGAGGAACAAATTCTTCCTGAGAAGCGCTGATTTGTTGAGCTAGTAATGAATCGCGCTCCTTCTGAAGATCTTCATAACTCACTCTTAGCTTCTCAAGATCTTGCTTTCTTTAAAGAAATTCATAAGGAAGTTTCTCATGATCAGATAAGAGAGTGTTATGATGACTTTGAAGGTTATCAAACCTAGACTGAAGTCTCGGAAGATTTTCAGTCAGGGCTTTAGTGCGATCCATTTCTTCGCCCAACATATCATCACTTTTATCTAGCATGTTTTGAACCTTTTCAAAAGCCCTTTGTTGTTTTACAGCAATCTTAGCAAGTTTAGAGTAGCTGGGCTTGAGATTATCATCAGATTCATTTTCACTGGATTCAGAGGAGGTGTATTTGAGTACCTTTGCACCTTTCGCCATGAAGCAATAGGTGGGAGCGTAGTCATCATTATCTTCATCAGGCTTGTCGGTGGGGTCAGTTTCTTCAGTGTTGAAGATGGACTTGCTAACGAAAGAAGTAGCGAAGGCCAGACTCGCCACACCGGATTCAGATTCTTCAGACTCCTCCTCTTCCTCATTTTCCTCAGATTCAGCTTCAGAGTCCACTTCCTTTCCATTGAATGCCCGAGCCTTCTTGGAGCTGCTCTTCTTATGAGATGAAGACTTCGAGGATTTTGATGATGAAGATTTTGACGATTTCTTCTTCTTCTTCGCATCATCAGAACTGTAATCCTTGTATTTCTTCTTCTTCAATTCCTTTTCCCACTGAGGACAATCTTGAATATAATGACCAGGTTTCTTGCATTTGTGGCACAGCCTTCTCTTATAGTCACTTGATGAGGAATCACTGCTTCTTGAGGATTTTCCAAAGCGACCACGCCTTGAGAACTTCTGGAATTTCTTCACGAGCAGTGCTAGCTCCTGGCTCAATTCTTCAAGATCACCAAGGCTACTACCAGAATCCTCACATTCAGACTCAGACACAGCCTTGGCCTTCAGGGCACGTGGATCTCTCTTTTCAGCAAGCTGGAACTCGTGAGTATTTAGCCTTTCGAGGATATCGGCAGGATCAAGAGACTTGTAGTCAGCCCGTTCTTGTATCATCAGACCCAGAGTATCAAATGAGGAATCAAGTGATCTCAATAGTTTCTTCACCACCTCATGGTCAGTGATGTCAGTGGCACCGAGGGCTTGAAGCTCATTTGAGATGTCAGTGAGGTGATCAAGGTTTGTTGGACATTCTCATTGTCGAGTCTTTTGAAGCAGTTGAAGAGATTCCGAAGAACATCAACTCGAGAGTCGCGCTGAGTTGAGATTCCTTCATTCACTTTGGACAGCCTATCCCAGATAAGCTTAGCAGTTTCCAAAGCACTCACTCTTCCATACTGTCCTTTACTCAGATGGCCACATATGATATTCTTCGCTTGAGAATCGAGTTGCTTGAATCTCTTCACATCGGTAGCGTTCAGTGAGGGTGTGACAGAGCGAACACCATTTTCCACAACATACCAGAGATCGTTGTCAATTGCCTCGAGATGCATTCGCATCTTGTTTTTCCAGTAGGGGTAGTCCGTCCCGTCAAAGGTAGGACACTCAGCCGAGACCTTGATCATACCTGCGGTCCACATAACTGAAACTCCAGGAGGTTAAACCAAAATCACACAGAACAAGGGAGGACCTTGCTCTGATACCAATTAAAAGTGTGTTATGTTGACTAGAGGGGGGTGAATAGGCGATTTTTATGAATTCTTCACTGAGGAATTTGCCGGTGAGGAAATTCCTTAGCGAAGAACTATTAGCAACAGAATAAGTACTCAGAAGTAAGCATAACAGAATACAAGCATGGTCATCATGATGAAATGAAGACTAGCACAGAGTACAGAAAGCGTAATCACAGGATAACACAAGATGAAGACAAACAGACTGAAGAAATTGAACTGAGGAAATTGAGAAAGTCTTCAGTCAAAGTCTTCAAACACAGATATGAACAAACACTCAACACAGTAATGAGGAAATGAAAGGGTTGAGGAAATAGAACCAGTTAGGTTGGTGAAGACAATGATTTGGTAGACCAGTTCCAACTGCTGTCTCAGTTGTATGTCTGGTTGGAGCGGCTGAGTATTTAAACTCGAGGACACGCAGTCCCGGACACCCAGTCACTGAGCACGCAGCTCAGGACACCCAGTCCTCACCGTATTCTCCTTGAACTAAGATCACGCAGATCTCGTCCAATCACTCGTGGTAAGTCTTTAGGCGACTTCCAAACCTTCACAGACTTGGTCACTCGGCAATCCACAATTCCTCTTGGATGCTCTAGACCTTGACGCCTAACCGTCTGGAAGAAGCACAGTCTTCAAAGGTAACAAGCGTCGGATCCACGCAGGATCAATTTCTTCAGTGATGCTCAATCACTTTGGGTTTGGAGGTGTTTGGGTTTTTGGGATTTTCCTCACTCGATGATTTTCGCTCAAAGTCCTCGAAGGATGGGTTGCTCTCAAATGACAAGTGTCAAGTTCTCTCGGAGCAGCCAACCAGCTAGTGGTTGTAGGGGGCGGCTATTTATAGCCTAGGGAGCAGCCCGACATGATAAGACATAAATGCCCCTCAATGATATGACCGTTAGGTGGATAAGATATTTTGGGACAGCTGGCGCGTAGCACAGCAACGGTCGGAAATTTGACTCTCAAATTCCTCAGGGCTATCATGTTCCTCACTGTATAGGCAATCCACACTGGCGAATTCCTAACTCCTCAGTCAGAACAAATTCATCAGCGACCAGAAGAACTTCGTCTCTGTCACTGAAGAAAGTGACTGAACTGTATGAGATTTCCAAAGGCTTCACTCGAAGGGATTGGTAGGTGTAGGATTTTGAGTTGAGCATCACATGGAAATTTTTCCTTAGTATTTCCTCGACCCCCTTTAACAGTACGGTGTTTCCTATGACTCGAGAAAGAGAAAAACAAAACTATGAAAACGAAAGTCTTCATGCTTCATGTTCCACAAATGAATACCAAGTCTTCAAGGTCACATCAATTTCTTCACTTTCAAAGTCTTCAGAAAGTCTTCAGAATATCAAAGTCTTTAGTTGAAGAACTTCATTTTTAGGGGTCGACTTTCTCTGTAAATATCAAACTCCTCATAGACTCATAGACCTGTGTATACTCACAAATGCATTAGTCCCTTAACCTATAAGTCTTCAATACACCAAAATCACTAAGGGGCACTAGATGCACTTACAGAGCATAGTTTTCATAGTAATATTAAATATGTCAGAATTTTCAGATTTGTAGATAGTAATATCATACTTTTCAATCAAAGAAGCAACTTCATGAGCACCCTTAAAAACGACAAATTCTTCAATTTGTTCGATATCATAGTAACTATAGACACCCTTTGCATAAGAAGATAAGATTTCATTATCATTAAACTCACATAGGTAGGGAAGGTGTTTTTTAGGGTTCTTAGAGCAACAAGTAAAATCATAAATTTCACAAAGATTCCAAGCATAACACAACAATCTGTTTATTTGATCCTATAAGAGTCTCCCCTTTTCAGATAAACGGTGACGCACAAAATGAGCATGCTCATCTAAAGATTTCCCATCAACTAGGCTAGTTGGGGTTTCAGCACGAGCGCATAAGGATCGGAGATGATCCAAGTAGAACACTTTAAGTGGATCCATATCAATAGATTTTTAGCAAGCAAAGATGCAAGCAAATAGAAGGCACATGGAAACACAAAAAGACATACGGGAAGAAGGCGAAGAAAAGGCAAAGGTGAAGTGGGGGAGAGGAAAACGAGAGGCAAAAGGCAAATAATGTAACGCGAGGGATAAGAGTTTGTGATGGGTACTTGGTATGTCTTGACTTGCGCGTAGACTCCCCGGCAACGGTGCCAGAAACCCTTCTTGCTACCTCTTGAGCATGTGTTGGTTTTCCCTTGAAGAGGAAAGGGTGATGCAGCAAAGTAGCGTAAGTATTTCCCTCAGTTTTTGAGAACTAAGGTATCAATCCAGTAGGAGGCTACACTCAAATCCCTTGTACCTGCACAAACAAATAAGAACCTTGCAACCAACGCGATAAAGGGGTTGTCAATCCCTTCATGGCCACTTGCAAAAGTGAGATCTGATAGAGATAATAAGATAAATATTTTTGGTATTTTTATGATACAAATTGGAAAGTAAAGGTTGCAAAATAAAATAGATCGGAAACTTATATGATGGAAAATAGACTCGGGGGGGCCATAGGTTTCACTAGTGGCTTCTCTCAAGATAGCATAAGTATTACGGTGGGTGAACAAATTACTATCGAGCAATTGATAGAAAAGTGCATAGTTATGAGAATATCTAGGCATGGTCATGTATATAGGAATCACGTCCGCGACAAGTAGATCGAAACGATTCTGCATCTACTACTATTACTCCACACATCGACCGCTATCCAACATGCATCTAGAGTATTAAGTTCATAAGAACAGAGTAACGCATTAGGCAAGATGACATGATGTAGAGGGATAAACTCAAGCAATATGATATAAACCCCATCTTTTTATCCTCGATGGCAACAATACAATATGTGCCTTGCTGCCCCTGCTGTCACTGGGAAAAGGACACCGCAAGATTGAACCCAAAGCTAAGCACTTCTCCCATTGCAAGAAAGATCAATCTAGTAGGCCAAACCAAACTGATAATTCGAAGAGACTTGCAAAGATAACAAATCATACATAAAAGGATTCAGAGGAGATTCAAATATTGTTCATAGATAATCTTGATCATAAACCCACAATTCATCGGATCTCGACAAACACACCGCAAAAAGTATTACATCGAATAGATCTCCAAGAAGATTGAGAAGAACTTTGTATTGAGATCCAAAGAGAGAGAAGAAGCCATCTAGCTAATAACTATGGACCCGAAGATCTAAGGTAAACTACTCACACTTCATCGGAGAGGCTATGGTATTGATGTAGAGGCTCTCCGTGATCAATGCCCC
>NC_041389.1:489398162-489418921 GCF_002162155.2 Triticum dicoccoides | reverse complement strand
TGCGCCTCCCTCCCTCGTGGCAGCCTCATTGCTTCCTTGACGTCCACTCCAAGTCTCCTGGATTGCGTTTGTTCCAAAAACGACTCTCCCGAAGGTTTCATTCCGTTTGGACTCCGTTTGATATTCCTTTTCTGTGAAACACTGAAATAGGCAAAAAACAGCAATTTGGACTTGGCCTCCGGTTAATAGGTTAGTCCCAAACATAGTATAAAAGTGTATAATAAAGCCCATTAAGCATCCAAAATAGATAATATAATAGCATAGAACAATAAAAAATTATAGATACGTTGGAGACGTATCAATGTAGGTTTTCTGAATAGAATTGAGACAAATAAGTAAATGTAGGTCTTTTGAATAGAATGAATTTTTCTAAGTTATGTGAAATTAGGGCATTTTTCTATGATTCAATAAGTAGACAGTAGTTTAAAAACCAGGGCATTTTTCTAGGATTTATGAGGATATATAAATAGATGGATGGATCGACAGATGTTAGGGCTTGAACTAGGGTGTTTTTAGTAAATGTATAGGTATTTTCAATTTTTAGGGTTAGAACAAGGTATTTTTATTAAATGGTAGGGCTAGGAGTAGGATGTTTTAGACATAGGGTTTCACTAAGTCCTAAGATGAGGATAATAATGTTTTTGTTTATATTTTGTTTTTGCAGAAATCAAGGAGCCCCTGCGTCATCCCCGCTGTCGTCCCCGTCACCGACCACCTCCGACCTTGAGGTGAGAAAGAGCGCTATCCCCATGTCGATGATGATGTAGATGTTTTGATATTTGTAGTAGAGTAGTAGCTACGTGAGTGGCCTATGTTTGTAGGGAACACCTCATAGTGGCCTATGTTTTGCTGGGGTGTTGATTAATTTCCATTCCGGCAAATTTTAGGCGCTCGACATATGTCCTTTTTAGCAAAGGTCATGCCAGATTTTTCCGTGAATTTTGGCATGACTTGTGCTAGAATATGTAGGAAATATTGAGTCGCCCGGATTTTGTAAAAAGATAATTAAACGACATTTCGGGTTTACTTTAAGTCTGGCGAGGCTCCATTCATGACAGTCAAAAAATGAGTAAGGGAGAAAGTCTTCACCATATATGAGAGAAGAAGAATCCCGACTGTTGTTGTGGGGGTCGTTTCTCCTTCTTCTCCTTATGCTAGACCTTTGTTATGCACTAGGGGAAGGAGGAGTAACGACCACCACCGACGGTCGAATATATACACCACGTGAGCTGAGAGTTTTCAAGAAAAGACTCGACAGACCGATAGTCAACCTGTGATGAATAATAATGATCTAATTTAGTTTTTGTAGTACATATATTGAATTGTACAAGTTTAATCTTTGAATTATGAACATAGGAAATGTCTGACGACGGCGATAGGCTCCCGGAGTGCGACTGGTGCAGCGATGACCGGGGTCTGTGCGACAGGCCTCACCTGGTAGAAGGTCGGCGCTTCATTATTAAGAGAATCTCCAGCTGTGCCCCCAACAGGCCCTCCCCAGGCGTTTTTGCCGCGCTAGCGCCGAAAAAACGGCCCTGTCACCCCCAGAAGCCCGTTTTTCGCCGGCTCGGACCAAAACTGGTGCCGGCGGACCCAGGCAGAACCCGGCGCCCTGGGGGGTGCCTGGGGCGCCGGCACAAGAGAAAAGGGCGCGTGGATCCGTCCTCGAGTCGAGCGCCTCTTCCCACCGTTTCTTCCCGCTTTTCCCCACATCCCCCCATTTTCTCCTTCTCTCCTGCCAATCTCCCTCCCGCTCACCTCCCAGCCGGCCGCCATGCCACCGAAGAAGTATGTCGTCCCTCGCGCCGCGGCAATCGTGACCGCCTCCGTCGCCTAGCCGAAGCAGAGGAAGCCGAGGGCGCCGCCGTCCAAGCCATCGGGCATGACAAACGCCGATTGGAGGGTGGAAGTGCAGCGATGGGAGGTCGTCACCGCCGACTGGCGGAACAAGGCCCTCGCCAAGAAGGCCCGCGACAACGCGACACGCACGGCTGCGGCTGCCACTGCCACTTCGGCTGACCAAGCCGAGGCCGAGGTGACTCGCGCGGGGATGATGAATCCACCCGGCAACCATGCGCAGTACGCGCCCTGGGGCCAACAAGGCGTCGAGTCTCCGTCGCCGCAGCCATGGGGATCGTCTTCGCCGGGCTACGCCGACGGGGACGCGCACGGTGGGTTCAACCCAAACGTCACTTTCCCCCATGGACACCCGGCCCAGCGCACGCCCTCGCCCGCCTTCATCGGCGTGCAGTACCCTCCATACAACTACTCGCCGCCCGCGTACGCGTCCTCCCCGACGCCCACTCTCCGCCGTTGCGCGCTGCCCTTCTTGCACCTCGGCGACGCTGACGAGACCGAGGCCGACATGGACGACATTATCGCGTAAGGTTCGGCCGCGGCCACCGCGTCTCCTGTGTTCACCGCGAATGAGACGGTGGATCTCAGCGGCGGCATGGACGGCGAGTTCGGCTACGTCTACGGCAAAGAGGAGCAGGAGGAGCAGGAGCAGGAGGACGAGGAGGAGGAGGAGGAGCCGGCGACTATTCCGGCGAGGAGGCGCAAGAAGAAGAAGCGGACGGCCAGGTCAGGCGAGCCGCGCATCAAGTGGGCCCGCCAGCATTGAGGATAAGGTATGACACGCCGGTCTCCCGCCTCTCTTCACCGTTTACGCCTGCCAACTATTTGTTCGTCCGCGCAGTTGCTGCGAATGTTCGGCCTGTATCGGCAGAGCAACAACGACGCCGAGTTCAAGTACCTCCACGTGTACAAGCGCATTGACAAGTGCGAGAAGTGGGCGGAAGTCTGGCGCACCCTCGACAAGGCCAAAGAGACCTACAAGCTAGACGCGCCGACTCCGGGCGCGTCAGAAGGGCGGCCGGATGGCAACAAAGGTGCCAAGAAAGGGAAGCACGCCGACGCGGCCACTGCTCGTGTGCAGGAGTCCATCCACCACTGCCTCGCCGACGCAAAGGTTCGGGCCGCCCTTCGTGAAGAGAAGACCGAGGCGCGGTGGTCGGCGTTGATGTCGAGCAGCGCCGTCAAGCTCGACCTACTCCGGACCAACATCGCCGCGAATAAGAGGAACACCGACCTGGCTTTCCTGCTGGGCGGGGCGGACATGCTCCAGAGCACCGACGAGGCGGTCAAGGAGTGGTACTTGGAGGAGCGTGGCCTCATCCTGAACTAGCTTCCCTCGACGACGATGCCCACGCCCACGACGACACCGCCCACGCCCACGCACACGCCGCCGCCGCCGCCAAGCCTGAGCGATGATGTCGCCGAGACTGCCCGCAGCACAGAAGCCACACCGACGCCGCCAAACACAGAGACCCCGTCAAGCCCGCACATGCCGACTCCGCCGACGCCGAAGGCCGCCCTTGCCGCCTGATGCGCGCTTCCGTCCTTTCTATTTTTTGTATGCCGAACTTTTCATCCGATCGTCGATCTACTGGCCGCTTGATCGCCGGACTGCGGCGTCTATTTTGTGCGCGGGAATGAGACTATGTTGGAATTTGCCGTGGCTGGGGGCGACACCTGGGGGCGACACCTGGGGGCGTGGCTGGAAGCTATGCCGCCCCAGGGGCCAATCTAGCGCCGGTTCGCCCCCAGGCCGCTCTTTTTCGGTGCCCTGGGGGGCTGAACGGCTGGAGATGCTCTAAGCTCCAGGAGACCTTCAATGTTGAAACGGTACACAACAACGACAAGTGTTTTTTCGTAATTAAGCACGACTTATGCTTCTTCAACATGTAATTTTCGTCTTTTACAATTTAACTAGCTTATCGCATGCCACGCAAGACGCTATGTCTTGGAGAGGATGGATTTTGAAGATCATGAAAGTATGGAAACAAAGATAGATCACCTAACGACCCATCATGGTTATGAATTTTGCTATAAATCTATACAATTCTGAGAGCGTATCCCATTTTGGTTGCCCTTATTGGGAAGCACTTTGCAAGACATATGATTTTCATGAGGGTATGCTTGTCACCTTGGGTCTTGGTGATCCTGACATCGACGAAGAGAATATGGACATTTGGGTCCTTGTTGATACGCTTCCAATTCTACCGCTATGTGAGTTTCTCAAACATAGTTATTAAGTAATTTATATTGTTTATTTCAAAATAGTTGACAGCTTATTTCCATTGACAGCATATTTTCATTCTTCAAAAAATGTACGGAAGATGGTGGACAGAACCTACTACACGGATGACGCGGAATTAACTTATTAGGAGAAAGATCATCTTATATCATTTATTATTGATGTTGAGAATTACAATATCAATTATCGAACTCCTGCACATTATGGTCAATACATGCCACTAGTGCACGTGCTGACCTGTGATAACATCCATGGAGATGGCACGGTAAGATTTTTTTTACTATTATGACATCCGTGCATCTTTTGCATATATTCTTCTAAAGCTAAACTACATTGCTAACTATGATGTTATTATTATGTTTTTCAACAAAAAATCCCGAAGGATTGTGTGCCTGGTCTAATGTTTCTGAAAGGTTGCCTTGATGTTATGAGCTTACGGCCAGGTCATCATAGGCTTCACTGTTGTTCTTACCGGATTTCTAAAACCAGTCAATACATGACAATCAAAGATTGTAAAAAAAATGTATGGACAATTGTAGGGAGCTACTTGAAAGCAACATTGTGCGAAGCGCAAGAATTGAAGACAAGATAATCTCCATTCTCCATAATGGAGAGTCAGGGCCTATCTTATTTTATGTTATTTTACCTTAGAGAGGGTAGTTAGGTCCTAGCTAATACTCATGATCATGTGCTAAGAACAATTAAGTAGGGTTGGTTAGATGACTATGATGGTGATGAGTATTTTATAATAACGAGTAGAAGTTGTATGATGATGAGTAGGACTTGTTATTATGATATCAATGATGAGTTATTTATTATTATGATGATGCATGATGCTAAGTTGTTATATGAGCATGATGAGTTATTATATATATCAATGGGTGAAATGAACATAGAATAGATTCAAGTGGAGGCAACATGTGGTGCACATCGAAAGTACTACTAATCCAAACTAGATCAAATTTGGATTAGTAGTACTTTCGACATGCACCACATGTTGCCTCCACTTGAATCTAATCCATGTTCATTTCACACATTGTTATATATAATAACTAATCATGGTCATAAAATCATATGATGAAAGTACTGTATATAAAACCTGTACAAGTAGTGACAATAAGCTGCATTTTCAATAATACAGGAAAATTTAGCACTAGCGCTTTTCTAAAAAAACGGTACTGCTACTTACTATTATAAGTAGTGTTTTCCCCTACCAAGCACTACTGCTTACTAGGTATAGCAGTAGCGCTGGTTTTACAGCGCTACTGCTACTAGTTAGTTGTAGCGCCTTACTAGTAGCGCTTGTACAAGCGCTACTGCTAGCTATAAAACAAGGGCTACTACTAGGGTTATCCCTAGTAGTGCACTCCCATCCCACTTTGATTCCAGCTGATCAATTGTGCATAGTGGCCACCAAACTTGTTCATGTTGTCATGGATGATGGACCATCTATATTGGAGAGAGGCCACATTGCGGGTAGTATTGATAGGATGTGGCTTCACATATTTCTTGTGTTCATGATAGTGCTTGTGGATCTTTTCCCAATACGTGTTGCCCCTTTTATCCGTGCCACATATAGTATCGATGCTTGTGGCTAACTAAGGTTCAACTAACAAAGCATCCTCAACAATTGTGAATGTAGCTCATGCATTGGGTATCATTAGAGTTCTTTTCTTTGTAGTGCATGATGTCCCCCAACATCGAAGATAAGGCAAATTGTATCCCCAAAGTCATATTCCATAGGTTTTGTAGGCTCTTGACCCTCATTGATCATGTCTGACATGAAATTGTTGTAAAATCGTCATGATTTCAAAGAAACTAAGGGCATATGCAACATACTGATCTAAAGACATATGCAACTAGTTGATCTAATGGCATAGCAAATATAACGAACAAAGTGCTACAGAATGAAGCAAAATTTCACCATATCCCGCTGGGACATTTCGTCGAACAGGACCTGGGCAAACAGGGCGCTAGCACTGCCCGTGCTTGTCCGCGTCCGTTGAAGTTGCAGCGAGTCGCACACCTAATCGGCTGGTGCCTCCATTTGCGTAAATCCGTCTAGAACCGCTCATTCGGCTGTCAAATCGGTGCCGGTCGTGGTCAAGGCGGATAACGTCTTCCTTATTGGCGCCAGGGCGGACGCACCTCCTGGTAATGAACGATGGTGCCTTGCCACTAAAATACATGATTTTGGTGTCTATATAGGCAGCAAGGTATATAAGACCTATGGGCGGTGATAGATCTAAATATATTTTTGAAAATTCAAACATGACTTTTTTAGAAAAGCAAAAAATATTGAAACAAAAACAATTATAAATTTGTGATTTTTTAAATTTTTGGAAAGCACAAACATTTTCTGGGAATCTCAAACATTTTTTGAAATGTTGAACAAATTTGAAAACACAAACTTTTTTTAAAACATTAGCAATTTCTGAAACCCCAAACAAAATTTGGAAAAGGAGAACATTTTTTAAATTCATGACTATTTTTTATAATCGCAAAAAAATGAATTTGCCAAAAAAATAAACATAAACATTTGTTTGAGCTTTTGAACAATTGTTGAAAAGCGCAGTCATTTATAAAATTCCTGAACACTTTTCTGAAAAAGCAAACATTTTAAAAAACTACGAATAAATTTCAAAAACAGGAACATTTTTTGAAGTTTTGAACAAGTTTCAAACATTTTCTAAAGAAATGAAAAGAAAGAAGAGAGAAAATAAATAGGGAAAAGGAAAATAAATGGTTCAGGAACCTCCTAGAAGATTCCCAAAACCGAAAAAAACCCAGCTGGGAACCTTCCGAAACCGGCATCGCTGAAACTTCTTAACGGGCAGGCCCACCTGTGTGCGTAGCCCCGACAATTTTTTTCGAGGGTATGCCAATGACGTACTTTGGTTTTATAGAAGAAAGAAAATATGTACAAGACGTAGCCCTCACAAATTGACACAATAAGCGTCATGTAGGGGTAGTTCGTCTGCAGCTACTGCTTGCCGGCCCGCATGGAGCAAGCGCAACAACCCATGTAAGATCAGGTACATCGGAGTGGGTCAAGCCCGTGGGCATAGATCAGCAAATTTGACAATTTTGACCTGTGGATGAAATCATTTCACAAAATGAACTGCCCTTAAAAAAGTTCACTCAACTGACCTTTTTGAGTGGCGCCCGACACGAAGGCGCCACACTACAATGTGCAGCGCCTGACTGACAGGCGTTGCACGCCTAGCCAGCGTCGCACCTGGGTGATCCGAAAATTACTAAGTCAGTGTACAGCGCGGCCTAGCCTTTAGGCGTTGCACTAGTGGCTGCTTCATTTTGTAGTCAGATGGCGGGTGAAGACGTCAGACGTGCGGTGCATTTGATTTGGAGGTCAAGAAGGAAAGGAGATTTGGAGCTTTGAACTGAACCACGTACGCGTGCTATGCTATGTGAGCAAATTGACCAACCAAAATAAGGTGGACGTCAAATCTGTCACTGTAGCTAGCTACCAAGACAGAGCTAGCTAAACGCAAAGCAAACCCACACCTACGTACATACGACAGATGGATGGATAGATAGCCCGGCGGAGCTTCTCATCTCACCGGTGAGATGAGGTAGCCGCCGACCGGAGACCAACCGATCGACATCGACCAGCTGCACTGCATGCATGCAGAGCTTTCCTTTCACCCACACCCTGCAGGTTAACAGTTTATATCTTTTTTCTTTTCGGGATAGTACAAGTAAATAGTGCTTCCCCACACGATGTCCAGCCGGCTAGTGCGTCCATCTGGGGAGGAGCGGGAGGTGGAGTACGTGCGTGGCTGCATCGCTCCGCAGGATTTGGCTGGTACCACTCTTGCCACGTTGCTGCAGGCACCTGGCCATAGAGAAGACACGGAGTGAATAACATGAAACTATCTTGCCACGTGGGGCTCACCCGTCGTAACGGCCAGCAAAACGGTTCGTACTAACGGAGTTCACTTTCGTGCCATGTGGACCTAATGGGTGGGCTCCGGCTGTCATAAGCCTGATGAAAGTTTAATCACATATCCTTTTGAGTTTTCTGAAACAGCAAACAACTCAAGTGGTAGGTGGCTGTTATGTTTGTAAAGGCGGTAGGTTTTTAGAACCCTAACCTGTACAGTGATAGTTTCATGCTATTCGCTGCAAAAATATGTTACGGTACCCGTAGCATGTGTGATTAGCAGCATAGGTCAAAGATGCTAGTTTACTAAACTAAAAAAGAAGAAGATGCTAGTGTACTCAAAATACTAGGAAGAAGTGTCGGCGATAGCGCCTGCATGCAGATCTAGCTTTACGTCGATCTTTCTTCTTGATGGCGTGTTTGATTTCTTGTTGGCTGCCGGATCAGTCTTTCGGTCATCTCTGCGGTTTTGCGGACATCAAGTTTTTCTTCTAACCCCTTCGTTCTTAAATATTTGTCTTTTTTATATATTTCAAATGGACTATCATATACGGATGTATATAGACATATTTTAGAGTGTAGATTCGCTCATTTTGCTCCGTATAAGTCACTTGTTGAAATCTCTAGAAAGACAAATATTTAGAAGCGGAGGGGGTAGATGCACATGACATGTGTGAACAATAAAATCTAAACAATTGCCTAAAAAGCCCAAAGAAAATTTCAGATACTATATTTTTTGACAACAAACATGGTTGACTATTCTACACACCAATGACTTGAAGAAATGGCATTCGTGGTGCTCTAAAAAACATTTTTTTCAAGCACTCTGTATGTTATTTCTTCACGGAAATATGCACCCAGGTAAACACTCAATGAGGTTTGTGTTCCAAAATGAAATTAGAAATATATTTTTTTGAATTATTTGCCATTTTTTCAGATTTTGTTACTCATGCATCCGGGTGCATATTTGAGCAGACACGACTTTTGAGTGTTTCACACGCATGAAAGATCCTGTAGCGTGAAGTCCTGAACGATGTGCCTATAAACCTCTGCACGGGAGTGCTGATTACAGAAGCTACCGAGCACCCTTCTCGAAGACACCCTCACTCACACGACGACACACAAGCGCAGCAGCACGCACGCACGCACCAGCGATCAAGAGCTGAGCAGCTTCAGCATGGCCGCCGCCGCCACGGCCACGGCGCCGTCAGCCGTCGCGCCGCCGGGACCGCGTCTCCTCCCCCGTCGGGCATCGCCAGGCTCACGCAGGAGGGTGAGGCCGCTCCCGCGGTGGGTCGTGTCCGCGTCCACCTCCAAGAGCCGAGCGCCGAGGCCGCGGCCCGCGTCACCGGCGTCGTTGTCGCTGGACGCGACGGCTACGGCGGGAAGGAGACCAGTGGTGAGGGACTACGTGGAGGCTGCGCGGGAGATGGCGCGGCGGCCGGACGGCGGGCCTCCGAGGTGGTTCGCGCCGCTCGAGTGCGCCGGCGGCGAGCGCGTCCCCGGCGCGCCAACGCTGCTCTACTTGCCCGGTATGTGTGTACGCGCACCTCTTCGTGGTATCTTTTCGCCGTCGTGCGCGCATTTCTTCTACCGCTCGCGTTGAAATTTCTCCCTCCGCGTATGGTCAGAGCATACCGCATGAACATTCTCAGGCTTTCCGGATTCATGGCAGAGCGTAAAAATAAGACTCATGGCAGCAATATCTTCTTGACCAGAAACCATAAAAATAAAAAACACTTTGCAAATCTCACAGACATGCTCCGGTGCACGGACCACGTGCTGACTATAATTGGCATGGCAAAGCCGGGCTTTCTTCAGCAGTTGGCAGCCGCAGGATCAGATGGACAGTGACCTCTGTACTACTACAACAATGTCCTATTCCTGGGTTCAGTTGCGGAGCCACCGAACCAGGGCTTTGATTCTTTTGCCAGATTCAGACGTGTACCAGAAATACAGTTCTCCTCCTATGAAGTCGTTGCCAGATCATTCTTGTCATGTGTCTGCATGATTGCAACATTTTTCTCATTGATCGAGTCGCTTTGCTTCCTGAGAAATGGAGTGACAGTCTTCAGTAATTGTGGTCTTGCAGGAATCGATGGAGTTGGATTAGGGCTCATCCGGCACCACGACAGATTAGCAAAGTAAGACCAATCACAAGAGATCCAAGATTGTGTCTCTCTTTTTTCACCCACCACTGCAGCTAATGACTGTCTGTGTTCTACTCTGCAGGATGTTCGACGTTTGGTGCTTGCATATACCCGTCCAAGACCGTACGACCTTCCAAGGTGTGTGATTCTCGTGTGGGTTTTCAGAACTAAAGCACACAAATATCATACTTCATTCTTCAAGAAAATGTTCATCTTGGAGTATTCCAGTATGACTATTGCCACATATTCTGGGGCCTTGCTGATAAGCAATCTGGAACTTGGGCGTTGGATGCAGGTCTTGTTGAGTACGTGGAGAGGACAGTGAAATCAGAGAGGTCACGGGCACCGGACAGACCAATCTATCTTGTTGGAGAATCCATCGGAGCATGCATTGCTCTCGCCGTGGCGGCGCGGAACCGAGACGTCGATTTAGTACTGGTCCTAGTCAACCCAGGTCTTGCTTCCATCATCCATGGCTTCTGCATGCAATGCTCTGTTTTTCCTTTCGGTGACAGTAACTTCTTACTAACCAATCTGCATTTTGGCATTCATCTTCAGGGACATCTTTCCACAGGTCACAGCTGCAGTCTCTCTCAGCACTCCTAGATTTGGTCCCTGATCCATTCCATTTAAGCACTCCACAGTTCCTAAATTTCCTCACAGGTATGGCACTATCTCCATGATGAAACTTTCTAACTTGCTGTTAGATGAACAGCAGACTTTGATGTGCATCTACTGATCACAGCTCAACTCTTTTAGGCAACTTCATGAAGATGTCGACAAGATTTGATGAAGCTGGTCAGGTATTGTCAGAGGTCACCAGTGTTTTGCTGCCTTCTCTCATGGTGAGCTGCAAAATATTCAGGAAATTGCTTCTCTTTATATATATTTTTTGCCGCAGTCCTAATGATGCTTTTGTGTGCTTCTTTCTGCAGTACCTAGCTGATATTTTGCCAAAGGAATCCATTGTGTGGAAGTTGAAAATGTTGAGGACGGCGGCATCATATGTCAATTCTCGCTTACATGCAGTCAAAGCCCAGACCCTGGTGGTTGCTAGGTATGTATGATCTGCAGTAGTCACACTGACAAAAATATATCTGTGATCTAAGGAAATATTCCCTTACAAATGATGTGAAGAGTAGTGTCCAAATGCTTTACATCAATCCTGTGAAACATGCCAATGATTTTCCTTTTGAGCCTATTATGCTCATTTACCAGAAATTGGTGATCTTATTTTCAGTGGAAATGATGAACTGCTGCCAAGCCGCGACGAGGCTGAAAGGCTACGTGGCATGCTAAAGAACTGCAGAGTCCGTCACTTCAGGGACAATGGCCACAAAATCTTGTTGGTAATAAAGATAAAAGTAGTTTTCTTAGCTGTGTATATCCTTGGTTGCACTTGAAACCTACTTCTTCCATGGACCAAATTACCAACATCACCATTTGCATCAACTATAGCATTCAAGCATTTCAAAATTCTAACCTGTTACTGCCCAAAAACCTGGCAGGAAGATGGATTTGATCTAGCGACAAGCATTAAAGGATCTACATACTATCGCCGCTCCAGGCAGCCAGACTTTGTTTCAGACTATCTACCGCCAACTCCTGATGAGCTCGAAAAGGCGATTGATCATGACAGGTACCATTTCTCTAAAATTAAAGCTTGATGGATTGTTATGTGACTACTAAACTGCTGCTTAATTTCCTGAAACTTCAGGCTCCTGAATTTTGCCACCGACCCGGTGATGCTATCGACACTGACTGATGGGAGGATAGTGAGGGGGCTGGCAGGGCTGCCAAGGGAGGGCCCTGTCCTGTTCGTTGGGTACCACATGCTCATGGGGTTTGAGCTTGGGCCCTTGGTCACAGGAGTGCTGAAAAGCACTGGAATCCACATCCGCGGCCTAGCGCATCCATTCTTGTTCAACGAGAGTTCAGAGCAGCTCTTGCCGGATACATCATACTTTGATCTCCCCCGGATCATGGGTGCGGTGCCTGTCACTGGGGTGAACTTTTACAAGCTCCTTTCAGAGAAGCAGTTCGTGCTGCTGTTCCCGGGAGGCGCGCGCGAAGCTCTTCATAGGAAGGTAAGAATTTGGTATGGAGAGCAAAACATATCTTGTGGACAGTAAAAACATTGATTGTTTTGGGACATGATATGGTTGTTTACAGGGGGAGGAATACAAGCTTTTTTGGCCTGAGCAGTCTGAATTCGTGCGGATGGCTTCAAGGTTTGGAGCAACAATCGTACCATTTGGAGTGGTTGGAGAAGATGATATATGTGATGTGAGTGCCACTTCAAAGTATATGTCACCTTACTCTGCCATATCCTTGATTTATCTAATGTATACAAACAATATTTTTCATCTCAGTTGTTGTTAGACTACAACGATCTTGTGAAGCTCCCATTTTATGACGCCATTGACAAGAAGATAAATGAAGGTGGCCTAAGAAAGCTAAGGTAATTTTAATCTTACTTTAGAACCAGAAGTTTCTTTTTGGGGTCCCAGATATTTTGCCTGTAAGAGATCATTGATCTTGATTTATCTTCTTGTTTCACAGGACTGATTCTACAGGAGAGATAAAAAATCAGGATATGCATCCTGTAGTGCTTACGCCAAAAGTGCCAGGGAGGTTTTACTTCATCTTTGGGAAGCCTATTGAAACAAGAGGTAACCAGTTGCACTTACATTTAGTAGCCTGAAAAAAAAAATCCATGTTCTCATGGCAAGTCAACATACACTACAATGTTGTTCTTTTTTGATAATCAAAAAATGAGTCAAAATGCATGCAGCTGTATTTCGGAGACCCGCTGTCTGATTAGGTTTGCTTCTTGTGTTTTCGATTGGTTTACTTGTTTGCACAGGGAGGGAGAAGGAGCTAAGAGACAAAGAGAAGGCTCAACACCTCTATTTGCATGTCAAATCTGAAGTGGAGAGCTGCATCAAGTATCTGAAGGAGAAGAGAGAGGAGGATCCCTACAGGAGCATACTGCCCAGGCTTCTGTATCAGGCAACTCATGGTTCTGATGCAGAAATACCCACATTTGAACCCTGAGGCTGAGAGGAGCACTTCAAGAACACCATTAGTTAGGATCCAAACCAATTGTTTATATTCTTCATGTTAATATTTTACATACATAGTTATTTGTTATTAATTTACCTCAAAATAATTGTAGCTTATTCCCTTTTTTAAGAGGAAATTATAGTTGTCGGAGTGTAAACTCACGACACCGGGGTTCGAGGACACCCTGTATTTGTGGTGTTCAGCAAACGCTCTAGGGTATTTGTTTCGCTGCTCTATGTGAACCTGGTTAGTTAGGGACCTTATTCGAATCCATCCAATTTTTATGACACTTGTTACAAGAAATTCGGCAAATTTGATCATTTAGCCGAGGACCAAAAGGCCTTCCACCGCAACACGTGTGCCTATAAACTGAGGGAACACCGATCACGGTCGATTACAGATGTGAAGTCAACAGCAAGCCACCATCTTCTGTTGGGCAACCCCGAAGACACGTCTCCCTCAAAGTCCAAACGAACGAGACACGACGACACACGAGCGCAGGCAGCAGCACGCGCGCACCAGCGAGGCAGCGATCGAGAGCACAGCGCGCGCATGGCTGCCGCCGCCGCTGCCACGCCGTCGGCCTTGGCTCCGCCGCGCCCGCGTCTCCTCTCCTGCCGACCGCCGCGCAGGAGGGCGGCGCCGCTGCCGCGGTGGACCGCGTCCGCCTCCAGGAGCGGAGCGCCATCGTCGTCGATGGACGGGACGGTGAAGGCCGGGAGGAGGCCGGGGGTGAGGGAGTACGTGGAGGCGGCGCGGGAGATGGCGCGGCGGCCGGACGGCGGGCCGCCCAGGTGGTTCGCGCCGCTCGAGTGCGGCGGCGGCGAGCGCGTCCCCGGCGCGCCGACGCTGCTCTACTTGCCCGGTATGTATACGTATACGTAGGCGCATTTCTTTGTCCTTTCTTTTTGCGCAGTATACGCGCATTTCTTCTACCACTCCCGTTGAAAAATATACACCTCGATCGGAGGCTCCGAGTGTAAACTTTCTACCGCACACGGTCAAAACGCACTGTTTGAGCATTGTCATGTACGCTTCCAGATTCATGGAAATATCCTTTTTAACCGGAAAATGAATCTGAACAGTGTTGCTTAAGTGAACTTGCGCTGCATCACCGGCCTGAGTTATTTTTAGAGGCATATCGAAGCCTTGACCACATATTATTATTATTCAAGTACATCAACAACAGTGCACCAGCACTAAAATAAGTGCCATGATAATCGAAGATGAGCACTGTTTTTTAAACAATGGAGTGGATGGATATCCAAGATTAGGATAGGTGGGATTGCACCGTCACACATGGGCTCATGGCAGCCAATCGACCTGCCAGATCGTGCCTAAACCATAATCAACAGTTTAAAAAGTACGTACGCTTGAAAATCCCACACACATGCGTCGGTGCACGGGACCACGTGATGCTCAGTTTCTCACAATAATTAGCATGGAAAAACTGGGTGGGGCTTTCTTCAGCAGTTGGTGGGCAGCAGGATCAGATGGACAGTGACTTGTACTACTCCTAGGTTCAGTTGTGGAGACACCGAATCGGGGCCTTGATTCTTTTGCCAAATTCAGATGTGTATGTGTACCAAAAAAATGTTACTACTAGTGTGAAAATGCCAAACGAAGACTGAGCTCCATGGAGGCCTTAATTTAAAAACATCAAAATTCAAACTTTTCAGTTTCAAATTTTTTGAAAAAATACACATATACCTGATACATAATGCAAATTCTCAGATCGAAAGATGCTAAAATGAGATCTACACAAAAAAAGACAAATCTGGGGCCATTTAGCATACGCACTATTCATCCTCAAAATTCATGATCATCCTGAAATTTTACTCATACACATTACATCCTTGCAAACATGTGTATTCTTTTTTCAGATTTTTTTAAGCTGAAAATTTTGAATTTTAAAATTTTCAAAATAAAGGCCTCCATGAAGCTCGGTCTCCAAAATTCCCTACCCCTACTAGTGATCCTGTGAACATTTTCTCATTGATAAAGTCACTTTGTTGTTTGTTCCTTGCCACTTGAAAGAGAAGAAATGGAGTAACTGTCTTCAGTAATTGTGGTCTTGCAGGAATCGATGGAGTTGGCCTAGGGCTGATCCGGCACCACGAGAGATTAGCAAAGTACGAGCAAATCATAAGGGATCCAAAATTGCCTCTCTGTTTATTCATCACTGCAGCTTAGTTAGTGACTGTTTCTGCTCTGCAGGATGTTCGACATGTGGTGCTTGCATATACCCGTCCAAGACCGTACCACCTTCCAAGGTGCGTCGACTTTCAGAACTGAACCAAAACCAAAGCCATGCTTCATCATTCTTCAAATGATCATCTTGCAATCCCGGTTTGCATATCTGCTTTGAGGCCCTGACTGATCAAAAAGGCTCTGAAACTCCACCAATGAACGCAGGACTTGTCGAGCACGTGGAGAGGACAGTGAAATCAGAGAGCTCAAGGGCACCCGACAGGCCGGTCTATCTTGTTGGAGAATCCGTCGGAGCGTGCATTGCTCTTGCCGTGGCGGCGCGGAACCGAGACGTCGATTTGGTGCTGGTCCTAGTCAACCCAGGTCTTGCCTCCATCACTCTGTTCTTTCTTTGGGTGACAGTAACTTCTTATTGACCAGCCTGCGTTTTGGTATTCATTTTACAGGGACATCTTTCCACAGGTCACAGCTGCAGTCTCTCTCAGCACTCCTAGACTTGGTCCCTGATCCCTTCCATTCAAGCACTCCACAACTCCTAAATTTTCTCACAGGTTTAGCACCACCTTCATGAGGAAAATTCCACCAGGCTTGATGTGCACCTACTGATCACAGTAACTCTTTCAGGCAGCTTCATGAAGATCTCGTCGAGATTCGGTGGAGCTGGTCAGGCATTATCGGAGGTCGCCAGCGGTTTGTTGCCTTCTCTCATGGTGAGCTGCAAAATCTTGAGGAAATTGCTTCTCCGTAATTCCTTGTGTGCCACAGTCGTAATGATGCTTCTGTGTGCTTCTTTCTGCAGTATTTGGCTGATATTTTGCCGAAGGAGTCCATTGTTTGGAAGATGAAAATGTTGAGGACAGCATCGTCGTTTGTCAATTCTCGCTTACATGCAGTCAAAGCCCAGACCCTCGTGGTCGCTAGGTATGAATGACCTGCAGTAGTCACACTCATAAAGTATAGCTGAGACCTGAGGAGAATGTTCCCTTGCAAATGTTGAGAAGAGCAGTGTCCAAATGCTTTCATTTCATCAACTCAAATGATTCTCCTTTCGAGCATATTGCACTTGCTTAGACATATCTGAAGTCGGTAATCTTTTTTGTCAGTGGAAATGATGAACTTCTGCCAAGCCGCGAAGAGGCTGAAAGACTACGTGGCACGCTAAAGAAATGCAGAGTCCGCCACTTCAGGGATAATGGGCACAAAATCTTGTTGGTAATACAGATAAATAATCCTCGTTGATAAAAGACATACAGAAACAGCCTATTATTTTAGCAATGTGCATGCAGTCATATCCTGGGCATGAACTTTAACCCCATTTCTTCCATGGTCCAAATCACCATTTGCATCAACCATAGCATCCGACCTCTCAAGAAAGAAAATTCTACAGTATTCGAGCATTTCAAAATTCTACCCTATAACTGCATGAAACCTGGCAGGAAGATGGATTTGATCTAGCGACAACCATTAAAGGAGCCGGAGACTATCGCCGCTCCAGGCAGACAGACTATGTTTTAGACTTTCTACCGCTGAGCGATGATGAGCTCGAAAAGGCGATCGATCGTGACAGGTACCATTCCTCTAAGGTTCAAGCTTGATGGGTTGTGACATGAATACTGAACTGCTGTTGCATTTCCTGAAACTTCAGGCTCCTGACTTTTGCCACTGATCCGGTGATGTTATCGACACTGCCTGATGGGAAGATAGTGAGGGGATTGGCAGGGCTGCCAAGGGAAGGCCCTGTCTTGCTTGTTGGGTACCACATGCTCATGGGGTTTGAGCTTGGACCCCTGGTAACAGGAGTTCTGAGGAGTACTGGAATCCACATACGCGGGTTAGCACATCCATTCATGTTCAACGAGAGTTCAGAGCAGCTCATACCGGATTCGTCGAACTACGACCTCCACCGGATCATGGGTGCGGTGCCTGTTACGGCGGTGAACTTTTACAAGCTCCTTTCAGAGAAGCAATTCGTTTTGCTGTATCCGGGAGGCGCGCGTGAAGCTCTTCATAGGAAGGTAAGAATTTGGTATAGAGAAGCATAATATATCTTTGGAGACAGTAAAAACATCGATTGTTCTGGAAGGTGACAGTTGTTTACAGGGCGAGGAATACAGGCTATTTTGGCCTGAGCAGTCTGAATTTGTGCGGATGGCATCAAGGTTTGGAGCAACAATAATACCATTTGGAGTGGTTGGAGAAGATGACATATGTGATGTAAGTGCCACCTCAAAAATATGTTATCTTGCTCTGCTATTTCTAATGTATAGAAACAATGTTTTTCACCTCAGATGTTGTTAGACTACAACGATCTTATGAAGCTCCCATTTTACGACATCCTTGACAAGAAGCTAAATGAAGAAGGGTTAAAGCTAAGGTATATTTTTATTTTATTTTAGAAGCAAAATTTTATCTAGTTTTGTAGTCTCCCAAATGCTTTGCCCATAAGAAATCAATTATATTGATTTACCTTGTTGTTTCAAAGGACTGATTCTATGGGAGAGATAAAGAATCAAGATATGCATCCTGTAGTGCTGACGCCAAAAATGCCAGGAAGATTTTACTTCATCTTTGGGGAGCCTATTGAAACAAAAGGTAACCAGTTGCACTAGCAAATAGTAATCTGAAAAGATTTTTCTAAATGTTCCCATGGCAAGTCAACACACACTACACCGTTATTCTTTTCTGATGATTGAAAAACAAGACAGAATGCATGCAAACAAATTGCTGTGACCCGATGTCTGATTAGGTTTGCTTCTTGTTTGCATAGGGAGGGAGAAGGAGCTAAGAGACAAAGAGAAGGCCCAGCACCTCTATTTGCATGTCAAATCTGAAGTGGAGAGCTGCATCAAGTATCTGAAGGAGAAGAGAGAGGAGGATCCCTACAGGAGCATACTGCCCAGGCTTCTATATCAGGCAGCTCATGGTTCCGATGCAGAAATACCCACATTTGAACCATGAGGCTGAGATGGGCACGTCCAGAATACCATTAGTTAGGATCCAAACTAATTGTTTACATTGTTCATGTTAATCATTTATACACACAGTTATTTGTAATTTCAGTTTATTCAAATTAGAAGGGTCAATAAATATTAAAAACTAAGTTCAGAACTGTAAATTTCTATGTGAAGTACATTAGTGGATTTACTAAGCTAGGTAGGGGCTCTGATTCCAAATAATGACTGAGTGAAGGACCAGAAGCTTTTACAGTCACTAAATGTTCTTTTGTTAATATCTACCGGTATATATTGTGCTAAAGGACAACAAAAGAAACTAAGCACAGTGGTTGTGCGTCACTAGAATGGCAATTTCCCAAATAAAAGAAAACACACACCATAACAAAGATTGTGTTGACCATGTTCTAGACAAAACACAAAATTGGAAGAAATGGGATATTCCATTGCAATTATTAATACTGTACATGGTATTAAACACAAGAGACTAACTGACAAGTTAGTGATGGCATGATATGTACACATTTCATGTTAGGTGTTCAAGCATCAGTTGCTTATGTCGAAGTACTTGGGATCAGCAGGGAAGTCGTGCTCAACCCGCAGCTGCAACAAGACAGAAAATTCAGTTAAGAGATACAGATGTAACTTTAAGATAGGAAAATCAAAGCAATACATATAATAATAAGATATGCAACGCCGCACTTTTAATAGCACCATATACTAATTTATGTTAATATCTGCAAGTGCCAAATTGATGTGTCCTATAATGTAATCTGTCAGAATGTAGAGGTCAAAAGAGCAACAGCAAAATCTCAGTATTTTACCATCCTAATCAGCAATTTTGGGAAATCTAGAATACTATCCACATGTCAAGGCCCTGTGGAGGCTGCCACTGCACCCTAGGATTCTCCGCTAGCTTTGCCTGCGCCAACCCTTTTCTGCTGATCTTTTTTGCATTTTTGTAGTGCTGTGCAGGCTTGTTGTTTTTGCCAATTCCAATTTTGTTCGGTTTGTTGGCCTTTGTAATTTTGCTACGGTTCTTGGTCTTGCAAGTTTTTGGCCTTCTCGGCATGCACTTTCTAATACAAAAAGTCACATATTACTGCGTGTTCGAGGAAAAGAAGAATACTATACGTGCTATAGGCAAAATTACTCAGTTTCACTAGTGCAGAAAGGAACAAAAAGGAAGTTGTGTTAAAGGAGATAGCTACACAACCTAGAGTGATCTCAGTTTCTACATACCTCGCCTTCGTCTGAATCTGAGTGCCTTTGAGGAAAGACAACTCTAATATCATTGTAGAGATAAAATCGCCTCTCTTCCTCTGTAGCGGTACTCCGATTGAGTGGTTCTGATGACATGCCAGGTTTGGTCCGCTGCATCGATCTTGATGATTTCTTGGAAAAGGGGCTCAGAAAACGCAGGTGCAAAGCATAACGAAGAACGCCTCCAGCTGAACTATCATTCACTTTGGAAGGTTTGCAGCAAGATTTCTTTTCACTGTCTATTTGACAGCAGCAACCATTAGCATTAGTGCGACTTCCTGAGCTCCCAATGGGACTCAATTCATTTGATTCACTAATGTCACATTCCATTGAGCAACATGTTCTGTTTGTGTGACCTCCCTTCTCTGATTCATCAGTCGAGTAGCAGTTCTGCCCCTGTTCACAGCCTGCAAAATTAAAATAATTCATCAGCAAATTGAACTCGACAATTTCACTTTAGCTATCAATGGTATTGGCATTACATTCAGAAAACAGAGTGCCGCATTCTCTAAGTTC
The DNA here is from genome assembly GCF_002162155.2 of Triticum dicoccoides. NCBI lineage: Eukaryota > Viridiplantae > Streptophyta > Magnoliopsida > Poales > Poaceae > Triticum > Triticum dicoccoides. The sequence continues at coordinate 489,398,761 of NC_041389.1, read as the reverse complement.
ACTTCCATATTGGACTGACTCGACCTTTGTGTGACTGGCATCGCTTCCTTCCTTCACTGGATTAGAAGGGGGAACAGATGATAGAGTGACCTTTTGCCGCACGAAAGTCTGTCCCATTTTAAAATAAAAGAAATAAGATGAACTCGAGAAAAGAAGTTAAAAAAAAGACGAATAATCATGACACACTTTCTTATTCAAAACAAATAAAGCACGTCTTGATGCAAGTTTCGGACAAAAGGCGAATAATTATGAGCCCTTCTGAATAGGCAAACACCATTACTCGAAATACTTCAAAATGGCTCCTTTTGACACACGTCAAGATAGCTTTTTCCAGTGTATCAGTATATTGCAGGTCAAATTTACTGGACATCCAATGAAATGGTAAAATTTTCAGTTACAGCCAGACGATCGGTATACCGGCCTAGTCGCCACAGCGGCAACCAGTGTCGCTAACTACAAAACGAACCTGGGACAATTCTACTATCATCTCTCAGTAAGACTACTGATATGAGTGCAAACCTTTTGCTTGTTATATCTACCCAAAATAGAAGTTTATGAATGGCATTGCCATATAACCACACTTAAGATATATGTTTCAT
>NC_041389.1:489393257-489397676 GCF_002162155.2 Triticum dicoccoides | reverse complement strand
CAGTTGCATATATGTCATCATAATAACTTAAGAAAATTGAGAGATACACCATCATAGGAATTCAACTAATTTGAGAATTCCTATAGAATAATCAGCACGATAATAAAATTCTATATATTTCCAAGTTCTGATATAACAGCTATAAACAGTTGCAGATATGGGATCCCAGTAACTCAACAAAGTTGACACATGCCATAGGAACTTGAAAATATTGAGAATCTCAACAGAGCAAGTCTACACAATAATTATTATGCTGGTAACCCATATGTAAACAAGAAAATCCAAGCCATGGTGGTAAAGAAAATCTGTGATTGTCTTCAGTATTTAGGTCTACATGACAATTAAAATAGTGAGAAGTTACAGGCCTTGCAACAACTCCCTACTTCACATACCTTGGTTCCAGCAGGCATGCCACTCAAATCATAGTTGCAAAAGAAGGTGTGCAGCGGTGTCTTCTCTGGGTTACTGACGACCTGTCAAGGGCAACAGTTTGCTTCTTGTAAAACAGGTGCATCAAAGTATGACGGTTAAATAGAACTTTAAATAGATTAGCCAAGAAAAGAACGACTCGAGGGTGGTGGAGATGGAGACAGTACATCAGCCTCACAATTAGCGTCAGATGTTGACATGCACACATGAAGAGCAAACTTTGAATTTCATATTCCATTTTCGAAATGGCAGAAAATAGTAAACCGATACTTGAGGCATCCATTATAATGAATTGAAGATGTTTTATTTGTTTAGATAGTTCAGCATAGTGGTGTGAGCTTGTGAAGATTAGCAATAGGGTGAAAAAGAAAAAGAAATTATCAGTACAAAATCAAAAACCCAGGCATGCACCCATGCCCCACCTACTGTATATTCTAATATTTTCATCATTAGATTAGCTTATTAAAACTTCAGGGCTTCACCCACTGGCAAAATGAGTCAAGTGTTATATTGGGAAAAGAGCAGGAGACTACTATACTAGCAAGGGCGGGCATCCCACAGAAAGTTGAACCCATGCCCAGTGCAAACATATACTCCCTCCGTCCCATATTATAAGAGTGTTTTTAGTGTCAATAAAAAGGGCAACCTGGTGCATGTAGCTCCCGCTTGCGCAGGGTCCAGGGAAGGGTCCGACCACTTTGGGTCTATAGTACGCAGCCTTTCCCTACATTTCTGTAAGAGGCTGTTTTTAGTGTCAATAACGCTCTTATATTATGGGACGGAGGGAGTACTACATAGTAAGTGGCGGAGCGTGAATCAGATATTAGAGGGGGCCAACTGAGTGTATATGACATAGAAAAGGCTACGGTGATCAGAGACGCCAGAGGATTAGTAGAGCAATTAGCAGATAGATAAGAGTATTTGGCAAATTTTCCTCTTGGAAGGGGGGGCCAAGGCCCGGAATTGTCCCCATGACGCTCCGCCACTGTACATAGTAATGCACCAATTCATCAGAAACAAGCCTGTATTTAATAAGGCCAATAATTTAGTACCAGCTGAATGCGCCCTTTAATTGGGATGTGTAAGCGACTTCTCGATGATCTTGAATCATTATTGTTGGAGCTTCTTTTAAGTTTTGGGCTTTTGCTGTTGTTAGTAGGCAACCTCCCAGCAAGATCAATCGACGAGTAGTACAGCAGGGAGCTATCCTCATCAATGCTGGTTACTGCAAATGGAAGCTTCTGAGTTGGGGGAGAGAAGTTGCCGCCAGTCACATTCAGGACAGACAGAAAACCATCAATATTCTGCATTTCAAGAAAAAACAGAATAAATACCAAAAAATTGTGTACAGCGTCCAACTGAAAAACTCGGTTAGGAGGAAAGTAGTAAAAGACACACTGCGGACCTGCTTATCTTTTCCACACGAATAGCGACCAGATAAAAGGGACTCCTCGAAGGAGCCAACTAGTGACCTTCTTACAGGAAAGAGGCTTAAACCCCGGAGACATCCAATGCGTGGGGATACAGGGGCAGATTCTGGGACCCAATTTTGGAGTCTTCTATCTGAACACCTCTTAGGGATCATCGTATCAAAGTTAACATGCAAGATAGTAGTTTTTCCTGTTGCATCCCTTGCCCTGATTCTATCGCCATGTTCAGAAACATTTTCACCTATCGATATTTCCGTTTCCTTCAAGTCTAGAAAATCATTTTCGATTTCTCTGGCTAAATCTCTCTGAGCCCCCACATTCTTCCCTCTCTGCATCCATTTTGGGCCGAGAGGGGACAAGCTGAGCGGAGGGGAATGAGCTAATTTTGGTAGTGGGACAGCTACTGCAACCCTTTTGAGATTCACAATCCTTTCGGCCTCTAGGTGAACTGAACAAGAATATGACTCCCTGCCCTCAACCAAAGGACCATCGGTGAATATATTACTGCTAAACTTATCAACTACCTGTGTTTTGCTCCAACTGGAGTGTCTGAAGGCTGGCCAAGTAGGTGACTCAAACGAGTCAAGAGACGCAGTGTGGGCTTTTTTACAATCTTGAAATCCAGAGCTGCAAAATTGCCTAACTTGGTCAGAATGCTGCATTTGGGCATCAGCAGAACCAATATTTAGCGCATCGCCGCTGAAGTGTCCATGGAGCACATTAGTTAAAGGCGATAACACCCTTTTCCTTGCTTGAGGCCCATGCTGTTCAATAGATGAATGGCAAGTGTTGATGACTAAAGATGAATGCATTTTGTCAGCTACCATTGTATCAGAATCTCCCTTGAAACCAGCAAAACCTGATTCAAACCCAATAACTCTCCTCGCAGGCATCTGAACAGAAGGTCGCAACTTAGGGCATGATCTAGAAGTTGGATTCCTCAAATCAGGTTTTAGGCCTTGGGAGCCTGCAGGCCCATCGACAGCATGGCTGGCTCCAAAATTTCCATCAAAACCATTCAGAGAATCTAACGCAGCTTTTCTCTTCAGATCGCTGATGGATGGGTATTGAAATGCCCTGTTATTTGAGCCTCCGGTGGGAAGCCTGCCCAAATCACTATTATCACTACTACCAAAACAAGGACTAACTACACATGTACTCAGCTTAGGAGGCTCCTCCTCCTTAATTGCAGGAACCTGAGGCAAACCCATCACAATGTACCTTCAACAAAAGGAGAACAAACTTGAAGTTTCTCCTAAAATGCGCTAATTTGGATCTTCCAATGACCCCTTCAGCTATTACTTTCAATCTCCAAAACTGTTGCAATTGTTCTAGTAACAACTAACTCTGACTCTGCACGGAGGCTTCAACTGCATTGAGGTTTCTGATTCAAATCCATCAGCAGTAAAGATTCCATCGTCGAACCGCCAATCATGCTCTTGAAGTTACTGCAACAATTGGAGATGAAGCACAATTTAGAGCCTGAACAAGCAACAAGGAACCTAGGATGAACCATGCCAACAGTTCAGAAAGCAGTCCTGCATAAACAAATCAAAGGCTGTCACCACATTGCTGAATTGAGTCCTATGACCATTTATCTCTGCAGAAACAGTATGGCATTGTCCATTTACAGAGCTTCTACACATCAGAAACAACAATGAACTACAAATTATGTAATATATGATGCAATGCAGCAAAATCAGCAAATAAAAACTGTCCATTGCACATCAACAGTGTTAAAAAATAATCTTGCAGCTAAATCTATGGGCGACAGAAGGCATCTAGATTGCCTCAGACCGATAACACTAGGAACGATCTGAAAGCGATCACCACATCGATGACCAGAGCACAAGAACTAGAATCACACATGAACGCATCCAAGATCCCCCACCATACGGACCAAAAATCCATACACACAAAGGAGAAAGGGTGCCGCAGAAATCCAGGGCGACAGGCAATCAGCCCACGAACCAGATCAAGAAACTGACCGGAAAAGCAGCCGCGGAACAGCGATCGGGGGATTTCTTTGGTTCAGGGAAAGAGGGAAACCAGATTGGGTTTCCTGCGGCAACCGGGGCGATTCGATCGGAAGCACGGGGAATTTAGGCAGGATGATGATTTTGCTAGCGGATTTACCGAGGAACGGATTGGGCCATTCGCCAGAGCGATCCCCTTCTCCGGTCCCGGGTTATCTTGTGCGGTTGTTCTCGGCCTCAGCGTCCGCCTCGTGATGTGCTAGCTTGGGCATTGGGTTCTTCTCTCTCCCCTCTCCGCCATGGCTTAAATAGATTCCTACCGTCCTAAGGATTTTCTCCCTGCGGCCTATTTCTTTTCATCAAAAAATTTCCCGGTTTCCATTGGTGGAAACCGATATTTCTTTTTCCAATTTTCACTGTATGAAAACCAAAAAAAATTCAGCAGCCTATTTGTAGAAGGGGAAAAAATAATGTAGCAACACCAAATCAAATTATGCGCGGAAAGATTATTAGTAATGCTCGATGTTTGTGGCCTCGTGGTTTGCTCTCTGCACAACTTTGGAAGGCTGGCCGTTGTTACGAGA
>NC_041389.1:489176094-489392879 GCF_002162155.2 Triticum dicoccoides | reverse complement strand
TTGCCTAGCTCCGATAATGGGCTTATGATATACCAGAGCTCCTGAGCTCAGTGAGAATACTCGGGGGTGGCATTGCCTTGCTGATAAGTGATATTGACAAAACGTAGATCGTGGGTTGGTAGGGAAGGTTGGGATATGGTGGTGGACGGTAGTGGATACGTTTGTGACATAGTCAAGACAGTGTTATGGGGCCAGCATGTGGTAGGAAGGGAGTGTGTGGGAAGGAAATGAGGAAGGACCAGCGAGTGTTATCGCTGACAAAGTAGGTAGTAATGGCGGTGGGCAGGAAATCGCTCAACTGCTCAGAATTATGGTTTGGTTAGAAAGGACATTGTACTTTCTGAGAGGATCGCTCAATTGTGTGGGTGGCGACTACGATGTGTTAGTGGTGTTGAGAGCCGACGGTCTTGGTGAGTTCCTGCGTGGCTCCATGGTTCTGTTTCTCAAGTCTTCAAAGCCATGTCTTCGATGGCGATCTCGCTCTATTGTTACGCCCATCGTGTGCTTTGTATTGTGAGTGTGGGCGATTCTCCTTGGGTTCTCTTTGTAGTAAGGTGGTTGTGCTTGATGTTGCGCGCTATTGGCACATTGTGGTGTGTCCATGTGTGCTCTTGGGGGAGGCTTCTCTACCTAGCCGACGGTGCGATGCCCTCTAGTCTAGGGTGAGAAGACAGTGGCCTTCTTGATGGTGGAGGCAGATGGCACCATCACCCGTCTCGTCAAGTGGGTGCCAGCAATAGTTGGACCGTTATTTGGCGGCTTAATTTCCCCCATGATTCATCTCGCTCTGATCCGAATGCACTGATGGTCAGGAGTTCAATGATGTAGCATGTGCTTCTAATTTTGTAGTCAATACTTTTCCTTCTTCACCTTGTATCGCCGGATGGGGTTGCATCTCCGTAGTCCTTTCAATTTTCTACTATTTGTAAGGTGTTATTTGTTGTAATCATCGCCAGTTGATGGTTTGTTAATATGGAGTTGAGCTAGACCCGAGCCTTTTCTCGAGCTCGGCTTGAGCGTTTTCTCTAGAAAAAAAACTTTCTGAGAGATTTTCTTATTTGGCCCTGAAAAAAGAATCTATTTGACACTCGCCGTAAAATTTATTTCCCTACGTGGCACTTGCATCAACTAGTAAATGCATACATACAATGCACATTAATATTAAGGAGGAAATTAATTGCACATTTACATTAGTTATGATATTAGTTACATTTTAGTTGCATGTTTACATCAGGTAGATAGAATATCAGTTACACGTTAATTACTGTATGTGACTAGCACCGACGTTGATATTTGATAATGATAGTAATTGCATGCTAAACATGTTGAACGCTCACATCAGAGCAATTTAGGTCGTTGGATTGACATGATTTGATGGCCGAGATTAATTAGATCTGCCCCTTTGGGTCTTTTCACATTGGTTTAGATTACACATGTCGGTTTTTTCCTCCACACACTAAATTGACCATGACTCTTAAACCATAGAAGTTTAAAATCTAATGAAATTAAGTAGAGATCGATGTATTTCTCTAGACCTGATGATCAAGCTTACGCAAAAAATAATTTAATTCGAAACGAAGGGAGTACTTGGGGCTGCATTCACCCGTCTCTAAAATTCCATGCTCATGAAAGATGGTACTCCCACGGAATCAAAAGCGTAAAGAAAAGCCGCCGGGGTGAACAAGACCAGGCGAGGCACGTGAAAGCGTCGTTGCGTGCCTTCCGAGGCGTCGCGGGTTCATCCAAACCAATTCCACGGGAAAGAAGACGCCAACCTTGCCATCTCATCTCGCCAATAAAAAAGGCGCCGAAACGCATAGGCAACATCTACTTTTCTTTCAGTTTCAAGGAAGAAGTTGGCATACGTACGCTCGCTGCTCATGCACGCACCAACTTGGTCCCATTTCCCCTTTTCAACAAGAAGCTGTCGAGGCGATGAGCTCGTTCGTTCGTTGGTTCTCCCAGCAGGATTTACTTTTCCACGAGTGCCATTTCATTCCCAGCACACTGACCTGTGCATACATACATTCCGTCGTGGGCGACACGACACGCCCGCTTGCTGTCCTGCACCGCACCGCTGCTGGTCCAGCGTCGTCCTTCCGCTGCTCATGATCGAGATCGAGATCGTCGGTCGACGCCACCTTTATCTTTATAAAAAAAGGTGCCAAATCTGGTTGGTTGTTGATATGTACTCCCTCGTACATGTACCCTTAACTCACAGCTAAGAAGACTTGGTGATTGCTTGTTCGCGTACTACCCTCTGAAATATCCTACGTCTCTCCAAGAGACTTTCGTACTACTCCAACTTCACGAGCCAGTCATGGGTACTCACCATGAGAGATTAATTAATCGAGAGATGCAATGGATCCCAGAATTCGTTATGAATGATTGCGCGGTTGTTGCGGACCAACAACAAATGTTGGCCCAGAAATCAGATGAACAGGTCTCCAGCAAATCTTCTCTGGATAAATAAACAGGTTGGGCAGACGGACCGAAATAGCCAGGAGGACCAAACGAAAAGGAACACAATCTTGGCGTGTTAAAACAGGCCAAGCTTCTTGCTTGCTCCTGGAAGCGCGGTCAAAAGTTCAACCCAGAGTGCGAGAATTACTACAAGGATGACGACAATGACAGGCATACTTCGGTGCTCAGTTAAACCCCCACTGAACATACCTATGCATCTTTCAACGCCACACCAAAATCCGCTCACACCGAAGGACACATAGCTCAAAAGGCCAGGAAGCAACTGCACACGTGCATGTGGCGGCCTTGTTCTAGTGCACACCGAAACGTTTCGCGATGATCTCGCTCATGTCGATGAACCTCTTCGCGCAGTTGCTCAGGCAGCTGGTCTCGCCGGAGCTCAGCTTGCTCCCGGGAGCGCCTGTGATGCACTTGTCCCAGCACTCGCTCGTCACCTTGCCGATCATCTCGCTCACCATCATCTTCTCCTTCTCTTGCTGCGTATATAAATACAGAATTTGGGTTAAGACTTGCAAGTTGGAGCACAGTATCAGGCAATGGACAAGCTGTCCGTGTCAACTAATGGATCACCCTGGTAACAGATGGGTAATGGTCAGGGGCAACACTCAAATATGATCCACCCTGGAACCAAATAAGTAGCACAAGGTAAACGCAAGTTAAGTTATGCCTTACAATTTTCAAGAAAGATAGGATGAATCTGACACCAGAACATAACATACCGATGATAACATCTCTACTTTGTCTACAAATACAAACAGCAAACTGTGTCACTGACTATCCATATCCGCCCCTAAAGGCACAAATTAACACGACATACACTTGCAAACAGAGCACAACATTATGGCGTTCTGAAGGATGACGCTCACACCCATGTATACATATCATAGTAGAACCCATCCTGCAGGTGGTTCAACACGTATGTGCACCTGCTGAACCGTGAACGGCATCTCGTAAAGATGCCACTAAATAATCCTTACAAGTTACGTTGGTATGGACCTCAGGGCCAATACTACCTGCAAGCTAAAACTAAAGAAGGAGATTCATTAGTTTAGTAAAGTTATTAATTGGAGAACCTACAACATCGGCTGGGCCAAAACTCATAGGCCTGCATCTATCTAGAAACTGCTACACATCACAACCACAACCGCTCACAGGCAACAGGTTTGAAACAAGAAATGCCAGTGACTGGATCACAAGGCAAATGCTTGCAAGGAAAATGGCCTGATAGCTTAAGTTGATGTAGGGAATCCTCAAGGTTACGCCCATTGCGCAATAGAGACAGAAGGTGGCAGCTAATGCTGATGAATGGAATCACTCAGAGCTGCTACCACCAGTCGCACGACGCAAAAGCAGACATGAGGCGCTCTGAAACCAAAGTTAACAGGCACTACTAACATGTAAGAACAGGCAGTGTGGACCGTACCACCGCTGCTCACCCGCTCCAGTCACCCACAAAATCAGCGCCCCAAGTCCCCCACCTCTACCACCCAGCGAGCATAGCCTGAGCCTGTAGTACCTACCAACAGACGGATCCGGCAAACAGCCGAAACCGGCCCGCTTCATAGAAAACAAAAAATCTACCACCACGCGACGCCTGGAACGAGCACGAGCACGGCGACCCCCCGCCCGCGGCCACGCCTAGGTGCGCCGCGAAGTGGAGCGCGCGGGGCTCGGAAATCCGAAGGCCAGCGGCGGCCGACGGCGCGTGCTTCGGGCGGGGCTCGAGAAATCTCGAAATCGATCGAGAGGATGCTGCGCAGAGGGAGTTCTCACCTCGATGAACCGCTGCAGCTGGGCCGAGTCGTCCATGGCTGATGGCTCCCGAGGGCGACGGCGCGAGGACCGCTAAAACCCTAGTTCCGGCGGAGGAGGAGGGGGACAAGAGGAAGAGGAGAGCGGAGAGTGTCGGGAGAGAGACAGGGGAGAAGCAGGGGTTTATGTGGCGGCCGTTGACCCGCTCCATGAGACTTGGGTTTGGGTTTGGGTTCGAAACTGGTCCAGTTCTACCAGGCCCAACACGGCCATGCTTCAAAATCAATGTTGCGGTGTTGGATGGAAGGGACATTGTAGCACAAGGAGTGATCCGAAGAATTGGTAATGGGGCTTCGACAAGTATATGGCAACATAATTGAATTCCTCGAGATAACTTCAAAAGGCCGATTACATCACTTACCCCTAATCCGCCAGAAATCGGACCTGATTGATGCTACGTCGGCTCAATGGAAGGAAGACGCGATACGATCTATTTTCAGTCCTTTTGACGCAGAAGAGATCCTCAAGATACCGTTGTGCACGAGGAATATAACGGACTTCTGGGCATGGCATGAAGAGAAACGGGGTCTTTTCACACTACGTTCTGCCTATCATATGATACTGAGAACGAAGCTTAGCAGGGAAGGTTGGCTACATGAGGAAGAAGGTACGTCAAATACCCAAGAGAGTAAGCAGTGGAGTGCAATATGGCATATACAAGTACCTTCGAAGTTGAGAATGTTTGTTTGGCGACTAGCCAGGCAGTCGATGCCCACAGGTGAGGTCCTTCACCATCGCCATATGGCTGATAAAGATACATGCCACTTATGCGGAGCCACAGATACATGGAGACACGCGCTGCTCAATTGCTCAATGTCGAGGAGTATCTGGGCCTTAGCTCCTGTTGAGTTTGCTGAAAAGGTGATCAGTTGCCAACATGAGAATCCAAAGCAATGGCTTTTTGCTCTACATGAAGTGTTGGAGGCTGAAGAGTTTAACCGCCTGGTGGTGATAGCATGGGCGATTTGGAGTGCCAGGAGAAAGGCGATCTACGAAGACATTTTTCAGTCTCCCTACGCTACAAACGGCTTCATACTGAGTTATATGGCAGAATTACAACAGATCAACAGGAGGGATCCAAGGCCAATTACTATTTCAGCGCCAAGACCAACTCGATGGTTGCCTCCGGTCCAGGGGTGTGTCAAAGTGAACGTGGATGCAGCGGTCTCGAGAGGAGGAAGGTATGGCGCGGTTGGTGCTATATGCAGAGACCAAACCGGCCTGTTTCTTGGAGCTTCGGCCATAGTGTACCGACATATCAATAATCCTCAAACACTTGAATCCTTGGCCATTAGGGAAGCTCTAGCGCCGGCGAATGATTTGTATGTCCAAAGCATTCACGTGGCTTCCGATTGCAAGACGGTGGTGGAAGACGTACAGAGCGGGACTTCGGCTGAATATGGTGCGGTCATACATGAAATCATAGAACATTCTTCTAGTTTTCAACTTTGTAAAATAGTTCATGAATTTAGGAGCTCAAACTTTGAGGCTCACAACTTAGCGAAGCATGCCTTATCTCTCGGGGGTGGCCGCCATGTTTGGTTAGGTCATCCTGAAGATCTTTTTTTCGTCCCTGTAAATATTGTGACGGGTTAATAAAAAGCTTCGCGAGGTTGTCTAAAAAAAACCTAAGAGCATCTCCGTTCCCTCAAAAAAAACTAAGAGCATCTTCAATAGACAGTCCATATATAAAAATACCTAACTTTGGATCTTCGTGAGAAAAAACGCTGCTCCAACAGATGGTTCATATGTAAAAGAAATACATCACCGCCTCCCGGAGATGTAAAATCGAAAGTGATGCAAATTTACATCACCAGATACAACTGATGTAAAACCCGCGGCCGCCCGCCAAACGACCAATCGCCAGTTCATTTGCCCTCTGCCTCGCGACCGCCCGCCGCGACCGAGCACCAGTCGCCGAAAATCACCGCCGGCACCGCCCAAGTCGTTGTCGCCGCAACCGCCCCAATTCGCTGCCGCCGCCCTAGCACGCATCGCCTCCCCCGCCAGAGGGCATCTCGCAGCCTCCCCAGCGCCACCGTTTTGGGAAGTAGCCGCGGCTGGATTCGCCGACTCCGGCGGTCCAGTAGCCCATATAGCTCCTCTCCGCCGGCCGCCGTGCACCCTTCTCCTCTACGCCGTCGTCCGCAACAGCGACCAATCCAACTGTCGACCATCTTCTTCCACCCCGTGCACAATGTGTTCGACGGAATTCCCCAAGGTAAAAAAAGATGAAACTTGATGATTTAAATTGGGATTGGATAGTATGTTTGACGGTGGTTGTCTGCATTGTAGATGAGCTCGGTTGACTCCTCATTCATGGTCAATTCATCGTCGGACAAGGAATTTGATTTGCATGAAAAAGAGGACATTGCTATGCTAGTGGCCATGCACAAGGGAAAGAAGCCAAAGCACGGTGGTTCCGTCTATGGTCGTGCGTTCATTCGGAGAGAACGTATTGATGCACACAAATGGTTGATGCAACTACTTTGGATCACCACCTGTTTTCCCGGAGAATTACTTTCGACGCCGTTTCAAAATGTCAAAAGACTTTTTCATCCACATTTGCAATTCCGTGAAGCAGCACAATCCAGCCTTCGAGCAGAGAAGGAACTATGCCGGGTTGCTTGGCCATAGCATTGAATAGAAGGTCGCTGCCGCTTTGTGTGTGATGGCATATGGTGTTCCGGCAGATTACATTGATGACAACTTGGCGATGGCAGAGAGCACTTCTATCTTCTATGTCAAGATATTTGAAGTGACTATGTTAGAAGTGTTTGGTCCATAGTACTTCAAAGCACCCAATGCTTAGGACACTTAGAGGCTTTTGGAGATGAACAAATCTTGAGGGTTTCCAGGTATGCTCGGGTCTATGGATTGCATGCATTGGAAATGGAAGAACTGCCCAAAAGCATGGCATGGACAATTCAAGGGCCGTGAGAAGGATGCCACTATCATTCTTGAGGCAGTTGCCGATCATGAAACATGGATTTGACATGCATATTTTGGGATGCCTAGATCTTGCAACGACATCAACGTGCTCGACCGGTCACCTCTGTTTGCCAAGTTAGCAAATGGAGAAGCACCACCAGTGACTTTCGAAGCAAATGGCCGCACATACAACTATGGGTACTATCTTGCATATGGGATCTACCCAAGGTGGAGTACATTTGTCAAGCGGGTTGCAAAACCCGAAGGTAAGAAAGAACTCGTCTTTCACAATGCACAAGCGGCCGCTAGAAAAGATGTTGAGAGGGCTTTCGGTATTTTGCAACCTCAATTTGCTATTGTGCAAGGACCATCTAGATTCTGGGATCAAAGGATCCTTTGGTACATCATGACTGCTTGCGTGATTATGCATAATATAATCATTGAGAATGAACGTGAAAAATATTTAGATTACAGCTTCTATCACTTGATGGGCATTCCTGTTAACCCCATGTGAAAAGAACAGCGCATCAGACATTTCATGAAGGTGTACAACGAGATTAGAGACACCGATGTGCATGATCAATTCCAAAAAGATTTGATGGAAGAGCATTGGAAATGGCATGGCGAAAGAGCCGCACAGATTCATTATTTGTTTGTGAAAAACTATGTCGTATTGTGCACAATTATGTTGTATTTGTGTTGCATTTCATCTCATGGATTTGAAGAACTCTGTAATAATTTGATATTGTGGACATGTGTAAAAAATTTATGTTGTTTTTAGATGTTTTTGCAATATGTGCGGTTGTACAGTGGCTGAACAGCAGCCCCACGGCCCGCCAGCCGGTTTTACATCTTTGTTTTGGACCATCTGTTGGAATTGCTCTTTTATTTACATCTCCATTTTGAACCATCTGTTGGAGTTGAGCTTTTTTCGGAGATATAAAAAGCACTTTTTGGTGCTTCAAATTTTTACATCACCGGTTTGGAGCACCAAAATATACATCATTTATTGAAGATGCTCTAACCATGATAAGCTGGGCGCTTCGGCCGTGGTGTGCCGGGTGCGGGAACCAGAATGGCGTCTACATGGGGTCCTCGACGTTAGTTTCTTGTATGAATGACCCAGCGACTTTGGAAGCATATGGGGTGAGGGAAGCTCTTGCCCTCACTGAGGATCAGGGCATCCAACATCTTCACGTCGCCTCGGATTTCTTGGGAATAATTAACAATACTAGAGGCTAATGCGCGCTACACCGCGCCGTTCTTCACACGTGAAATTAAATTTTTTTTATCTATAGATTATTATGGTCAGTTGTTTTGTTGTGCTTTTATCTGTGTTGTCTTTGTGTTTCAATTTTTTATTGGTGGTGTTCTTTTGTTCATATATCGTGTTGGGTTGATGTTGGAGTTTTTTTTCAAAGAGAAGAGAGGAGTTATCTGATGTGTAGTTGTGAAGTCTTTGCACATTTTGGCCTTGGTGTCAGCCCGGTGGTGATTGTTTGATCCTCTTGAGAGTTCTTATTTCACGCTAAATCCATGGAATTGCTATAGTGACGCTCACATGGGTCATCACACGAAGGTCTTGCTCGCTCAGTTTGGCTCCCTGCTCCTCTTGCTCGTTTAGTTTTTTTCTCTAACCCCACTGCTAGCTCAAAAAAATCACCTATATTTTTTTATTTGAAAAGGTTAGTTAAATTAAGTAATGTTTTTGCGAATAAAAACTACATAATGTTTAAGGAACATAAAAAAATAATGTGAATTTTAAAACATAAATTTAAGAAACATTCATGAATTTAAAATATATTCATGGTTTCAAAAATGTTCGCAAAATAAAAAAAATTCAAATTTTAAAAAATGTTCACAAACTTTAAATGACCATGAACTTGAAAATATCCTTAAATTTAATCAATATTAAGGAATTTTAAGAATTTTAAAATATATTTACTTTTTGAAATACACAAATTTTAATAAGTGCTCATGAAGAAAAAGATGAAACAAATTAAAAAAAAGAGAAAAAAAAATAAAACTAAACAACACACACTTACGCGTGGGGCTCTAGTGACCCCACAACCCTCAAAGCACCATAACACTTTAATTCGAGGGAGCTTAGTATCTCTATGGATTCATCAGCTCACGGGTGGAAGGCATGGTGCAGTTATCAAGGAGATCATCAGCCGCTCGAGATTTTTTTCTTTCATGTACTTCTATTCATGAACACAGACAGTTTAATTTTGAAGCGCACAATCTAGCTAAGTACTCCTATAATTTAGGAGTAGGCCGTCATTTGTGGTTGGTGTCGGCGTTCTGGATATCGGGGTATCCAGACTTGCCTGCCTACGGCCCACCACGTGGCTCCATCGATGGCCTGGTACGGCCCAACTTCTACATCAATAGCTTAAGACCCTCGCGAGGCGGGCGATGACAAGACCCCCGAGGGGATCGGCCTCTTTAGGCTGACTCCCGAGGGGCAGAGAGTTCTATGCAATGTACTCCTCACGAGGCTCAGCTGACGTGAGCCGTGACGACCAAGGCCAGGTGGGCGCCAGCGGGCGCAGAGCGCCAGTTTCCTCTTCGGTGCAAGGGAGGCAAGCCACAGGCGCGGAGTCCCATGGAATCAGCCAAAGGTTTCCATTCCCGTGCTACAAGACCAAGACCACCAGGATGACAAGACGGAGATCATCACCGAGCCCACCGCAGCGTCACGAGTAGGGCCTTTTTGCAGGCGAAGACTACTTTTGTCAGGATAAGCTGTACTACTTGTCCCCTTTCAAATCCGGCAGTTGTGGGATCCCTTCCCGCCAAAATTTGGGAAGAGGACCAATGCCACTATAAATAGGACTTAGCCACCATCATAGAGGGGGGAGGGATCCATTCTGACCCGACTACCTCACCAGCTCTCTTGAGCTCAAGAACACCTCACCTCCCGAGGCCAGTTCATCCACTGTACTAGTTCATCCTCAGCCCTCCGAGGCAATCCACCAAAACACTGGAGTATGGTATTACACCGCAAGGTGGCCTGAACCAGGATAAACTGTTGTGTCTTTGTTCCTTCGAGCTCGTCGTGCTAGGCTTAGGAGGATCGCGAGTAGGCAGGTTGGGTAGGTTGAGATTTCCGCACGCACCCCAAAGTTCGAACCTTTCAAGGGTTTGCGGAACCTGTAATCCGACATTTGGCGCGCCAAGTAGGGGTGCGTCGAATCTTCTCTTTCATCGATCGGTCATCCACCGCTCCACCTACGCCATGGCCGACGCCCCAAGGGCGCATGTTGAGCACTGGGTTGTTCGGCCTCCACGTTGACGCCCGCTGATGAGGAGGGCCTTCACTCCGCTCTGCTCGCGGCCCGTGCACCGCCCGGGGTGGCCGCCCGCGGGGGGTGCGGGGCGCAGCCTTCCCCTTTGGCACTGCACCGCAACCGCGCCGCTGTGTGATCTACAAGCTACGCCGCGGTGACCGCGCCACACACACGCAGGGAGCATGCGAACATGCGGGCTACGGTTATCGTGGCTCGGGAGCTCTTGAGGTGCAGGCTACTAGAGAGCGGCCACGACGCCCTGCTGGAGCGGGTTGTCGAGCTGATGGATGCGGTGTGCAGGGGTGCGGCGCTGTTCTACACCCTGCCCACGTTGCAGGCTGTGGTAGGGGCGCGCGCCCATCCCTGCCACAACTGTGCACCCCCTCCCAGGGCCCCTGAAGAGCCTCTCGGCGTCGGCCAGCCCCATGGAGCAGCCTGCACCCCTCCGAGCATGCCACCTCAGTGTGGGGCCGCTTCGGGCGGCATCACCAGGGGCCGCGCTGGAGCGCCGACCCCTGGTCAACAGGACCAGAGGGCGACAGAAGAAGACGGGAACGTGAGGCAGCCGGGCGATGGCTCTGGCGCGGCCAGCCCGAGAGCCTACGTCCCCGTCGCGATGAACCTGAGGCACGCACAAGGAGAGGGCCCCAGCTTATCCCCCACGCCAGGCTGGGCGCTGGATATACATGAAGCCGAGATCTCTTTCGAACCGCGGCCGAGCCTCGCCAACGTCCCCAACGGCGACAACTTCTAGGTACAACTAACGCCACAAGGGCACGCTTACGTTGACCATGGATCACAGGTGAACCAGGGCGCAGCTACTGTCAGGACTCTCAGGACGGCGGATCCCCTGCAGGAGCGCAAAGGGCATTGGGAGCAGCGCGAGGGAAGCCCAGCGGTGGGGGCCTTCCTCGCGCTGCGCGGAGCAGGACCCTGCTTGGAGGTAGGTTCCCCGTTGGGTAAGGCGCCAACGAGCCCTTCCCCCGGGTGGGGGGCCTACGGTCGCCGAGGACGCCGCTAGCGTCCCCCTTGCCCCTTGGTCTTGTCCTGCTTTTCGGTCTCCCCAATGGTGGTCGGGGGCGGCGTAGGGCGGGGTCCTCGTCCGATGACATGAAGCAAGGCTCCGGCCTGTGAAGGTCTCTACCCGTGACACTCTCACGTAATAATGAGTGGGGCTATACACGCCCCGGAGTCTCTTGAGCGCCGCCCTAGGGACTCACGGGAGCTCCCACCCACGTCCTAGTGGAAGCATGAAAGGATCGAGAAGAGGTGTCTAGAGGGGGTGATTAGACACTAAGTACCAAAAGTTGCAGTTTTTTAATTTCTCTAAGTTTAAATGGAGTTTTGGCACAAGTTTAACGGTCACAATACATATCAAACAAGCATGCAAAGAGTATATGAGCAGCGGAAAGTAAAGCATGCAACTTGCAAGAATGTAAAGGGATGGGATTGGAGAAGTCAAACGCAATTGGAGACACGAATGTTTTTGTCGTGGTTCCGATAGGTGGTGCTATCGTACATCCACGTTGATGAAGACTTCAACCCATAAAGGGTAACGGCTGCGCGACTCCACAGAGGGTTCCACCCAAGAAGGGTCCACAAAGAAGCAACCTTGTCTATCCCACCATGGCCGTCGCCCACGAAGGACTTGCATCACTAGCGTTAGATCTTCATGAAGTAGGTGATCTCCTTGCCCTTACAAACTCCTTGGTTCAACTCCACAATCTTGTCGGAGGCTCCCAAGTGACACCTAGCCAATCTAGGAGACACCACTCTCCAAGAAGTAACAAATGGTGTGTTGATGATGAACTCCTTGCTCTTGTGCTTCAAATGATAGTCTCCCCAACACTCAACTCTCTCTCACAGGATTTGGATTTGGTGGAAAGAAGATTTGAGTCGAAAGCAACTTGGGGAAGGCTAGAGATCAAGATTCATATGGTAGGAATGGAATATCTTGGTCTGAACACATGAGTAGGTGGTTCTCTCTCAGAAAATGTAAATTGGAAGTGTAGGTTTGTTCTGATGGCTCTCTCCACGAATGAAGAGGAGGTGGAGGGGTATATATAGCCTCCACACAAAATCTAACTGTTACATACAATTTACCAATCTCGGTGGGACCGAATTAAGAAACTCGGTCTGACCGATTCAGTAAACCTAGTGACTATTAGGGTTTTCGGTGGGACCAACATGCAACTCGGTAGGACCGTATGGTTAGGGTTAGGGCATAACGTAATATCGGTGAGACCGATTACACAAACTCGGTGAGACCGATTTTGGTAATAAGCTAACCAGAGAGTTGGTAAGGTAAACTCGGTGGGACCGGTTCGCTCATTTCTATGAAAGGAAACAGAGAGTTTACATTGTAATCCCCGGTAGGACCAATTACTCAAACTTGGTGGAACCGATTTTGGTAATGGACATACATAGAGAGATTACAATCCCATCTCAGTGAGACCAAGATGCCTATCGGTGAGACCAATTTGCCTAGGGTTTGTGGCAGTGGCTATGTCATCTGAACTCGGTGGCGCCGGATAGAAAGAATTGGTGGGGCCGAGTTTGACTTTTGGTTTAGGTCATATGTGGATGTGAGAAAGTAGTTGAGGGTTTTGGAGCATATCACTAAGCACTTTGAAGCAAGGACCTCATTAAGCAACACCTCATCCCTCCTTGATAGTATTGGCTTTTCCTATAGACTCAATGTGATCTTGGATCACTAAAATATAAAATGTAGAGTCTTGTGCTTGAATCTTGAGCCAATCCTTTGTCCTTAGCATCTTGAAGGGGTTCCACATTCTTTAGTCCATGCCACTTCATTGTTGAACTTATCTGAAATATACTAGGTAAAAGTGTTAGTCAACAGGAGATATGTTGACATTAATTACCAAAATCACCCAGGGAGAACTTGTGCTTTCAATATCCCCCTTTTTGGTAATTGATGACAACATACATCAAAGCTTTAGATAGAGGATATATAGTGAATAACAAGTAAAGCTTTGGAAAGACATGTAACATGCATGGGCTCCCCCTACATGTATGCAATCATGTGAATATGGAATATAGAAGCATGTGAATGCATAATCATGACAGAGTAGGCAATGTGTTACATGTATCTTGGCCATATGCATCAGAGCAAAGAATTGTGGGAAATGTACCTTCATGCTCATGAGTCCTTCTTGCAAACAGTATGTACATCAGCAAGAATTCCTCATACACATGACTGTGATGCATATACTTACCTTATGGTCTTGAGTTGTCTTAGGATGGAATGAACCTATGAAAATAAGGTTAGATAACACAGATGCATCTACTAGCCAGAGCAAACAAGAAGAAACCACAAGAGTACCAAGACTGGGATGACATGTACAGAGTGAGTACCAAGTACCACATTGGATATAGACATGTCCCCAAAGGTAAAGATGTGCAATGAATTTAAAGATTTTCCTTCCCTATGTATTGCTCCCCCTGAGTCTAGCATGGGATACTGGAAGAAGATAGGGAACAGAAAATCAGAGCTCAAAGAAATAAATGAACAGAGCTAATGCAAATAAGCACATATGAACATGTCTTTCCCCTCTAGAAGACATGTAACATCTCTCCTCTTGAACACCAAGCATCTGGGATCCTTGAAGATTACTCTCTCCTTGAGTATTCTCTCCCCCTAGAGATATGGTTGAGCTTTGATGTGATCTCTCTCTCTCCCCCTTTGACATCAATTTCCAAGAAGGGTCTTCTAGAACTTTGTGACGGGAGGGTTTGGTCCTTGAGACACAAAACAAGGCAGTAAGTAAAATGTGATGCTGGTAGAGGACAAGATTCATTGAGTGGAGCTGGTTCAAGAGAACACGGGTACAAGTGGCAAGCTGTTTTTCCTGTTGTGAAATCGGTGGCACCGAGATGTATGCTTCGGTAGCACCGAAAGGATTCGGTTGGACCGAGAATAATGGGCCGGTGTGATCGAGTTCATTACAGAGAAAACACTTGTCACCTCAGCTCACTAGACAATTAAGTTCTCACAAGAATTTGCAAGGAATTAACTGAATGATTTGCAATGAATTGGATGCAGGGAATGCAGAACAAAAATAAAAAGAGAAGAAACTTAAAAGAAATCTAGATGAAGTTTTTTTGAAAGGGGAAACAAACATGCATGAGACAAATGCAAGAGCACAGAAAAGAACACAAGAGAATTTCATCTAGAAATGGTCGGCGACAAAGTCACTTATGTTAGAGTATATTGACTTAGGGGTCAAGTGAGATCACTTGATCATAGGTCATACTCATCGTTTAAGCTCAAAATGGGGTTACCATTTTTCGTTTAAGCATCTTGATGTATTCACATCTTGTCGAGTTGCTTTGACTCATGACTTGGAGTAAATCTTCTCTAAGATGGAACAACATACCTTGGGTGGTGGTGTTGATCGTGATCATGTAGTTGAGCTGGTGTGGGTTGCTCAAGGTTGATGTAGCTCATCAAGAGTTGGGAGCACCACTTGGAATTTGAGTCCATCCACCTACATGGGTCAGTTTTTGCAAGGAAGAGCACTTGTGTATCCAAAATGACAATCATGAATATCAATAATAAATTTGTCAAAGGATATGTTTGAATGGTTTTATGCTTCCTTGTCTTCATCCACCATTATGTAGAGACTTGGTGATGTAGAGATTGCTCAAGATGTGAGTGAGTCGCAATCTCATAGAGTGAGATTCATCCAAGTTCCTACAAGGGTTAGATAACATGCAAGGTGCAAATATATCCAAGACGTATGATTATCATCATAAGAGAAATGTCAAGGATTAGCCATAGGCTCATGTCTTGCATGTATCAAATGGAGTTCCTACTCCAAGTTTGAAGCATCAATGATGTTCAATTCACCTCTTAACCTGCAAAACACTTTCTCATCAAGAGGTTTAGTGAAAATATCCGCTAATTGTTTTTGGTGCGAACATGCTTAAGATTAATGTCCGCTTTGGCAACATGATCTCGAATGAAATGATGACGAACTTCAATATGCTTAGTTCGAGAATGTTGCACGGGATTGTGAGCAATCTTGATAGCACTTTCATTGTCACAAAGTAATGGAACATGTTTCACATATATCCCATAATCTTTAAGAGTTTGGGTCATCCAAAGTAATTGAGCACAACATGAACCAGCGGCAATATATTCCGCTTCGGCGATGGATAAGGATACTGAGTTTTGTTTCTTGGAAGACCAAGCCACAAGAGATCTACCAAGGAATTGACAAGTACCCTAAGTGGACTTTCTATCAACCTTGTCACCGACATAGTCCGAGTCGAAGTAGCCAACAAGATTGAAAGAGGCCCTCTTAGGATACCAAATGCCAAAATTTGGTGTATGAATTAAGTATCTCACCATCCTTTTCACGACCTTAAGATGACATTCTTTAGGTGCAGCTTGGTATCGTGCACACATGCACACACTTAGCATAATATCAGAACTTGAAGCACATAGGTATAACAATGAACCAATCATAGAGCGATAGACCTTTTGATCAACCGGTTCACCATCTTTGGTCAAATCAAGATGTCCACTAGTAGGCATGGGTGTAGACATACCTTTGCATTCTTGCATATTGAACTTCTTGAATAAGTCCTTGGTGTACTTCGTTTGAGAGACAAAAGTACATTCCTTAGTTTGCTTGATTTGCAACCCTAGAAAGAATTTGAGTTCACTCATCATCGACATCTCAAACTTCTCCGACATTAGCTTTCCAAACTTCTCACTAAAATGAGGGTTAGTTGATCCAAATATAATATCATCGACATAAATTTGGCATACAAATAATTCTCCATTGACCCTTTTAGTAAAAAGTGTAGAATCAATTTTTCCATTTTCAAAGCCTTTTTCAATAAGGAACTTGGTTAAGCATTTATACCAAGCTCTAGGAGCTTGTTTAAGACCATAAAGAGCTTTGCGAAGTTTGTAGACATGATTAGGTTTCTTAGGGTTGATAAAGCCGGGAGGTTGTTTAACATAAACTTCCTCCTCTATTTCACCATTTAGAAAAGCACTTTTGATATCCATTTGGTACAAGGTGATATCATGGTGATTAGCATAGGCAAGTAAGATATGAATGGACTCAAGTCTAGCAACGGGAGCATAAGTCTCACCATAATCCATACCTTCAACTTGTGTGTAGCCTTGGGCGTCGAGACATGCTTTGTTGCGAACTACTTGTCCATCTTCATCTTGCTTGTTGCGAAACACCCATTTGGTACCGATGATGTTGTGGTTGTTTTTGGGCTTCTCAACCAATGTCCAAACTTGATTCCTCTCAAAGTTGTGTAGCTCTTCATGCATAGCGTTTATCCAATCCGGATCTTCCAATGCTTCTTCAACCTTCATAGGTTTAATGCTAGAGATGAATGAATAGTGTTCACAAAAGTTAGCTAAACGATTTTTAGAGCGAGTGATTCTCCCAGTTTGGATATCATTGTAGATTTGCTCGACGGGGTGGTATTTAGCAATTCTTGCTCAAACTCGTGAAAGCCTTTGCTTGGGTCTTGGTTGAACATCTTCTTCATCTTGTTCTTCTTCTTGGCCTTCTTCATTGTTGGCGTTGTTGTTCTCTTGTCATGGTGGAGAAGGAGGTTGTTGACGTTCTTGGTGCACTTCCTCGTTTTCTTCATCTTGGTGTGTCCCACTTGTGGATGCTTCCATATCAACTCTTGGTTCACCTTATCGTGAGGTAGAAGCTTCCACTTGGACGGATGAGTTACTCTCCTTCACCTCCGTTGGACGAATCTTGCCTATAGACAAGTCTTGGATTGCTTCCGAGGGATCTTTGTCTCCTACATCAATTGGAAATTGCTCTACTTGTGAGCCGTTAGATTCATCAACCTTCACATCTACCGTTTCTTCAACCTTTCGGGTGAAATTGTTGTAGACATGGTAAGTGTGAGAGTTTGAGCCATAACCGACTAGGAAACCTTCATGAGACTTAGGAGCAAATTTAGAACGACGATGCTTATCAAGAATGTAGCACTTTGAGCCAAATACTCGAAAGTATCCAACTTGGGGTTTGTTACTGGTGAGGAGCTCATATGCCGTCTTGCCGAGTAGCTTGTGAAGATACAAGCGATTTGTTGCATGACAAGCTATCTCAACCGCTTCTGCCCAAAAGTGCTTTGGCGTATTGTACTCATCAAGCATCGTTCTTGCCATTTCGATGAGCGTCCGGTTCTTCCTCTCAACAACTCCATTTTGTTGAGGTGTGTACGTAGCCGAGAACTCATGTGAAATCCCTTCTTCGTCAAGAAAGGTGTCCACATTTGCGCTCTTGAACTCTGTTCCGTTGTCGCTGTGAACCTTCTTGATCTTCACTTCAAATTGATTTTGGGCCTTCCTAGCGAAGTTTTTGAAGATCTTTTGAACCTGCAATTTATCATCGAGAAAGAACACCCACGTAAATCTTGAAAAATCATCAACTATAACTAGACCAAAAGAATTTCCACCGAGACTCTTGTAAGCGTTGGGACCAAAGAGATCCATGTGAAGTAGCTCAAGTGGCCTCCTTGTGGTCATGATGTTCTTTACGTGATGCCTTCCTCCAACCTGTTTACCTGCTTGACAAGCACTTCAAAGTCTATCCTTATCAAATATGACATCGTTAACACCAAGGATATGATTTCCTTTAATAAGCTTGTCAAGATTTCGCATGCCAACATGACCTAATCATCTATGCCATAACCAACATTTAGAGGATTTAGCAATAAAGCAAGTTCTAGGTTGATCCTTTTTAGTGAAATCAACAATGTAAAGATCACCTCTATGTATACCGGTATAGACTATTTTATGGTTATCTCTATGAAACATTTGGCAATCTACTTTAGTAAATAGGACATTGAAACCGAAATCAGCAAGTCTAGATACTGAAAGTAAGTTTTAGCCAAGAGATTCAATGAGCATAACATTTTGAATGGAACTATCATGTGAGATGGCCACCTTACCGAGGCTAACCACCTTACCCTTTGAGTTGTCACCGAAGTGACATACTTTCGAGGACCATCGTTTTCGGCAAGCTCACGAAACATGTCTTTATCTCCGGTCATGTGATCGGTACATCCACTGTCAAGAACCCATTCCTTTCCTCCTGCCATATATCCCTGAAGATTTGCCATAAGACCAAAGTGTCTCATTGCATCATCAAGATCAAAGTCACTATCATCATCCTCATCATAGTATCCATGTTCAACATCGTCATGTGTTGGATCAATTCCTAGAGAGGGTGATTCGTTAGTGTGAGTTTGACAATGATCTCCTTTATGAAGTCTAGTAGCTTCGGAAATAATATCGCTAATGATTCCAACATTTCCTTTGGCACGCATAAGATTTGTAAGTTCGAATAGACAATCACCAAACATAGGATCATTGGAATTCATCTTACTCAAGGCAATAGACTTATGAAGAATTACATCTAGATTTTTCAAGGAATAATCCGGAAATTGTTCCTCAAGAAATTTCCATATAGTGTAGGCACACTCAAGAGTAGGCAAGTTTCCAATCAAGTTTCTAGGCAAGCCTCTAGTGATAAGATTAACAGATCTAAGATTCCTGATCATGTCAATTGACTCATCAAGGGTAGGATGCATAGGATCAACATGAGGTGCACAAGGGCTAGCAATGTACTTGTTCAAATGATATTGATTGAAAATCACAAGCATCTCATTTTTCCACTCATGAAAATACTCTCCATCAAGTATAGGCACTCTATGTCTAAGACTCCCCAAAGTAGACTCATCCATCTTCCTCCAATGGTGATTAAACCAAAGCAATGGAGACAAAAGCTCTGATACCAATTGAAAGGATTGAGAAGAGGTGTCTAGAGGAGGGGTGATTAGACACTAAGTACCAAAAATTACAGTTTTTTAATTTCTCTAAGTTTACATGGAGTTTTGGCACAAGTTTAACAGTCACAATACATATCAAGCAAGCAGGCAAAGAGTATATGAGCAGCGGAAAGTAAAGCATGCAACTTGCAAGAATGTAAAGGGATGGGATTGGAGAAATCAAACGCAATTGGAGACACAGATGTTTTTGTTGTTGTTCCGATAGGTGGTGCTATCGTACATCCACGTTGATGGAGACTTCAACCCACGAAGGGTAACAGCTGCGCGAGTCCACGGAGGGCTCCACCCAAGAAGAGGTCCACGAAGAAGCAACCTTGTCTATCCCACCATGGCCGTCACCCATGAAGGACTTGCCTCACTAGCGGTAGATCTTCACGAAATAGGCGATCTCCTTGCCCTTACAAACTCCTTGGTTCAACTCCACAATCTTGTTGGAGGCTCCCAAGTGACACCTAGCCAATCTAGGAGACACCACTCTCCAAGAAGTAACAAATGGTGTGTTGATGATGAACTCCTTGCTCTTGTGCTTCAAATGATAGTCTCCCCAACACTCAACTCTCTCTCATAGGATTTGGATTTGGTGGAAAGAAGATGTGAGTGGAAAGCAACTTGGGGATGGCTAGAGATCAAGATTCATATGGTAGGAATGGAATATCTTGGTCTCAACGCATGAGTAGGTGGTTCTCTCTCAGAAAATGTAAGTTGGAAGTGTAGGTTTGTTCTGATGGCTCTCTCCATGAATGAAGAGGAGGTGGAGGGGTATATATAGCCTCCACACAAAATCTAACCGTTACACACAATTTACCAATCTCGGTGGGACCGATTTAAGAAACTCGGTCTGACCGATTCAGTAAACCTAGTGACCGTTAGGGTTTTCGGTGGGACCAACATGCAACTCGGTAGGACCGATATGGTTAGGGTTAGGGCATAACGTAATATCGGTGAGACCGATTACACAAAGTCGGTGAGACCGATTTTGGTAATAAGCTAACCAGAGAGCTGGTCAGGTAAACTCGGTGGGACTGGTTCGCTCATTTTGGTGGGACCGAAATGTTACGAAAGGAAACAGAGAGTTTACATTGTAATCTCGGTAGGACCGATTACTCAAACTCGGTGGAACCAATTTTGGTAATGGACATACACGTAGAGATTACAATCCCATCTCGGTGAGACTGAGATCCCTATCAGTGAGACCGATTTGCCTAGGGTTTGTGGCAGTGGCTATGACATCTGAACTCGGTGGCGTCGGATAGAAAGAATCCGTGGGGCCGAGTTTGACTTTTGGTTTAGGTCATATGTGGATGTGAGAAAGTAGTTGAGGGTTTTGGAGCATATCACTAAGCACTTTGAAGCAAGGACCTCATTAAGCAACACCTCATCCCTCCTTGATAGTATTGACTTTTCCTATAGACTCAATGTGATCTTGGATCACTAAAATATAAAATGTAGAGTCTTGTGCTTGAAGCTTGAGCCAATCCTTTGTCCTTAGCATCTTGAAGGGGTCCCACATCCTTTAGTCCATGCCACTTCATTGTTGAACTTATGTGAAATATACTAGGTAAAAGTGTTAGTCCAATAGGAGATATGTTGACATTAAATACCAAAATCACCCAGGGAGCACTTGTGCTTTCAAAGCACCATGCTCCGCGCTGGCCGTTGACACTGTCCCCAATGACTATGCCCAGCCAGTGGAAGCACTTAGCTCTGCGCTGGTAAGAAGACCTGAAGACTAGCTAGGTGGCGGACACGGCCATTTGCTTTTGCTTCCTTTTTTGTACCTGTCTATCGGCTTTTTGGAGTGAACTTGGTTCTTGTGCGTTTATAAAAACAGGGGGAGTTTTTCTCGTCTTGCGTTGCTCTCTTGCTTTCTGTTCTTGCATTTTTCCGAAGCTTGTGCCTACTGCCCTGCCCTAGAGCTCCTCGTGAGCGGGGGATGGGTACGGTGTGCGCATCGGGATTGATCGCTTCCCCCCGGGGGGCTCAAGGGTGCGGCCGCCACGCGCGCCCACCTTGTCGTGACCCGGCAGTTGACTCCTCGCGAAGCATTCCAGGACATGTCAGCAGGCTCCTCGCGGAGCTAGGCCCTCATGAGCCTACGGCGGGCATGCCTCGGGAGGACAAATGTTTCCGCAGCGTTAGGACTCGGACGAGACTCGCGGAGCCAAAGATAAGTCACAACCTCTATCCCGCCTAAGGCTGCGAACCTGAGGGGTCGCCCCACGACATCGTTTCAGGGCATTTCATAATTATGTACATCATAATCACAAGCCCCCCCTTTCAAAACGCCCTCACAAGGGAACTTCCAAGTTTTGTCATACAAGTTAAAGCAAGCAGAAGTGCAGGACTAGCCGAGTGCGCCCTCTTCATCGCCTTCGTCGATGCTGCTCGCGCTGCCAGAGCCCCGGCAGCCTTCCTCCTTGTCACCACTGCCTGTACCATCTGCTCCGGGCATGAGCATGGTCGTGTCGTCCTCGGGAGCTAGCTCCTTCACCAAGGCATCCATATGGTTGCCCACCCACTTGGTGAGCTTGTCTTGGGTAGCCGTTGGCACGGGGGCAAGCATGGTGTTGAAATCAAAGTTGGAGTTGCGGTCCAGGAGATTGCTGAAGACGCACGAGAGCACGCGCCCCGAGGAGGCCCTGGCTCCTCTCCTCGACAAGTTGGCGAGCCTTTGCGGCCTGATCCTCCAGGAGGGTCACAACATCAGTGAAGAAGTTAAGATGGCTGGCATAGTCACTCTCGTGCGGGTGAGGAGCGCTCTCGTTGCAGATAGTACCCAAGGCATGGTTAGCTCTGACGCGCAGACCTTGGAGCATGGAGCAGTGCTCACGTTCCAGGGTTAGGCGGCGACTCTTTTCACTCGAAGCCTTCTTCGGGAGGGAGGCGGTGTCCTTGACTTGCTTCTGGAGAGAAGATATCTCGACACAGGCAGAATTCAAGGCAGATTCGGAAGAAGTCAGGGCTGCTTGGGCGACGCTTTCATGCTGTTCCACGGATTGCAGCTTCGCTTTCAGGGCGGAGGTCCTACCTTCAAGCTAGGCCTTGAGAAGCTCCAGATCCAGGCGGTGCCCCTCAGCTAAGTCAGCACGTGCCTTAGCCATCCTCTCCTCCATCTCCAGTTGGACCCGGGCTTCTCGGGCGGCGACGGCATCCTCAGCCGTGGTAGCCTGGCGCTCCCTCACCTCCAGCCTCTCCAACGCCATGCTATGCTCCACAGTCTTCAATGTCAAGTCATCATGACACCTCAGGAGCTCCGCCTCGGCAAAGGCCACCTCATATGATGAGGAGGCCAGGAGGGCGCGATGCTCCCCAACCTCCCGCTCAAGGGTCGTGTTCGAAGACAGGAGCTCCTGCTCCCACTTCTCAGCTGCCTCACGACGGCAGTTGGCAGCCTCGACCTCCTCCATGGCGCGGGCGCAAGCCTCACGAGAAGCCGCAAGCGAGGCCGCCGCAAGAGCATCGGCCTCGTCGCGCTGAAGTCTCCCGAGGTTGATAGCAACTCTCAGCTGATGCCACTCATGCGCCAGGTGGCGGCCTTCCGCCTCAAGTCTGGTGTCGACATTTGCAAGCTCCCCGCCAAGCTGGATCATCGATGCATTGCCTCATCGAAGAGCTCGAAGCAAACGGCACTGTGCCCGCACGCAAGCGCCAGTGCAGCACCAAGGCCTTCTTCGGCCCCGGAGGCTGTCGAGGAGGCACTGGGCGTCTCACCTGCCGCCGGCCGGGGGCTGGTCGGTGTAAACCCGCAACCCGAAGATGAAGGCTACCCAAGGGGTGCCTGCCTGCCAACAATGACCAGAGGAAGGATCACTGGTGCATCCCCCATCTCATAGGCTGAGCCGCAGAGAGAGGAAGCAGGAAGCTCGGGCTCGGGGCCCCCTCACAGCATCGTGGCAGCCAGAGTCGGCCCCGCACCCTACGTAGGACCAGGGCATTGGGGGTTGTGTGTTGGGGTCAAGCCGGGATCCTTGGAGGCGCTCACCTCCGAGGTCTCGTCTTCACGAGAGCCCTGCAAGGCCCAGGTCAGGAAAGGACGCGACACGTAAGGAATCGAGACTGAAGGTACTTACTCGTCTGCAGCCACATATCTCCTCATCTTCAGCGGATGACGGGTGCCATTGCTGCGGCACAGATATCTCTTCCTCTTCAGAAGCGATTCAAGAGTTAGGCGGGGCCGACCGGACCCCAGCAGGCGCCCCTCGGGAGGAGGAGCATTCGGCGGGACGTCCGGGGTGGAGGCCCCAGGAGTTGGGGCGTCTGGCGAGGTCTTCTGGCCAGCGGTCCTGGAGTCGTCAGTGGGTGCCTCGCCGTCGGCGGCCACCTCAAAGCCATCGCCCCGAGCTTCTGGAGCCTCTGCCTTCGGAGCATGGGGTTGCGCCGACTCCATAGCGGCCCGCTTCTGGGTCTCAGGAGCCCCAGTCTCCTGGGCCACCGTTGGTGTTGGGCCTCCGGAGAAACCCTCAATAGCTGCTGGCGGCGGGCGCCCCCTGCTTCCACACTTGGGGCGCGCGCGGCAGTATCGAGTAGCAGGGGAGCCACGAAGACGGGGGTCTCACGAGGCCCCTCAAGGCCTGCCAGGAGCAACCCCCACTCGTCGAATAAGGGCATCTTCCCCACAAAGGACGTCTTGTTCAAGCACTGATAAAGGAGGCAACCATCTCCAGGAAGGTCGGCGGGCTCGGATTTGCCCGTCAGGAGTTTGAGCACCATGCTCAAGGTCCCAACAGTCAGTAGTGGCCTCTGCAGCCTCATGGGATCCTCGATGCCAGCAAGGTCCAACATTGGGCGAGAATGGCGCTGGAGGGGAGCAACGCGCTGCTTGACAAATTCCTTCACCACCATTGGTGCCGTCACCCCCAGCTCTTGCAACCTCGCCAACCTCTTCCAGATGAAAGTAAGGCACCGGTCAGAGAGCTTCACGTGGCCCCAACCAGAGCTAGGCCAGGCTGGCACCCCAGGAGTCAGGAGTAGGGGGTTGTACGTACCGGCATCCATGAGAAGCCACTGCTTCCGGAACTCCTTCGCAGCAGGTGAAAGCTCGAAGTCAATCCCCGAGCCGGCGGTTGCAGCCACGGCTTCGAAGGTTGTGCAACCTAAGCATTGGCGAGCATCGACCAACCGGAGCATGAAGAAATGGCGAAACAGGGCCACGAAAGGAGTAATGCCGACCATGGCCTCACAAAGGAAGGCGAAAACAACGAGAAGGATAATAGAGCGGGGGTCCAGATGCAGCAAGTGGATCTCATAATGCGAGATTGCAATGTTGAAGAAGGGAGAGAAAGGGGGAATCAGACCAGCAAGGAGAGCATGGAGATAGATGGGGATCTCAGTGGCACTCATCTCACTCACACGCCAAGACGCAGGACGGACGACCATTGCCTTCCACTCGTTGGAATCGACCGCGAGGGCATGGCGAACCTTGTCCAGCCCCTCCTGGTTGATCACCGTCGACATCTTAAGAGCCGGCTCCAGGGCCAGCGGGAACCTGGCCGGGGCGTGCGGCTTCCCTTTCTTCTTCCTCGACTGCGGGGCCATGACGGAGGTCGGAAAAGGGAGCGAGGTGCCGGCACTGAATCTATGCACAAAGCTGCCGGATTGGGAGAAGGAGAAATGGAGGCCGAGTGCGACAATCTGCGAGGGCGAGCTGCTCTGGCAACAGGTGATCGCTAGGCCAGGCAAATATCAAGGAGGCATGGGGAAGTGGAGATGCCCACGTCCCATCAATTGCCACGCCTCATCAAGCCCACAGGCGGCTAGGGCCCGCGACACTCCGCACTTGCCCTTTGGCTTCGCCTGGAAGCCAAGTCCGAGCGCGCCTTGGGCCCGGGGGCTACTGTCTGCGTTCTGGGTATGGGGGTGTCCAGACTTGCCTTCCTGCAGCCCACCACGTGGCTCCATCAATGGCATGGTACGGCCCAACTTCTACATCAACAGCTCAAGACCGTCGTGAGGGGCCAAGCCTCGCGAGGCGGACGATGACAAGACCCTCAAGGGGATCGGCCTCTTTAGGCTGGCTCCCGAGGGGCAGAGAGTTCTATGCAAGGTGCTCCTCATGCGCCTCAGCTGACGTGGGCCGTGACGACCAAGGCCAAGCGGGCGCCAGCGGGCGCAGAGCGCTAGTTTCCTCTTCGATGCAAGGGAGGCAAGCCAAAGGCGCGGAGTCCTGAGGAATCAACCAAAGGTTTCCATTCCCATGCTACGAGACCAAGACCACCAGGACGGCAAGACGGAGGTCATCACCGAGCCCACCACAACATCACGACCAGGGGCATTTCATAGGCGAAGACTACTTTTGTCAGGATAAGCTGTACTACTTGTCCCCTTTCAAATCCGGCCGTTGTGGGATCCCTTCCCACCAACATTTGGGAAGAGGACCAAGGCCACTATAAATAGGACTTAGCCACCATCATAGAGGGGGGAGGGATCCATTCTGACCCGACTACTCACCAGCTCTCTTGAGCTCAAGAACACCTCACCTCCTGAGGCCAGTTCATCCACTGTACTAGTTCATCCTCAGCCCTCCGAGGCAATCCACCAAAAGGCTGGAGTAGGGTATTACACCACAAGGTGATCCGAACCAGGATAATCTATTGTGTCTCTATTCCTTCGAGCTCGTCGCGCTAGGCTTAGGAGGATCGCGAGTAGGTAGGCTGGGTAGGTTGAGATTTCCGCACGCATCCTAGAGTTTGAACCTTTCAAGGGTTTGCGGAACCCGTAATCCGACAGTTGGGGATTTCCCATGATCAAAATCTTGTACCCATGAACATTTCTGACACTTAATAAAGTGGGACAAGATTTCTCAAAAAAAGGTTGCACAGTTACTCAAAAAAAAGTCCTACTAAAAAGGGCTGCAGCTTAGCCTATTTGGTGCACCATACATTAGATATGGGAGAGGAGACTTTTGAAGGAAATATGCCCTAGAAACAATCATAAAGTCGTTATTTTATATTTCCTTATTTCATGATAAATGTTTATTATTCATGCTAGAATTGTATTAACCGGAAACTTGATACATATGTGGATACATAGACAAAATAATGTGTCCATAGTAAGCCTCTACTAGACCAGCTCGTTGATCAAAGATGGTTAAGTTTCCTAACCATAGACACGTGTTGTCATTTGATGAATGGGATCACATCATTAGGAGAATGATGTGATGGACAAGACCCATTCGTTAGCTTAGCATTATGATCGTTCAGTTTTATTGCTATTACTTTCTTCATGTCAAATACATATTCCTCCGACTATGAGACTATGCAACTCCCGGATACCGAAGGAATACCTTGTGTTCTATCAAACGTCACAACATAACTAGGCGATTATAAAGATGCTCTACAGGTATCTTCGAAGGTATTTGTTGGGTTGACATAGATCTAGATTATGATTTGTCACTCCGAGTATCGTAGAGGTATCTTTGGGCCCTCTCGGTAATGCACATCATAAGAAGCCTTACAAGCAAAGTGACTAATGAATTAGTTGCAGGATGATGCATTACAAAACAAGTAAAGAGACTTGCCGGTAACGAGATTGAACTAGTTATGAAGATACCGACGATCGAATCTCGGGCAAGTAACATACCGATTACAAAGGGAATAACGTATGTTGTCATAACGGTTCAACTGATAAAGATCTTCGTAGAATATGTGGGAGCCAATATGAGCATCCAGGTTCCGCTATTGGTTATTGACCAGAGAGGTGTCTCGGTCATGTCTACATAGTTCTCGAACCCGTAGGGTCCGCACGCTTAACGTTCGTTGAAGATATAATATTATATGAGTTATGTATGTTGGTGACTGAATGTTTTTTGGAGTCCTTGGATGAGTTCATGGACATGTCGAGGAGCTCTGAAATGGTCCAGAGGTAAAGATTCATATATTGGATGATGTGGTTAGGCCAAGGGGTCAGGCCCACGGGGCTATAGGTCGGTGCAAAAGAAAGTTTTGCGGAGGTCAGAGGTCAAACACCGGAGACCCTGGCGTCTGGCCCTGGGCCAGATGCCGAAGCCCATGGCGTCTGGCCCTGGGCCAGATGCCGAGGCCCATGGCGTCTATGCCAGACGCCAAGGATTGTGGCGTTTGGTCCTGGAGTCCAAGTGGGACTCTTGCCTTTCGGGCAAAACCTGTCGGCGTTCTGGGAACGGGGGTCCCCGGACTTGCCTGCCTGCGGCCTGCAGCGTGGCTCAAGCAGTGGCCCAGTGCTGCCGATCTTCATCAACTCAAGCTCAAGACCCTCTCGAGGGACCAAGCCTCGCGGGGCGGACGACAGGAAGCTTCCTCAGGAGTAGCCTCGTCAGGCTGGCTCGCGCGGAGGCGGAGAGATCAAGGCAGGGGTACCTCGTGAGGTGCCCGTGACGCAAGCCATGATGATCGAGGCCAGGCGGGCGCTAGGCGGGCGCCGGCCTGTGCAGTGTCCTTGTTTCCCCTTTGGTGCAAAGGGAGCAAGCACAGGCCAAGGCATCAGGCAAAGGCTACCATTTCGGTGCAGCAAGACCAAGACCAGCGGAACGGCAGGATGGAGGTCACCGTGGAGCCCAGGACAGCGTCATCGTCAGAGTCTTTGGGAGGCGAGGACCAACTTTAGTCAGGATAAGTGTACTAGATGTTCCCGTTCAAAATGGCCAATTGTTGGCACCCTTCCCGCTCAATATTTGGGAAGAGGACCAGGGCCTCTTACTCTATATATAGGTCTAGCCACCATAGTATAGAGGCATCTGGAATCGACCCCTCCAAAGGGACAACACCACCACTAGAACATCCCTCGCGAGGCTGTTCTTCCCTTGTACTATTCATCATCAGCCCCAGAGGCAATCCACCACACCACAAACTAGAGTAGGGTATTACACCACAACGGTGGCCCGAACTAGTATAAACCTTGCATCTCCTGTGTTGTTCATCGTGTAGCCTAGATCCTTTGTGAGGCGACGAGACGTGGGTTGGTAGAGGAGAGATCTTCGCGCGCACCCCAGAGTTCGAGCGCAGTCCTGGCGGAGATGGAGATGGTCCTTGAAGAGCCGCCTGCGCCCCCGAAGCCTCCCAAGGCTCTGGGCCGTGGGGATCGTGATGATCGGCTTCCACACCACGCTCCGTCCGCTATCTCAACATTACTCCATCTCCAACGGTATCAGGTGACACCTTTCAAGTTCCATTTCAGCTGGGAGCGTCCCCAGGGCTGCACCATTCCCAGGCCGCGTGGGTCCACCCCTGCGGCGTGTATCTCTTTTGTTCATGTCTTTAGGTTACCTTGTTGGGGGCGCCCCTAGGGCTGCATTATCCCCGAGCCGCTCGGGCCTGACGCAGTGGCGTGTATCGCTCCCGCATCTATCCAGGTTGTGTATTTGGCCCGCCATGATTATTACCTGATGCCTCCAACGGCGCCCTTCTTCCCTCATGCTAACTGCTTGCACGCTAAAAGGGGGGCACCTAAGCATCGCGACTAACGGGCTCTTACTGGCTCTCCAGCCCTCACCTCCTGGCCTTGTCCACGACATCGCTATCTGACGTACCAGCGACGGCCGAGCTCACTCGAGGGTCGGGACCTGAGAACATAGAGCGTTGGCATCTAATCAATCTTGCAGGAACACACTACAAACAAGGCCCAGAGCCAGGCGCAACCCGCCTTGAGGTAGGGCCCCGTGAGTCCCGCGCTGGCTCACGGGTGCCCAGATACACCTCGTCAAGCCCTACCGTGCCGGCCACGTGTCAGGGCGGGGTTGTACATGCCCCGGGGCTCCTCCCGGAGGCCCCCCCTCCCACGTACCAGTGGAAGCACCATGCTCCGTGTTGGATGACGACATTGCTGAGGAGAGGCTATGCCCGTACACATACAGAAGCGCTATGCTCCGCACTGGTGATAAACAACTGAGGGTGGCCCACGGCCGCATCAACCTCAGGGAGCCCAGAGCTTAGTGTCCGGCCCTACCATAACGCCTCCCTCGGGAGCGCCACGCGAGGGGGCTAGACACGGGGGCTACGTCCAGGTCACGCCCGGGCGCACGCCACCCAGCCAGGCCCCTCGGGCCTGGTTCATCGCGCGCCACTCCCCGAGCGGAGCCAAGGTACGAAGACCGTTTGAGCGTCAAGGGGGACTCCTGAGCATCACGACTCAGGATCCTAACTGGTCACGTAGCCCCTCACTCCTTGGTCCCGTCGTGGTCTCCGATCGGGGCTATCGGCGGCCGAGGTATGCGCGGGGCCGGGCCCTGCCGACGTAGAACGACAAATCCACTCCTATGTTTCCCTTTCCTACTTGTTGTTTGCGCGTCAAGGGGGACTCCTGAGCATCGCGACTCAGGAGCCTAACTGGTCACGTAGCCCCTCACTCCTTGGTCCTGTCCTGGTTTCTGGTCGGGGCGAAGGGCGGCTGAGGTATGCGCGGGGCCTGGCTCTGTCGACGTAGAACACAAGCAACTAGGAAGGAAAAATGCAAATCCTAAGGAATTCAAAAGCAAATATTACACGCCATAGCTTGTTTTCACAACGCCAAACGCAAGTTTAAACGCCTCCACGAGGCATGATGCATGTTGCACGAATTAAAACAGGACCCAAGCCATGGAGGGATCACTTCCCGGCGGCGCCATCAGTTATGGCGGGGTCGCGCTGGGCGGCTCCACCTCTTGAGGCAGCAGAGCTGGCAGCATCTTGCCCGGGCCTGGTGCTGACGGCGCGGAACCTTGCCAGCAAGGCCTCAGCTCGGCCCTTCACAGCCTCGGCAGCAGTAGCAGCAAGCTCGCCGCTCACAGGTTCTAGCAGGCTGTCGAGGTTGATGTTGGGGTCGCGAAGGTAGACGTGGCTGAGGACACGCGTCAGCGCCGCAGAAGAAAGGACACGTGCCTCGGCCTCGGCCGTAGGGCCAAGGCCATCTGCGACGTCTTCGAGTGCACGGACCAGGAAAGGAAGCAGCTTGGTGGGGCCATCGTCTGCACCAGCCAGCGGCTTCTCCAAGCCGCCATCATAAAGCATCTTCAGCGCGGCGCGAGCCTTCTCCTCCAGCTTCGCGAAGGCCACCCGATCCTCAGCCAGAACCTTTGCCTTACCGTCCAGCTCGATCCTCTCCGCCTTCAGCGCCTGCTCCAGCATCTCCAACCGGCCACGACGCTCATCAAGCTCGACATCCCGGTCCCCGACGGCAGCTTCTCGAGTCTTCATCTCCTTCTCCTTCTCCTGGCGGTCGCGGACCTCCTTGGCAAGCTTGTCGTGCAGGCCTTGCAGCTCGTCCTCCAGCGTCTTGCAGCGGCCCCGGGCATCAATAACGTCACCCAAGGCAGCGTTGCGAGCGGCCTTGGCTTGGGAAGTGGCCTGCTTCTTCTCATTGCAGGCCGTCATGGCCTGGCTCAGCATCGCCCGGACGGAGGCGTCAGAACGGACCCAGCCAGAGGCCAACTCTAGGCGCCCAGCCACCAGGCGGGGGTCGGCGCCCTGGAGATCTTCTCACAGCCGGCCCAGCTTGGCAGCAGCATGATCCAAGATGGTGTTAGGAGTCAGAGAAACGGTAGTCGGTGGAGTAGGAGGAGAAGACGGCAGAGTGATCACAGCGTCAGGCATTGGGGCCTTTTGAGCCTCGGCGGCCTCGACGACAGCATCAAGCACGGGCGCCTCTGGAGTCGCCTGGGCCACGGGGGTTGGATCCACGCCAGTACGCACCTCCTGGCCTCGCGAGGATGACCGGGCAGGGGAGGCACGAGCCTCGCTGCCTCCTTTTCCCGCAGACGAAGACGCAACCCCGGCAGGCGAGCTTGCCCCAAGCAGGGCCGCTGAGGCCCCATTCAACCTTTTTGCTGTAGGCGCCGACCTAGCGAAAGGATGCAGACGTCAAGCCTTGGCGATGGAAACATGAAGCTCAACAAGAATCAGACACTTACTGGTCGTCATTCACGGACTCAAGCAGCCTCCGGCCGAACTTGAAGCCCGAGAGCCTACTGCTGGGGTCAGCCTCGGGAGGCCCGGAGGCAGAGGGCGCGTCGGAAGAGTTGGAGCTAGCTTCAGGCCGCCTTGGAGCCAGAGCAGACCCGCGGGGAACCAGCCCCATCCTATCCTTCCTCGGGACCAAGGGCAAGCTCTCCCCGCCTCGCCCGTCGCCGGCCTCGTCATCATCCGGCATGGAGCGGAGGGCGCGGGACCCGCACCGAGGGAAGGACTCCCCTGACTCTCCGTTGGTCGCCTCAGAGTCGGACTCTTCTTCCTCCTCCCAGCTGGAGTCATCGGAAGACACGTTCACCATCGCCAGCGCCGCCAGATCCTCGGGAACTTCCGCAAGCACTAGCCCCTCCCCGTTGAAGTTGGGCATGGAGTTCACCACCTGCTCCTAGTCATCACGAAGGAACAGGGGGACATGAGCACCCTCCAGTCTCTCCACGTCTCCTCCAACCAAGGAGTGGAGGGCCGCGGCTAGATCTTCATCGGCCATGGCCGCGTAGCTCAGGCGGAGGGCGGCGTCTGCTTCCCCGAGCCTCCACAATGGGAGCGAGTGTTCCCGAAGCGGAGCCACCCGGTGCTCCAGGAACTCCCTCAGGAGCATAGCCCCGGTTAGCTTCGCCGTCACCAGGTTGCCTGGCCTCAGGTCCGCGTTCATCCTCTTCAGCACCGCCTTCGTGCGGGGGTCGACAAGCTCTGCGCGAGACCACGCGTCAACGGCCTTGGGCTGACCCATGGGCAGCACCAGTCGAGGGTGGATGCGCCCAGTGTCCACCATGACCCACTTGCTCTGAAAGCCCTCGATCCGCTTCCCGGGCTTCGATATGGCATTGGAGTGGGAGTATGTGATGAAGCTCGCGCAGGCGGTGATGTGGGCACCAGAAACCCTGAGGGAAAAGTAATGGCGCAGCAAATCCACTAAGGGCATCACTCCAACATGAGCCTCACAGTAGTAGGTGAAAATCGCCAGAAGGAGAACAGAGTTGGGGTGGAGGTGAAGAGCTTGCAAGTTGTATTGGCGAAGAACAACGAGGAAGAACTCAGAAAAGGGAGGCACCAGACCGGCTACGATGGCGCTCACGAAGAGCGTATAGAAGGTGCTCCCCTTGTCTTCAGGTTGGGCAGAGCCGATCTTGAGCGCAGTCGCCCCCTCGTTGCCCTGCGCCACCATCATCTGGCGCGTGAGGGCGAGGTTCTTCTCCGACACGTTCGGGGGATCCAATGCCGGCGAGTACCAAGCCCCGGGCGGAGTCTTGTGAGGTGCCATGGCTTGCCGAAGGTGAGGGATTGAGGCAGATCTAGAGGATCTCGGAAGCGAGAAGGAGGAGAGCGAGAAAGGGGATCTGGGACTGATGAAGGCGAAGAAAGCAAGCCTGGCCCGGGACAGCCCTTTTGTCAGACAGACAGTTGCCAAGGCGTCGTGGGGAAGCAGAGACACCCACGTCCAATCAACCGCCACGCGGCACCCAAGGCCGCAGGCTGTTTGGGCCCACGGCGCTTCGCACTTGCCCCTTCGCTTCTTTGCTAAGCCAAGTCCGAGCGCGCCTTGGGCCCGGGGGCTACTATCGGCGTTCTGGGAACGGGGGTCCCCAGACTTGCCTGCCTGCGGCCTGCCACGTGGCTCAAGCAGTGGCCCAGTGCGGCCCATCTTCATCAACTCAAGCTCAAGACCCTCGCGAGGGACCAAGCCTCGCGGGGCGGATGACAGGAAGCTTCCTCAGGAGTAGCCTCGTTAGACTGGCTCGCGAGGAGGCGGAGAGATCAAGTCAGGGGTACCTCGTGAGGTGTCCGTGATGCAAGCCATGACGATCGAGGCCAGGCGGGCGCCAGGCGGGCACCGGCCTGTGCAGTGTCCTTGTTTCCCCTTTGGTGCAAAGGGAGCAAGCACAGGCCAAGGCATCAGGCAAAGGATACCATTTCGGTGCAACAAGACCAAGACCAGCGGAATGGCAGGATGGAGGTCACCATGGAGCCCAGGACAGCGTCATCGTTAGAGTCTTTGGAAGGCGAGGACCAACTTTAGTCAGGATAAGTGTACTAGATGTTCCCCTTCAAAATGGCCAATTGTTGGCGCCCTTCCCGCTCAATATTTGGGAAGAGGACCAGGGCCTCTTACTCTATATATAGGGCTAGCCACCATAGTATAGAGGCATCTGGAATCGGCCCCTCCAAAGGGACAACACCACCACTAGAACATCCCTCGCGAGGCTATTCTTCCCTTGTACTATTCATCATCATCCCAGAGGCAATCCACCACACCACAAACTAGAGTAGGGTATTACACCACAACGGTGGCCCGAACTAGTATAAACCTTGCGTCTCCTGTGTTGTTCATCGTGTAGCCTAGATCCTTTGCGAGGCGACGAGACGTGGGTTGGTAGAGGAGAGATCTTCGCGTGCACACCAGAGTTCGAACCTCAAGGGTCTGCCGGAACCCACAATCCGACAAAACCGACTTTGAGGAGGCTTTTGCTCCAAGTTTCGACCCCAGGGCTCAACATATAAATAGAGGGGCAGGGCTAGCACAAAAGACACATCAAGAATCACCAAGCCGTGTGCCGGCAACCCCATCCCCTCTAGTTTATCCTCCGTCATAGTTTCTGTAGTGCTTAGGCGAAGCCCTGCGGAGATTGTTCTTCACCAACACCGTCACCACATCGTCGTGCTACCAAAACTCATTTACTACTTCACTCCTCTAGCTGGATCAAGAAGGCGAGGACGTCATTGAGCTGAACGTGTGCTTAACATGGAGGTACCGTATGTTTGGTACTTGATCAGGACGGATCGTGAAGGTGTACGACTACATCAACCTCATTGTCAAACGCTTCCGCTTTCAGTCTACGAGGGTACGTAGATACACTCTCCCCCTCTCTTGCTTTGCATCTCCTAGATACATCTTGCGTGAGCGTAGGAATTTTTTTGAAATTGCATGCTATGTTTCCCAACAGTGGTATTAGAGCCAGGTCTATGCGTAGATGATATGCACGAGTAGAACACAAAGAGTTGTGGGTGGTGATCGTCATACTGCTTACCACCAATGTCTTATTTTTATTCGGTATTTTTGGATGAAGGGCCTGGACCAACCTTACATGACCACGTTCATGAGACTGATTCCATCGACATACATGCAATTAGTTTTGCATGAAGGTGGCTGGCAGGTGTCTGTTTCTCCAACTTTAGTTGAATCAAATTTGACTACGGCTGATCCTTGTTGAAGGTTAAAACAACAAACTTGATAAATCACCGTTGTGTTTTTTGTGCCGTAGGTAAGTACGATTCTTGCTGGAAGCCCCAGCAGCCATGTAAAACATGCACCAACAAAGTAGAGGACGTCTAACTTGTTTTTGCAGGGCATGCTTGTGATGTGATATGGTCAAGACATGATGTGATATACGTTATTGTATGAGATGATCATGTTTTGTAAAAGTTATTGGCAACCGGCAGGAGCCTGGTTGTCTCTTTATTGTATGAAATGCAAATGCCATGTAATTGATTTACTTTATCACTAAGCGGTAGCGATAGTTGTAGAAGCAATAGTTGGCGAGACAACCACAATGCATCGATGGAGATCAAGGTGTTGAGCCGATGACAATGGAGATCATGACGATGCTTTGGAGATGGAGATCAAAAGCACAAGATGATGATGGCCATATCATGCCACATATTTTGATTGCTTGTGATGTTTATCTTTATGCATCTTATTTTGCTTAGTACGATGGTAGCATTATAAGATGATACCTTAACTAAAATTTCAAGGTATAAGTGTTCTCCCTGAGTATGCACCGTTGCGACAGTTCTTCGTGCCGAGACACCATGTGATGATCAGGTGTGATAAGCTCTACATTCACATATAACGGGTTCAAGATAGTTTTGCACATCCGGAATACTCGGGTTAAACTTGACGAGCCTAGCATGTACAGACATGGCCAACACTGGAGACCTAAAGGTCGAACATGAATCATATAGTAGATATGATCAACATAGAGATGTTCACCATTGATGACTACCCCATCTCACGTGATGATCGGACATGGGTTGGTTGATTTGGATCACGTATTATTTAGATGACTTGAGGGATGTCTATCTAAGTGGGAGTTCTTAAGTAATTTGATTAATTGAACTTTAATTTATCATGAAGTTAGTCTTGATAGTATTTGCAAATTATGTTGTAGATCAATAGCTCGCGTTATACCTCCCCTGTGTTTTTTGATATGTTCCTAGAGAAAACTAAGTTGAAAGGTGATAGTAGCAATGATGCGGATTGGGTCCGTGATCTGAGGATTATCCTCATTGCTGCACAGAAGAATTATGTCCTTAATGCACCGCTAGGTGACAGTGTTGGGAAACGTAGCATGCAATTTCAAAAAAATTCCTACGCTCACGCAAGATCTATCTAGGAGATTCATAGCAACAAGAGGGGGAGAGTGTCCATGTACCCTCGTAGACCGAAAGCGGAAGCGTTAGCTTAACGCGGTTGATGTAGTCAAACGTCTTCTCAATTCAATCGATAAAGCATCAAACATACGACACCTTTGAGTTCTGCACATGTTCAGCTCGATGACGTCCCTCGAACTCTTGATCCAGCAGAGGGTCGAAGGAGTAGATGAGTTCCATCAGCACGACGGCGTGGTGACGATGATGGTGATATGATCCGCGCAGGGCTTCGCCTAAGCACTACGACAATATGACCGGAGGAGTAAATGGTGGAGGGGGGCACCGCACACGGCTAAGAATCAATTGATGTGCCTAGAGGTGCCCCCCGTATATAAAGGAGGAGACGGGAGGGCCAGCCTAGGGTGCGCCCAAGTGGGGGGAGTCCTACTAGTCCTAGTCCTAGTCGCCCCCCTTCCTTCTAACAAAGGGGGAAAGGGGAAAGAGATGGAGAGGGAGAAGGAAAGGGGGGCCGCGCTCCCTCCCCTTGTCCAATTCGGACTCCACATGGGGGGGGGGCACCTCCTCGTGGCCTGCCTCTCCTCTCCCTTATGGCCCATAAGGCCCATTACTTCCCCCGGGGGGTTCCGGTAACCCCTCGGTACTCCGATAAATTCCCGAAACGCCCCGGAACCATTCCGGCGTCCGAATAGCACCTTCCAATATATCAATATTTACCTCTCGACCATCTCGAGACTCCTCGTCATGTCTGTGATCTCATCTGGGACTCCAAACAACCTTCGGTCACCAAAACACATAACTCATATAATACATATCGTCATCGAACGTTAAGCGTGCAGACCCTACGGGTTCGAGAACTATGTAGACATGACCGAGACACCTCTCCGGTCAATAACCAATAGCGGAACCTGGATGCTCAGATTGGTTCCCACATATTCTTCGAAGGTCTTTATCGGACGAACCGCAATGTCAACATACGCTATTCCCTTTGTCATCCGTATGTTACTTTCCTTAGGTTCGATCATCCGTATCTTCATACCTAGTTCAATCTTGTTACCGACAAGCCTCTTTACTCAATCCGTAATGCATCATCCCGCAACTAACTCATTAGTCACATTGCTTGCTGATAACCCACAAGTATAGGGGATCGCAACAGTTTTCGAGGGTAGAGTATTCATCCCAAATTTATTGATTCGACACAAGGGGAGCCAAAGAATATTCTCAAGTATTAGCAGTTGAGTTGTCAATTCAACCACACCTGCATAACTTAGTATCTGCAGCAAGGTATTTAGTAGCAAAGTAGTATGGAAGTAACGGTAATAGTAGCAATTTTGTAGTAATTGTAATAGTGGCAACAACAAAGTAACTGAGCAAAGAACAATATGTGAAAAGCTCGTAGGCATTGGATCGGTGATGGATAATTATGTTGGATGCGATTTCTCATGTAATAGTTATAACATAGGGTGACACATAACTAGCTCCAGTTCATCAATGTAATGTAGCCATGTATTCCGAATATAGTCATACGTGCTTATGGAAAAGAACTTGCATGACATATTTTGTCCTATCCTCCCGTGGCAGCGGGGTCCTAATGGAAACTAAGGGATATTAAGACCTTATTTTAATAGAGTACCGGACCAAAGCATTAACACATAGTGAATACATGAACTCCTCAAACTACGGTCATCACCAGTAAGTATCCCGATTATTGTCACTTCGGGTTAATGGATCATAACACATAATAGGTGACTATAGACTTGCAATATAGGATCAAGAACTCACATATATTCATGAAAACATAATAGGTTCAGATCCGAAATCATGGCACTCGGGCCCTAGTGACAAGCATTAAGCATAGCAAAGTCATAGCAACATCAATCTCAGAACATAGTGGATACTAGGGATCAAACCCTAAACTAACTTGATTACATGGTAAATCTCATCCAACCCATCATCGTCCAGCAAGCCTACCATGGAATTACTCACGCACAGCGGTGAGCATCATGAAATTGGTGATGGAGGATGGTTGATGATGACGACGGCGACGGATTCTCTCTCCGGAGCCCCGAACGGACTCGAGATCAGCCCTCCCGAGAGAGTTTAGGGCTTGGCGGCGGTTTTGTATCGTAAAACGCGATGAATCCTTATCCTTGTTTTTTTTCTCCCCGAACGTGAATATATGGAGTTAGAGTTAAGGTTGATGGAGTACCAGGGGGCCCATGAGGTAGGGGCTCACCCTAGGGGGGGGGCGCCCCCACCCTCGTGGACAGGGTGTGGCCCCCTGGCCTTGATTCTTTTGCCAGTATTTTTATTAATTCCAAAAATAACTTCCGTGGAGTTTCAGGTCATTCCAAGAACTTTTATTTCTGCACAAAAATAAAACCATGGCAGTTCTGCTAAAACAACATCAGTCCGGGTTAGTTCCATTCAAATCATGCAAGTTAGAGTCCAAAACAAGGGCAAAAGTGTTTGGAAAAGTAGATACGACAGAGATGTATCAACTCCCCCGAGCTTAAACCTTTGCTTGTCCTCAAGCAATTCAGTTGATAAACTGAAAGTGATAAAGAAAAACTTTTACAAACTCTGTTTGCTCTTGTTGTTGTAAATATGTAAAGCCAGCATTCAAGTTTTCAGCAAAGATTATGAACTAACCGTATTCACAATAACACTTAAGTCTCATGTTTATTCATATCAATGGCATAATCAACTAGCGAGCAATAATAATAAAACTCGGATGACAACACTTTCTCAAAACTATCATAATATGATATAACAAGATGGTATCTCGCTAGCCCTTTCTGAGACTGCAAAACATAAATGCAGAGCACCTTTAAAGATCAAGGACTGACTAAACATTGTAATTCATGGTAAAAGAGATCCAGTCATAGTCATGCCCAATATAAACTAATAGTAATGCATGCAAATGACAGAGGTGCTCTCCAACTGGTGCTTTTAAATAAGTGGGTAATGACTCAACATAAAAGTAAATAGATAGGCCCTTCGCAGAGGGAAGCAGGGATTTGTAGAGGTTCCAGAGCTTGATTTTTGAAACAGAGATAATAATATTTTGGGTGGTATACTTTCATTGTCAACATAACAACCACGAGATCTCGATATCTTCCATGCTACACACATTATAGGCGGTTCCCAAACAGAATGGTAAAGTTTATACTCCCCCTCCACCAACAAGCATCAATCCATGGCTTGCCCGAAACAACAGGTGCCTCCAACTAACAACAATCCTGGGGGAGTTTTGTTTGCAATTATTTT
This sequence comes from Triticum dicoccoides, assembly GCF_002162155.2. Lineage (NCBI taxonomy): Eukaryota > Viridiplantae > Streptophyta > Magnoliopsida > Poales > Poaceae > Triticum > Triticum dicoccoides. The sequence goes on along the minus strand of NC_041389.1, from coordinate 489,353,920 downwards.
GATTTGATTTGAGCAAGGGACTGGGCATCCCGGTGACCAGCCATTTTCTCGTGAGTGAGGAGCGGAGTCCACTCTTCTTGAGAATAACCCGCCTAGCATGGAAAATACAGACAACCCTAGTTGATACGTGAGTTTTTCGAGTATACAAAACAAAATTTCATTTGAAGGTTTATAGTTTGGCACATACAAATTTACTTGGAACGGCAGGTAGATACTGCATATAGGAAGGTATGGTGGACTCATATGGAATAACTTTGGGGTTTATGGAAGTGGATGCACAAGCAGTAATCTCCCTTAGTACAAGTGAAGGCTAGAAAAAGACTGGGAAGCGACCAACTAGAGAGCAGCAACAATCATGAACATGTATTAAAATTAATAGGCACTGAGTGCAAGCATGAGTAGGATATAATCCACCATGAACATAAATATCGTGAAGGCTATGTTGATTTTGTTTCAACTACATGCGTGAACATGTGCCAAGTCAAGTCACTCGAATCATTCAAAGGAGGATACCACCCTATCATACCACATCACAATCATTTTAATAGCATGTTGGCACGCAAGGTAAACCATTATAGACTCCTAGCAAATTAAGCATGACATAAGCAACCATAATCTCTACTTGTCATTGCAAACATGTTTATTCATAATAAGCTGAATCAGGAACGATGAACTAATCATATTTACAAAAACAAGATAGGTTGAGTTCATACCAGCTCCTCTTATCTCAATCATTTCATCATATATCATCATTATTGCCTTTCACTTGCACGACCGAACGGTGTGGATAATAATAATAGTGCACGTGCATTGGACTAAGTTGGAATCTGCAAGCATTCAATTCAAGAGAGAAGACAAGGTAATATGGGCTCTTGGTTAAATCAATCAATTATGCATAAAAGAGCCACTCAACAATTCCATAAAGGTCTTCTCCTTTCAACCCCTAAAGAAGAAAATAGAAATAAAACTATTTACACGGGAAAGCTCCCAACAAGCAAAAGAAGAACGAGAAGTCTTTTTGAGTTTTCTTTTAATTAGTACTACTATAAGCATGGAAAGTAAACTAGCTAAAAGCTATTACTAAATTTTTTTTTCTTAAGATTATTCAAACACACAAAAAGAAAGCAAGAAAATAAAATAAACTAGCATGGATAGTACAATGAAAAAGTATGAGCACCGACAACTAGAATGAGTGTGTGAACATGAATGTAATGTCGGTGAGAAATACATACTCCCCCAAGCTTAGGCTTTTGGCCTAAGTTGGTCTATGACCATGGATCAAAGTGGTAGCTGGGGTCGTAGTGAGATGCAGCAGCCATTGCCTCACGAGCTGCATCTTGGAGGCGGGCTGCCTCTGTCCTCCTCTCGTACTCATTAGCCTCCTCCCTGGTTATAAAGTATCTCCTTTTTGCCTGAAAGTCAAAGAAAGTACGAGCGGGGAGAGCAATATGGACAGTACGTCGTCTGTCAAAGATTAGTCGATATTGGAGGAACTGTTCATTCCTTTTCAAGAAATTGATGGTTAACCATGGCATTATGATCTAGGTAAGCAGGAAGCAACTCTCTATCACTTTCATGTATGGGTACCCCCAAGGAAATTTGCCATACGGGTTGCATAAATTCCACCAAACATGTTTCCAAGTAACCCATTATTATGCAACCTACGTGCAACGATGGCCCCCAAGTTATATTGTTTATCTCCCAACACCGAACTCCCGAGAACACTAAGATTAGGAACACACATGTGACATGCTTCGTCCTTACCATTTATGCATCTGCCTATAAAGAGAGCAAAATAATGTATAGCGGAAAATGAATGCTCCCTATGGTAGCTTGTGTTATTTCTCTGGATTCCCCTATACTGATACTAGCAAGGAAATCTTTAAACTCAGATTTGCAAGGTTTGCTAGCACTACCCCATTATGGGAGTTTACAAGCAGTAGTAAAATCTTCTAAGTCCATGGTATAAGATTTATCATAAAGATCAAACAGTACATTGTGAGAATTACGCAAAGATGTAAATTTAAACCTTCTCACAAATGAATCAATTAAATATTGGTACCAAGGGCACTTATCTTGCATGAATTCCTCAAGATCAACATTACGCACATATGCATCGAATTCATCCTTAATGCCTGCTCGAACCATAAACTCTTCTGATGGCCATTCACAAGGCCGCACGTAAGCTTCCCTAGGTGGTTCATTGTCCGGCTCACGTATTGCGAGCCTCGGTCCTTGCTTCCTTGAGGAACCACCTTGATACAACTTTCTATGCATTTTTCTCTGAAAAAATTCTGAAATTTTTAGTAACTCAAAATAAAAGTAAACCAAACTCAATAAAATTGATAGCAACTACTCCCACAAGTGCCTAGAGACCATATCATGCATTAGAACTACTTGGGACCAAATGAATTTGACATGCAAGCTCAAGAACAGGGCCACCTTAGCAGCAAGAATCTGCAATAAATAAAGCACTAGAACAAAAACTAATTGGACCATTGGAGGAGTCACATACCAAAGAACAATCCCCCAAAGCAGTTTTGTGAATGGAGCTTTGAGCAAGGAGATCGAAAATGGCAGCAAAATGAGCTAGAACTCGTGCTTGGGCTGGTTGGTGATTTTTTTGGAAGGAAGAAGAAGAGCATGGGTGCAAGAATAAGTAGAGGAGGGCCACTAGGGGCCCACGAGACAGGGGGCGTGCCCTGGAACCTCGTGGCCAGGTGCTGGCTCCCTCTGGTGTGTTCTCAGTGCCAAATATTCCCAAATATTCCAGAAAAAATCATATTTAATTTGCAAGGCATTTGGAGAACTTTTATTTTCGGGATATTTTTTATTGCATGGATAATTCAAAAAACATACAGAATATGCTATTTTTACTTTATTAATTCTAAATAACATGAAGTAAAAGGAGGGAACAGAGAGTTGTGCCTTCTAACTTCATCCATCTCATGCTCATCGAAAGGAATCCACTAACAAGGTTGATCAAGTCTTGTTAACAAACTCATTCTGAATCACATGAAACCGGAGAAATTTCAAAATGACACTAGGTTACCTCAACAGGGATATGAACATCCCCAATAATAAGAATATCATACTTCTTCTTTACAGTAGGAAGAGGAAATTCAAAACCTCCAATAATAATAATTGATGAAAATTTTCCAATAGAATTTATACTGTGAACTTGAGGTTGTTTCCTCGGAAAGTGTACCGTACACTCATTACCATTAACATGAAAAGTGACATTGCCTTTGTTGCAATCAATAACAGCACGTGCAGTATTCAAAAAGGGTCTACCAAGGATAATCGACATACTATCATCCTCGGGAATATCAAGAATGACAAAGTCTGTTAAGATAGTAACGTTTGCAACAACAACAGGCACGTCCTCACAAATACCGACAGGTATAGCAGTAGATTTATCAGCCATTTTCAAAGATATTTCAGTAGGTGTCAACTTATTCAATTCAAGTCTATGATATAAAGAGAGGGGCATAACACTAACACCGGCTCCAAGATCACATAAAGCAGTTTTAACATAGTTTCTTTTAATGGAGCATGGTATAGTTGGTACTCCTGGATCTCCAAGTTTCTTAGGTATTCCACCCTTAAAAGTATAGTTAGCAAGCATGGTGGAAATTTCAGCTTCCGGTATCTTTCTTTTATTTGTAACAATATCTTTCATGTACTTAGCATAAGTGTTCGTCTTAAGCATATCAGTCAAACGCATACGCAAAAAGATAGGTCTAATCATTTCAGCAAAGCACTCAAAATCCTCATCATCCTTTTTCTTGGATGGTTTTGGAGGAAATGGCATGGGTTTCTAAACCCGTGGTTCTCTTTCTCTACAATACTTCCTAGCAACGAAGTCTTTCTTATCATAACATTGATTCTTTGATTGTGGGTTATCAAGATCAACAGCAGGTTCAATTTCTATATCGTTGTTATTGCTAGGTTGAGCATCTACATGAACATCATTATTAGCATTATCACTAGGTTCATGTTCATCACCAGATTGTGTTTCAGCATCAGAGATAGAAATATCATTAGGATTTTCAGGTTTGTCTACAACAGGTTCATTAGAAGCATGCAAAGTCCTATCATCTTTCTTTTTCTTCTTTTTAGAAGGACCAGGTGCATCAACATTATTTCCCTGAGAATCTTGCTCAATTCTCTTAGGGTGGCCCTCAGGATACAAAGGTTCCTGAGTCATTCTACCACCTCTAGCCATAACTCTAACAACATTATCATTTCTCTTATCATTTAATCCAGTGAGCAATTCATTCTGAGCCTTAAGCACTTGTTCTACTTGAGTGGTAACCATCAAAGCATGTTTACTGGTGAGTTTAAGTTCACCCTTAACTCTAGACATATAATCACTCAAGCGTCCAATCATATAAGCATTACTTTTCAATTGTCTACTAACATAAGCATTGAAATTTTCTTGTTTAGCTATAAAGTCATCAAATTCATCCAAACATTGGCCAGAAACTTAGTAGATGGGATCTCAACTTTATCATATCTATAAAGAGAATTTACCTTCACTACCTGTGTCGGGTTATCAAGACCGTGTAATTTTTCAATAGGTGGTATATTAAGGCCATGTATTTCTTCAACGTGAGGTAAATTCTTAACATCTTCAACTTTAATACCTTTCTCTTTCATAGATTTCTTTGCCTCTTGCATATTTTCAGGACTAAGAAATAGAACACCTCTTTTCTTCAGAGTTGGCTTAGGAGCTGGTTCAGGAAGTGTCCAATTATTTTCATTTGTCAACATATTATTCAATAGCAATTCAGCTTGGTCAACTGTTCTTTCCCTGAAAACACAACCAGCACAGCTATCCAGGTGGTCCTTGGAAGCATCTGTTAGTCCATTATTAAAGATATCAAGTATTTCATTTTTCTTAAGAGGACGATCAGGAAAAGCATTAAGTAATCAGAGAAGCCTCCCCCAAGCTTGTGGGAGACTCTCTTCTTAAATTTGCACAAAATTATATATTTCCCTTAAAGCAGCTTGTTTCTTATGAGTGGGGAAATACTTAGCAGAGAAGTAATAAATCATATCCCGGGGACTACGCACACAACCAGGATCAAGAGAATTAAACCATGTTTTAGCATCACCCTTTAATGAGAACAGAAATATTTTAAGGATATAGTAGTAGCGAGATTTCTCATCATTAGTAAACATGGTGGCTATATCATTCAACTTAGTAAGATGTGCCACTACAGTTTCAGATTCATTGCCATAAAAAGGATCAGATTCAACCAAAGTAATTATCTCAGGATCAACAGAGAAATCATAATTGTTATCAGTAATAAAGATAGGTGAAGTAGCAAAAGCAGGGTCATATTTCATTCTAGCATTCAGAGACTTTTCTTTAAGCTTAGCTAGTAACTTCTTAAGATCAGATCTATCATTGCAAGCAAGAAAATCTCTAGCAGTTTCTTCATCCATAACATAACCCTCAGGAACAACAGGCAATTCATATTTAGGGGGAGAATCTTCATCATCACTTTTATCAGTATTATCAGTTTCAATAATTTCATTCTCTCTAGCCCTAGCAAGTTGTTCATCAAGAAATTCACCTAATGGCACAATAGTATCAAGCATAGAAGTAGTTTCATCATAAGTATCATGCATAGCAGAAGTGGCATCATCAATAACATGCGACATATCAGAATTAATAGCAGAAGCAGGTTTAGGTGTCGCAAGTTTACTCATAACATAAGGAGAATCAAGTGCAGAGCTGGACGGCAGTTCCTTACCTCCCCTCGTAGTTGAGGGATAAATCTTAGTTCTTTTGTCTTTCAAGTTCTTCATAGTGATCAGCAGAGATAAATCCCAAGTGACTCAAAGAATAGAGCTATGCTCCCCGGCAACGGCGCCAGAAAATAGTCTTGATAACCCAAAAGTATAGGGGATCGCAACAATTTTCGAGGGTAGAGTATTCAACCCAAATTTATTGATTCGACACAAGGGGAGCCAAAGAATATTCTCAAGTATTAGCAGTTGAGTTGTCAATTCAACTACACCTGGATAACTTAGTATCTGCAGCAAAGTATTTAGTAGCAAAGTAGTATGGAAGTAACGGTAACAGTAGCAAAAGTAACAGTAGCAGTTTTGTAGTAATTGTAATAGTGGCAACGGCAAAGTAACTGAGCAAAGAACAATATGTGAAAAGCTCGTAGGCATTGGATCGGTGATGGATAATTATGTCGGATGCGATTCCTCATGTAATAGTTATAACATAGGGTGACACATAACTAGCTCTAGTTCATCAATGTAATGTAGGCATGTATTCCGAATATATTCATACGTGCTTATGGAAAAGAACTTGCATGCCATCTTTTGTCCTACCCTCCCGTGGCAGCGGGGTCCTAATGGAAACTAAGGGATATTAAGGCCTCCTTTTAATAGAGTACCGGACCAAAGCATTAACACATAGTGAATACATGAACTCCTCAAACTACGGTCATCACCGGTAAGTATCCCGATTATTGTCAATTCGGGGTTAATGGATCATAACACATAATAGGTGATTATAGACTTGCAAGTTAGGATCAAGAACTCACATATATTCATGAAAACATAATAGGTTCAGATCCGGAATCATGGCACTCGGGCCCTAGTGACAAGCATTAAACATAGCAAAGTCATAGCAAAATCAATCTCAGAACATAGTGGATACTAGGGATCAAACCCTAACAAAACTAACTTGATTACATGGTAAATCTCATCCAACCCATCACCGTCCAGCAAGCCTAAGATGGAATTACTCACGGACGGCAGTGAGCATCATGAAATTGGTGATGGAGGATGGTTGATATTCAACTCATTCAACCATTTACTCATAGGATATAAGTGAAGCACGCGAGTAAATGACAAACTACTCTAAAAAGATATAAGTTAAGATCAATGAGTAGTTAAATAGTTATGTAGCTATGTGAAGACTCTCTCTCATTTAAGAATTTCAGATCTAATGTATTTTATTCAAGCAGCAAGCAAAACAAAATAAATCAAAATGACATTTCAAGGATAGCACACATCATGTGAAGAAGCAAAAACTTAGGTTCAACCGATAATAACCGATAATTGTTGAAGAAGAAAGGCGAGATGCCTACCGGGGCATCCCCAAGCTTAGGTGCTTGAGACTTCTTAGAATATTATCTTGGGGTGCCATGGTCATCCCCTAGCTTGAGCTTTTGTGTCTCCTTAATTCCTCTCATATCACAGTTTTCCTAAATCTCAAAAACTTCATCCACACAAAACTCGACAAGAACTCGTGAGATAAGTTAGTATGAAACAATGCAAAAACCTTATAATTTTATACTGTAACAAATTACTAACATTATTATTCAACATTGCGTACTAAATGTCTCTGCATATTTAATACTCCTATCCTCAAATAGAATCATTACATTAGCAAACATATGCAAACAATGCAAACATAACAGCAATCTGCCAAAACAGTAAAGTCTGTAAGGAATGCAAGACTCATCATACTTCCCTAACTCCAAAAATTATGAGAAAAATACTAAACTGTAGAAGATTTATCAGAGCTCAATATGCAAAAAGTTTCAATATTATATCATTCTCTGACTTTTCTAGGGAATTTTTGCAACAGCCGTAAACTTTCTGTTTTGAAACAGCAACATGTATACTTGCAAAATAAGCATGGTAAAGGCTATCCTTGTCATTTTTATTGAAAATATAGATGCAAAACACTATTTTTAATAACAACAAGCAAATAATAACAAAATAAAATGATGCTCCAAGCAAAACACATATCATGTGATGAATAAAAATATAGCTCCAAGTAAAGTTAACGATGAACGAAGACGAAAGAGGGGATGCCTTCCGGGGCATCCCCAAGCTTAGGCTCTTGGTTGTCCTTCGATATTACCTTGGGGTGCCTTGGGAATCCACAAGCTTAGGCTCTTACCACTCCTTATTCCATAGTTCATCAAATCTATACCCAAAGCTTGAAAACTTCACAACACAAAACTCAACAGAAAATCTCATGAGCTCCATTAGTACAAGAAAACAAACCACCAGTTTAAGGTACTGTAATGAACTCATTCGTTATTTATATTGGTGTTAAACCTACTGTATTCCAACTTCTCTATGGTTCATACCCTCCGATACTACTCATAGATTCATCAAAATAAGCAAACAACACATAGAAAACAGAATTTGTCAAAAAGAGAACAGTCTGTAGTAATCTGTATCATTAGAATACTTATGTAACTCCAAAAATTCGGAAATAAATTGGTGAACGTGATGAATTTGTCTATTAATCATCTGCAAAAATAATCAACATAAAAGCACTCTCCAGTAAAAAATGGCAGGTAATCTCGTGAGCGCAAAAGTTTCTGTTTTTTACAGCAAGATCATATAGATTTCACCCAAGTCTTCCGAAAGGCTCTACTTGGCACAACACTAATTAAAACATAAAACCACGTCTAAGGTAAGGCTAGATGAGTTATTTATTACTTAACAGGAGCAAAAAGTAAAGAATAAAAATAAAGTTGGGTTGCCTCCCAACAAGCGCTATTGTTTAATGCCCCTAGCTAGGCATGATGATTTCAATGATGCTCACATAAAAGGATAAGAATTGAAACATAAAGAGAGCATCATGAAGAATATAACTAACACATTTAAGTCTAACCCACTTACTATGCATAGGGATTTTGTGAGCAAACAATTTATGGAAACAATAATCAACTAGCACAGGAAGGCTAAACAAGCATAACTTCAAAACATTAAGCACATAGAGAGGAAACTTGATATTATTGCAAATCCTACAAGCATGTGTTTATCCCTCATAGTAATTTTCAGTAGCATCATGAATAAATTCAACAATATAACCAGCACCTAAAGCATTCTTTTCATGATCTACTTGCATAGAAATCTTACTACTCTCCACATAATCAAATTTCTTCTCATGAATAATAGTGGGAGTAAACTCAACAAAATAACTATCATGTGAGGCATAATCCAATTGAAAACGAAAATCATGATGAAAAGTTTCATGGTTATCATTATTCTCAATAACATACAAGCCATCACAATACTCATCATAGATAGCAACTTTGTTCTCATAATCAATTGGAACCTCTTCCGAAATAGTGGATTCATCACTAAATAAAGTCATGACCTCTCCAAATCCACTTTCATCAATATAATCATCATAAATAGGAGGCATGCTTTCATCATAATAAATATTCTCATCAAAACTTGGGGGACAAAAAATATCATATTCATCAAACATAACATCCCCAAGCTTGTGGCTCTGCATATCATTAACATCATGGGTATTCAAAGAATTCATACTAACAACATTGCAATCATGCTCATCATTCAAAGATTTAGTGACAAACATTTTATAGATTTCTTCTTCTATCACTTGAGCACAATTTTCCTTTCCATCATTTTCACAAAAGATATTAAAAAGATGAAGCATATGAGACAAACTCAATTCCATTTTTTTGTAGTTTTCTGTTATAGATTAAACTAGTGATAAAACAAGACACTAAAAGATTGGATTGCAAGATCTAAAGATATACCTTCAAGCACTCACCTCCCCGGCAACGGCGCCAGAAAAGAGCTTGATGTCTACTACACAACCTTCTTCTTGTAGATGTTGTTGGGCCTCCAAGTGCAGAGGTTTGTAGGACAGTAGCAAATTTCCTTCAAGTGGATGACCTAAGGTTTATCAATCCGTTGGAGGAGTAGGATGAAGATGGTCTCTCTCAAACAACCCTGCAACCAAATAACAAAGAGTCTCTTGTGTCCCCAACACACCCAATACAATGGTAAATTGTATAGGTGCACTAGTTCGGCGAAGAGATGGTGATACAAGTGCAATATGGAGGGTAGATATAGGTATTTGTAATATGAAAATATAAAAACAGTGAGGTAACTAATGATAAAAGTGAGCGTAAACGGTATTGCAATGATAGGAAACAAGGCCTAAGGATCATACTTTCACTAGTGCAAGTTCTCTCAACAATAATAACATAACTGGATCATATAACTATCCCTCAACATGCAACAAAGAGTCACTCCAAAGTCACTAATAGCGGAGAACAAACAAAGAGATTATGGTAGGGTACGTAACCACCTCAAAGTTATCCTTTCTGATCTATCTATTCAAGAGTCCATAGTAAAATAACATGAAGCTATTCTTTCCGGTCAATCTATCATAGAGTTTGTACTAGAATAACACCTTAAGACACAAATCAACCAAAACCCTAATGTCACGTAGATACTCCATTGTCACCTCAAGTATCTATGGGCATGATTAGACGATATGCATCACACAATCTCAGATTCATCTATTCAACTAACACAAAGTACTTCAAAGAGTGCCCCAAAGTTTCTACCGGAGAGTCAAGACGAAAACGTGTGCCAACCCCTATGCATAAGTTCACAAGGTCACTGAACCCGCAAGTTGATCACCAAAACATACATCAAGTGGATCACATGAATATCCCATTGTCACCATAGATAAGCACGACAAGACATACATCAAGAGTCCTCAAATCGTTAAAGACTCAATTCGATAAGATAACTTCAAAGGGAAAACTCAATCCATTACAAGAGCGTAGAGGGGGAGAAACATCATAAGGTCCAACTATAATAGCAAAGCTCACGATACATCAAGACCGTATAACCTCACGAACACGAGAGAGAGAGAGAAAGAGATCAAACACATAGCTACTGGTACATACCCTCAGCCCCGAGGGTGAACTACTCCCTCCTCGTCATGGAGAGCACCGGGATGATGAAGATGGCCACCGGTGAGGGATCCCCCCTCCGGCAGGGTGCCGGAACAGGGCCCCGATTAGTTTTTGGTGGCTACAGAGGCTTGCAGCGGCGGAACTCCCGATCTATTGTGTTCCTCGGTGTTTTTAGGGTATATGGACATATATAGGCGAAAGAAGGTGGTCAAGGGAGCCACGAGGGGCCCACGAGGGTGGGAGGCGCACCCAGGGGGTAGGGCGCGCCTCCCTGCCTCGTGGCCACCTTGAAGCTTCCCTGACGTCTACTCCAAGTCTCCTGGATTGCTTCCATTCCAAAAATAACTCTCCCGAAGGTTTCATTCCGTTTGGACTCCATTTGATATTCCTTTTCTGTAAAACTCAAAAACAAGGAAAAAAACAGAAACTGGCAGTGGGCTCTAGGTTAATAGGTTAATCCCAAAAATCATATAAAATATCCTAGATGGATAATATAATAGCATGAATACTTCATAAATTATAGATATGTTGGAGACGTATCATCATCCCCAAGCTTAATTCCTGCTCGTCCTCGAGTAGGTAAATGATAAAAGAAAGAATTTATGAAGTGTGAATGCTAGCAGGTGCTCAAGTTTGATCAATGATAATCTCAGTCACCTTTTCTAGCATCATTATATATCATAAAAGTAGCTCATCTCATAGAACTTCTCATGATCAAGTAACAAGCTATTCACATGTTAAAGCATAGACCATAAACTTTCTTGAAAACTAGCAAACTTCATTCTCAGTCATCAAACAATTGCAATTCATCTTATTTTCAGGAAGGGTCTATGTCAGAGCTTTGACTTAGCAAACTCCACATACTCAACTATCATTTAGTCTTTCACAATTGCTAACACTCACGTGATATTTATGGGTCCAAAGTTTTAATCGAACACAGAGAAATATAGGGGCTTATAGTTTCGCCTCCCAACCTTTTACCTCAAGGGTAATGTCAACAATAATAATTTATGAATGCCTACATCCAAGTGGATATATATATCTGGATTACCCCAACACAAAGTGCTTGCCAAAGGAAAAAATGTAAAAAGGAAAGGTGATGATCACCATGACTCTTGCATAAGGGTAGAAGATGAAAGTAAAAGATAGGCCCTTCACAGAGGGAAGCAGAGGTTGTCATGCGCTTTTATGGTTGGATGCACAAAATCTTAATGCAAAAGAACGTCACTTTATATTGCCACTTGTGATATGGACCTTTATTATGCAGTCCGTCGCTTTTATTGCTTCCATAAAAAGATCGTATAAAGCTTATTTTCCTCACACTAATAAGTCATACATATTTAGAGAGCAAATTTTTATTGCATGCACCAATGACAACTTACTTGAAGGATCTTACTCAATCCATAGGTAGGTATGGTGGACTCTCATGGCAAAACTGGTTTAGGGGATATTCGTAAGCACAAGTAGTATCTCTACTTAGTGTAAAGAATTTGGCTAGCATGAGAGAGAAAGGCAAGCTCAACAATTGGATGATCCAAGACAATATAACTTTTCAGATATAGGAAAACATAACCCATTATGTTGTCTGCCTTGTCCAACATCAACCTTTTAGCATGTCATATTTTAATGAGTGCTCACAATTACAAAAGATGTCCAAGATAGTATATTTATATGTGAAATCTCTCTTCCTTCAATATTCTTTCATGAATTGTTGAAGTGACCAATAAAATGCTTGCTAACCTTCAATAAATTTACAACCTCTACTTATTATATGTGAGGTCATTACTCCCCATAGGATAAGCATATGAAACATATATAATTTCAGATTTATGACATTCAACTCATTCAACCATTTACTCATAGCATATAAGTGAAGCACACGAGTAAATGACAAACTACTCTAAAAAGATATAAGTTAAGATCAATGGGTAGTTAAATAATTATGTAGCTATGTGAAGACTCTCTCTCATTTAAGAATTTCAGATCTAATGTGTTTTATTCAAGCAGCAAGCAAAACAAAATAATACAAAATTACATTTCAAGGATAGCACACATCATGTGAAGAAGCAAAAACTTAGGTTCAACCGATACTAACCGATAATTGTTGAAGAAGAAAGGTGGTATGCTTACCGGGGCATCCCCAAGCTTACACTACTAGGGAAAAGCCTAGCAGCAGCGTGGGTTTTAGGCCTATCAGTAGCGCGGGCAGGAGCGCTACTGATAAGGCACTACAGCTAATGCTTAGCAATAGCGTGCCTAGATCCACGCTACTGCTAAATTGACTTAGTAGTAGCGCTTCATCAGAACAGCGCTACTGGTAATTAGTAGTAGCGCTTCTCCTTTCCTGCGCTACTACTATTATTTAGTATTTTATTTCTTTTTTATTTCATGTTGTATTCATACACCTTTACACAAGTTTTCATACAACAGGAATTTAGAGATTGTTTTTACATCATAATGAGTTATTACATCACGAGGTGAAAGAACCGTGGACTAGTTTCAAATGGATGTCCATCTACTTGAAACTAATCCGCGGTTCTTTCACCCAATGATATAATAATATCATCATAATCATCATATCATTAACAACTTATCATCATAATACATCATTGTCATATAACACCTCCTCAAGATCATCGTTTTCATCAATGACATCACATAGCAAATTGGTCACTAGTCGTAATCACAAGTACTCCTCATTATCAACTCTAACACATTACCACATAATAAACATATTGTACCTCATAGGACCTATTACATTCGATTAAGACCTACTACATTTTCTAAGGTAAAATAGCAAAAAATAAGATAGCCCCTGACTCTCCATTATGGAGAATGGAGATTAGCCTGTCTCCAATTCTTGCATTTCGTTGAACGTTACTTCCAAGAACCTCCTTGCGAATGTCCATACATTTCTTCCATTCTTTGATGAACATGTGTTCACGGGTTTTAGAAATCCGATATGCACAGGTGAGCTCCGTAGATTTACCTGGCAGTATGTTCAAAACTGAGAGGCGACCATGCAGAGACATCAGATGAGGCATACAATCCATCGGGAGTTTCTGTTGAAAAACATAATAATAACTTCGTAGGTAGCAATGATGTACTAGTTTTAGAAGTATCCAAATATGAACGGATGTCGTAATAGTAAAAAATCTTACCAGGGTATCTCCAGAGAAGTTACCGTGGTTCAACACATGCACTAGTGGCACGTATTCACCATAATTTGGAGGAGTTCAATAATAGTTATTGTAATTCTCAAGAAGAGTACAAAATGCGATCAGATGATTTTTCTCCTTATATGTTAATTCGATGCCATCGGTGTAGTGGGTTTTATCTACCATCTTCCGCACAGTCTTTGAAGAATCAAAATAAGTTGTCAATGGAAATAGGCTATCAACTATTTTGAAATAAACAATATAAATTAGTTAATAACTATGTTTGAGAAACTCACATAGAGGTACAATCGGAAGCGTATCAACAAGGACCCAAATGTCCATATTGTCTTGCTCGATGTCAGGATCACCAAGATCCATGGTGACAATCATACCCTCATAAAAACCATACATTTTGCAAAGTGCTTCCCAATTTTTGCAACCAAAATGGGTTACGCTCTGAGCATTGCATACATTTACTTCAAAATCCATATCATGATGGGTCCTTTGTATTTTCTTTGTTTCAAAATTTTCATGGTCTTCAAAACCCATCCTCTCCAAGACATAGCATCTTGCATGGCATGGGATAAGCTAGTCGAATTGTAAAATATGAAAATTAGACGTCGAAATAGTTGAAGTCATGCTTAATTACGAAAAAACACTTGTCGTTGTTGCGTACCGTTTCACAATCGAAGGTCTCCTCGAGCTTAATACTGAAGCACCGATCTTCGTCCAGCTGAACGAACCTGTCGCACATACCTCAATCATCGTGGCACCAGCTACACTCCCCCGGGAGACTGTCGTCGTCCGAGTACGACATTTCCTATGTTCATAATTCAAAGATTAAACTTGTACATATTCTAGCACAAGTCATGCTAGAATTCACGAAAACATCCGGCATGACCTTTGCTAAAGAAGGACATATCGAGCGCCTGAAATTTGCCGGAACGGAAATTAATCAACACTCCGGCAAAACATAGGCCACTCGGAGATGTAAACTGAACATGAAGGGCCACTTGGGCAACCACATATCCTATTTGAGCAACAACACAAGATATACAAGGATATTTGGCTGGTCTCACCTTGATGTCGGAGGGGGTCGGTGACTGGGACGACAGCGGGGATGTCGGAGGGGGTCGGTGACGGGGACGACGGTGGTCACCTGAAACCATATAAGTTATCACTAATACATCCCGAATAATTGCTTAAACTAAAAAATAACAACAAATATGACATGTTCAACTAGTTTTATTAATTCAACTAGTTCTTACTAAATATAAACTTACTATAAATAGAAAAAAACTAGTTCTTTCTAAAAATAAAGTAGTTCAACTAGTTATATAATTATCTTACTAAAAATACATTAGTTCTATTAATTCAACTAGTTCAACTAGTTTATTAATTTACTTACTAAACTAGTTCAACTACAACTAAAGTAGTTCAACTACAACTGCTATTAATCATACTACCCTAGTTAACTAGTACCATCACTACTAGTAATTAACATCTACTACTACTAAAAATCTAGTACTAACTAAGCAACATCTAGTACTAGCTATGAACCCTAAATTAACATCTACAACTACTAAATCTAGTACTAACTAGTGGCAGGGGGTGGGGGGCGACGGAGAGGTAGCTAGGGGCGGCGAGGTCGAGGGAGGTGGGAGGAGGGCTGCCGGCGGAGGAGGGAGGAGGGGTGGCCACAAGCGGAGGGAGGAGGGCGGCGGCGAGGAGGTAGGGACGGCCGCAGGCGGAGGGAGGATGTGCGAGGAGGAGGAAGGAGGGACAGAAGGAGGGGAGTACCTCGGCGGCGGACAGATGAAGGCGGCGGCGGCGACGACGCACGACGACGGTTATCGGCATGGGGGCGAGAGTGAGAGTGTGAGTGAGGGCCGGTCGTGCGCGTGGGGATAAGGTAGGGATAGTTGTAGCACGTTTGCCAAAATGCGCTACAACTAATCTGAATAGCAGTAGTGCTTTGCATATAAACCGCTACTGCTAAGTGTAACTATACAAAAAATACGTCAATGCAAAAATACATTGGCCATCAATGATCTTTTTGTGTACAATCTGAAGTGTCAATATGAGTCCTCTCCGGTGGCCACAAATTTTACACATAGAGTTCAGTGAAGACCAACTGGTTGTGGTAGTTTCAGAAATAACATATTTAAGGTGGTAAACACCCTGTTCACGGAGTGAGGTGGGACTAAACTTGTGGGCTGATCTTAGCAGTAGCGGTTTTCCTAGAAGCGCGCTGCTGCTAACTTCTATAGCAGTAGCGCTGTTCAGTATAGTGCACTACTGCTATAACTAGCGGGGGGTGAGGTCATGGCAATTATAGCAGTAGCGCGGTTTGTGGTGGACGCGCTACTGCTATTTTCCTGTCAGCAGCACATTTCGATAACACGCGCTACTACTAAATAGCAGTAGCGTGGTATTTTGAGGAGCGCTGCTGGTAAGATTCTGTGTATAGGCTTTTCCCTATTAGTGTTAGGTGCTTGAGACTTCTTAGAATATTATCTTGGGGTGCCATGGGCATCCCCAAGCTTGAGATTTTGTGTTTCCTTAATTCCTCTCATATCACGATTTTCCTAAATCTCAAAAACTTCATCCACACAAAACTCAACAAGAACTCGTGAGATAAGTTAGTATGAAACAATGCAAAAACCTTATCATTTTATACTGTAACAAATTACTAACATTATTATTCAACATTGCATACTAAATGTCTCTGCATATTGAATACTCCTATCCTCAAATAGAATCATTAAACAAGCAAACATATGCAAACAATGCAAACATAACAGCAATCTACCCAAATAGTACAGTCTGTAAAGAATGCAAGATTCATCATACTTCCCTAATTCCAAAATATATGAGAAAAATACTACACTGTAGAATATTTATCAGAGCTGAATATTCAAAAAGTTTCAATATTATATCATTCTCTGACTTTTCTAGGGAATTTTTTCAACAACGGTAAACTTTCTATTTTGAAACAGCAACATGTATACTTGCAAAATAAGCATGCTAAAGGCTATCCTTGACATTTTTATTGAAAATATAGATGCAAAACATTATTCTAAATAACAGCAAGCAAACACTAAAAAAATAAAATGACGCTCCAAGCAAAACACATATCATATGGTGAATAAAAATATAGCTCCAAGTAAAGTTACCGATGAACGAAGACGAAAGAGGGGATGCCTTCCGGGGCATCCCAAAGCTTAGGCTCTTGGTTGTCCTTGGATATTACCTTGGGGTGCCTTGGGCATACCCAATCTTAGGCTCTTACCACTCCTTACTCCATAGTCCATCGAATCTTTACCCAAAACTTGAAAACTTCACAACACAAAACTCAACAGAAAATCTCATGAGCTCCGTTAGTACAAGAAAACAAACCACCACTTTAAGGTACTGTAATGAACTCATTATTTATTTATATTGGTGTTAAACCTACTGTATTCCAACT
This sequence comes from Triticum dicoccoides, assembly GCF_002162155.2. Lineage (NCBI taxonomy): Eukaryota > Viridiplantae > Streptophyta > Magnoliopsida > Poales > Poaceae > Triticum > Triticum dicoccoides. Next base: position 489,336,551 of record NC_041389.1, on the reverse strand, counting down.
TCTCTATGGTTCAAACCCTCTGATACTACTCATAGATTCATCAAAATAAGCAAACAACACATAGAAAACAGAATCTGTCAAAAACAGAACAGTCTGTAGTAATTTGTATCATTCGAATACTTCTGTAACTCCAAAAATTATGAAATAAATTGGTGAATGTGAAGAATTTTTCTATTAATCATCTGAAAAAATAATCAACCTAAAATCACTCTCCAGTAAAAATTGACAGGTAATTTCGTGAGCGCAAAAGTTTCTGTTTTTTACAACAAGATCATATAGATTTCACCCAAGTCTTCCCACAGGCTCTACTTGGCACAAACACTAATTAAAACATAAAAACACATCTAACCAGAGGCTAGATGAATTATTTATCACTTAACAGGAGCAAAAAGTAAAGAACAAAAATAAAGTTGGGTTGCCTCCCAACAAGCGCTATCGTTTAACGCCCCTAGCTAGGCATGATGATTTCAATGATGCTCACATAAAAGGATAAGAATTGAAACATAAAGAGAGAATCATGAAGAATATAACTAACACATTTAAGTCTAACCCACTTCCTATGCATAGGGATTTTGTGAGCAAACAATTTATGGGAACAATAATCAACTAGCACAGGAAGGCTAAACAAGCATAACTTCAAAACATTAAGCACATAGAGAGGAAACTTGATATTATTGCGATTCCTACAAGCATGTGTTCCTCCCTCATAGTAATTTTCAGTAGCATCATGAATAAATTCAACAATATAACCAGCACCTAAAGCATTCTTTTCATGATCTACTTGCATAGAAATTTTTACTACTCTCCACATAAGCAAATTTCTTCTCATGAATAATAGTGGGAGTAAACTCAACAATATAACTATCATGTGAGGCATAATCCAATTGAAAACTAAAATCATGATGAAAAGTTTCATGGTTATCATTATTCTTAATAGCATACAAGTCATCACAATAATCATCATAGATAGCAACTTTGTTCTCATAATCAATTGGAACCTCTTCTGAAATAGTGGATTCATCACTAAATAAAGTCATGACCTCTCCAAATCCACTTTCATCAATATAATCATCATAAATAGGAGGCATGCTTTCATCATAATAAATATTCTCATCAAAACTTGGGGGACAAAAAAAATATCTTATTCATCAAACAAAGCATCCCCAAGCTTGTGGCTTTGCATATCATTAGCATCATGGGTATTCAAAGAATTCATACTAACAACATTGCAATCATGCTCATCATTCAAAGATTTAGTGACAAACATTTTATAGATTTCTTCTTCTAGCACTTGAGAACAATTTTCCTTTCCATCATTTTCATGAAAGATATTAAAAAGATGAAGCGTATGAGACAAACTCAATTCCATTTTTTTAAGATATTAAATTTTTTTGGGGTGTTACATCTACTACACAACCTTCTTCTTGTATACGTTGTTGGGCCTCCAAGTGCAGAGGTTTGTAGGACAGTAGCAAATTTCCCTCAAGTGGATGACCTAAGGTTTATCGATCCGTGGGAGGCATAGGATGAAGATGGTCTCTCTCAAACAACCCTGCAACCAAATAAAAAAGAGTCTCTTGTGTCCCCAACACACCCAATACAATGGTAAATTGTATAGGTGCACTAGTTTAGCGAAGAGATGGTGATACAAGTGCAATATGGATGGTAGATATATGTATTTGTAATCTGAAAATATAAACATAGCAAGGTAACTAATGATAAAAGTGAGCGTAAACGGTATTGCAATGGTAGGAAACAAGGCCTAAGGTTCATGCTTTCACTAGTGCAAGTTCTCTCAAAAATAATAACATTACTGGATCATATAACTATCCCTCAACATGCAACAAAGAGTCACTCCAAAGTCACTAATAGCAGAGAACAAACAAAGAGATTATGGTAGGGTACGAAACCACCTCAAAGTTATCCTTTCTGATCTATCTATTCAAGAGTCCATAGTAAAATAACATGAAGCTATTCTTTCCGTTCGATCTATCATAGAGTTCGTACTAGAATAACACCTTAAGACACAAATCAACCAAAACCCTAATGTCACCTAGATACTCCATTGTCACCTGAAGTATCCGTGGGCATGATTATACGATATGCATCACACAATCTCAGATTCATCTATTCAACCAACACAAAGTACTTCAAAGAGTGCCCCAAAGTTTCTACCGGAGAGTCAAGACGAAAACGTGTGACAACCCCTATGCATAAGTTCACAAGGTCATTGAACCCGCAAGTTGATCACCAAAACATACATCAAGTGGATCATGTGAATATCCCATTGTCACCACAGATAAGCACGGCAAGACATACATCAAGAGTTCTCAAATCGTTAAAGACTCAATCCGATAAGATAACTTCAAAGGGAAAACTCAATCCATTACAAGAGAGTAGAGGGGGAGAAACATCATAAGATCCAACTATAATAGCAAAGCTCGCGATACATCAAGATCGTATCACCTCAAGAATACGCGATAGAGAGATCAAACACATAGCTACTGGTACATACCCTCAGCCCCGAGGGTGAACTACCCCCTCCTCGTCATGGAGAGCGCCGGGATGATGAAGATGGCCACCGGTGAGGGATCCCCCCTCCAGCAGGGTGCCGGAACAGGGTCCTGATTGGTTTTTGGTGGCTACAGAGGCTTGCGGCGGCGGAACTCCCGATCTATTGTGTTCCTCAGTGTTTTTAGAGTATATGGACATATATAGGCGAAAGAAGGCGGTAAGGGGAGCCACAAGGGGCCCACGAGGGTGGGGAGCGCCCAGGGGGGTAGGGCGCGCCTCCCTGCCTCGTGGCCACCTCGAAGCTTCCCTGACGTCTACTCCAAGTCTCCTGGATTGCTTTCGTTCCAAGAATAACTCTCCCGAAGGTTTCATTCCGTTTGGACTCCGTTTGATATTCCTTTTCTATAAAACTCAAAAACAAGGAAAAAAACAAAAATTGGCACTGGGCTCTAGGTTAATAGGTTAGTCCCAAAAATCATATAAAATAGCATATAAATGCATATAAAATATCCTAGATGGATAATATAATAGCATGAATACTTCATAAATTATAGATACGTTGGAGACGTATCAATATGATAGAGACGTATCACTTGCAAGGCTTAATATGATGTGCATTATCGAGAGGGCCCAGAGATAACTCTCTGATACTCGAAGTGACAAATCCTAATCTCGATCTATGCCAACGTAACAAATACCTTCGGAGATACCTGTAGAGCATCTTTACAATCACCCAGTTACGTTGTGAAGTTTGATAGCACACAAGGCATTCCTCCTGTGTCCGGGATTTGCATAATCTCATAGTCGGAGGAATATTTATCTGACATGAAGAAAGCAGTAGCAATAAAACTGAACAATCATTATGCTAAGCTAACGGATGGGTCTTGCCCATCACATCATTCTCCTAATGATGTGATCCCGTTCATCAAATGACAACACATGTCTATGGTTAGGAAACTTAACCATCTTTGATTAACGAGCTAGTCAAGTAGAGGCATACTAGGGACACGGTGTTTTGTCTATGTATCCACACATGTATCAAGTTTCTGGTTAATACAATTCTAGCATGAATAATAAACATTTATCATGATATAAGGAAATATAAAATAACAACTTTATTATTGCCTCTAGGGCATATTTCCTTCAGTCTCCCACTTGCACTAGAGTTAATAATCTAGTTCACGCCATGTGATTTAACACAAATAGTTCACATCTGTATGTGATTAACACCCATAGTTCACATCGCCATGTGACCAACAACCAAAGGGTTTACTAGATTCAATAATCTAGTTCACATCGCTATGTGATTAACACCCAAAGGGTACTAACGTGTGATCATGTTTTGCTTGTGAGAGAAGTTTAGTCAACGGGTCTGTCATATTCAGAGCTGTATGTATTTTGCAAATTTTCTGTCTACAATGCTCTGCATGGAGCTACTCTAGCTAATTGCTCCCACTTTCAATATGTATCCAGATTGAGACTTAGAGTCATCCAGATTAGTGTAAAAGCTTGCATCAATGTAACTCTTTACGACAAACTCTTTATCACCTCGATAACCGAGAAATATTTCCTTAGTCCTCTTAGGTAACTAAGGATAACTTTGACCGCTGTCCAGTGATCCACTCCTGGATCACTATTGTACCCCCTTGCAAAACTTATGATAAGGTACACAATAGGTCTGGTACATAGCATAGCATACTTTAGAGAACCTATGGATAAGGCATAGGGAATGACTTTCACTCTCTTTCTATTTTCTGATGTGGTTGGGTTTTGAGTATTACTCAACTTTACACCTTGCAACACAGGTAAGAACTCCTTCTTTGATTATTCCATTTTGAACTACTTCAAAATCTTGTCAAGGTATGTACTCATTGATAAATATTATCAAGCGTCTTGATCTATCTCTATAGATCTTGATGCCCAATATGTAAGCAACTTTACCAAGGTCTTTCTTTGAAAAACTTCTTTCAAACTTTCCTTTATGCTTTCCAGAAAATTCTACATCATTCTTGATCAACAATATGCCATTCACATATACTTATCAGAAAGGCTGTAGTGCTCCCACTCACTTTCTCGTAAATACAAGCTTCATTGCAAGTCTGTATAAAACTATATGCTTTGATCAACTCATCAAAGCATATATTCCAACTCTGAGATACTTGCACCAGTCCATAAATGGATCGCTGGAGCTTGCACACTTTGTTAGCACCTTTAGGATCGACAAAACCTTCTGGTTGCATCATATACAACTCTACTTTAAGAAATCCATTAAGGAGTGCAATTTTGACATCCATTTGCCAGATTTCATAATCATAAAATGAGGCAATTGCTAACATGATTCGGACAGACTTAAGCATCGCTACGGGTGAGAAAGTCTCATCGTAGTCAACTCCTTGAACTTGTTGAAAATCTTTTGCAACAAGTCAAGCTTTATAGATAGTAACATTACCATTACTGTCAATCTTCTTCTTGAAGATCCATTTATTCTCTATGGGTCGCTGATCATCGGGCAAATCCACCAAAAGTCCACACTTTGTTCTCATACATGTATCCTATCTCAGATTTCATGGACTCAAGCCATTTATCGGAATTTGGGCTCATCATAGCTTCTTCATAGTTCGTCGGTTCATCATGGTCAAGTAACATGACTTCCAAAACAGGATTACCATACCACTCTGGTGCGGATCATGCTCTGGTTGACCTACGAGGTTCTGTAGAAACTTGCTCTAAAGTTTCGTGATCATTATCATTAGCTTCCTCTCCAGTTGGTGTAGGCATCACGGAAACGGATTTCTCGGGTGAGCTACTTTCCAAATTGAGAGAAGGTACAATTACCTCATCAAGTTCCACTTTCCTCCCACTCACTTCTTTCGAGAGAAACTCCTTCTCTAGAAAGGTTCCGTAGCAACAAAAATCTTGCCTTCGGACTTGTGGTATAAGGTGTACCCAATTGTTTCCTTAGGGTATCCTATGAAGACGCACTTCTCTGACTTGGGTTCGAGCTTATCAGGCTGAAGCCTTTTGACATAAGCATCGACCCCCAAACTTTAAGAAATGACAGCTTAGGTTTGTTTCCAAACCACACACTACAAAAAAAACATCCGTGACATTTTGGGCCAAACGAATTTTTTTCTGTCATACTTATGACACTTCTATGACGATAATTGTGACAAAACCCGGTATCATCATAGATGTGGTGGGCTCCTACTTCTATGACAAAAAATCATGACAGAAAATGGGCTTTTCATCCTGGGCAGGCCGGGGATGCAGCTGCATTGGGCCGTCCATGACGGAAAAAACCGTGGTAGAAGCGAGGGCGAGGAAAATATTGGGGTGTTCCCGGTTACGGTGGGTGGTCGGGGTCGAGCGATGCATGGAGGTTTGCACGTTTCTCTTGTACACGCACGCGCGTGGGTGCGAGGCGTTGGGCTCTAACTGAACCTGAGCGAGGCGTTCGCCTACTGAACCCGAGCAATTGCACTGCAGGCTACGCATTACTGAACCTGAGCGATCAATCGATGGCTGTTAACTAAACCCGATCGAGTGATTCCTTCGCTACTGCTGCTAACTGAAGCCGATCAATGCTACCTCTAGATGAACAGTGAGCGTTGCTGGGGGGTTTGGATGAATAGTTCCCGGTGGGGGTGGATGAACAAGACCCCGTGGTGTTGCCTCCAGATGAACAGGACCCCGATCGATCGAGCCGGTTGGGGCTGGATGAATAGGACCTTGTGGAGGGCTGGATGAACAGGACGACCCCATGGAGGGCTGGATGAACAGTAGACGGTGGAGGGGTGGGCCCATGGAGGGGTGGTTGAACAGGAGCCCGTGGAGAGGGCTGGTTGAACAGTAGCCGGTGGAGTAGCGCGCGATGGAGGCTGGATGAACATGAGACGTGGATGAACAGTCCCAGGTGGAGGCTGGAGGAGGTCGACGGTGGATGAACAGTAGCCCGTGGAAGCAGGAGGAGGTCGACGGTGGAGATGAATAGTATCCCGTGGAGTCCCGTTTTGCGGTAGGCCACACCCCTCTCGATGAACAGGACCCCCGTTTCGACCGTAGCGCTCCAACACAAGTTCATTTCCTCCATTTTGTGGTACGCCACACCCCTCCCGATCAACAGGACCCCATTTCGACCGTAGGAGGTCCAACACAAGTCCGTTTCCTCCATTTTGCGGTATGCCAGACCCCTCCCGATGAAGAGGATCCTGTTTCGAACGTGGCCGGTCGAACACAAGTCCGTTTCCTCCGTTCTGTGGTACGCCAGGCCTCGTTTCCATCGGTTGTTCCGTCCAAGTCGGTTGGCTCCCACGCGTTCCGTTGCCTCTCGATGAACACGAAGCATTCTATTGCCTCCCCATGAACACGACGACGACACTGTTTCTCCGTTTCGACCCAGCCATGTACATGAGCCCTGGCCGTACGTATGCACGAGTAGGCGTTCGAGACCCCTCCCGTATGTACGTACGTGGCCGTATTTTCTTTCTTGCACACTGGCCGATGTACGTACGTGTACATGCTACATGCGCGCCTCTACTACGACATGTGCACGCCTCTACATCGACCAGTATGTACGTACACGTTTGCGACAAGAATGACAACGCTATGTATGCTTCGACCAGGTGGGTCCCGACTGTCAGGCACTTCCTTGCGTGCGAAGATGTAGCTGGTGGGTCCCAGTAGTCAGGGGGGCGAATCCTTTTTTTTTGCCTGGACGCACTTCCTTGCGTGCGAAAATGTAGCTGGTGGGTCCTAGCAGTCAGGGGTAAACATTTTTTTTTGCGAAATAAAGTGGCCCGTCCGGTGGGTCCCTGCTGTCAGGTGGAGGAATAATTATTTTGCGCGTAATAAGGAGCCAATTCCTTGCGGCTGCCCTGGACCCAGCTGTCAGCCTATCAACGTACAGTACTCTTCTGATGGAAGTCGTTCCTTGACCACGTTGACCACACCGCGCCGAGAGCGCCAGGGCGGTGGACGACGGCGAGGCCTAGGAAGGGGATGATGCAGAGCCGGGGAAGATGCGGAAGTGGATGCCCATGCGGAGAGGAGTACGAGGGTTCACTGGTTCGGCTGCGGTGTGAGGCTGCCGTCGTTGCAGGGCCTGGCCAGCAGTGGGAATAGTAGGGGGCGGTGAGGCCTCCACAGCAGCACAGCCGGCCACGGGAGGCAGGAGCATGCGGCACGACCAACACTGGTTTGGACGGTTGTAGCAAGAAGACCAGAGGTTCAAGAAGCACTATGGCCGTTGGATGGACATCGTACGGTCACTGGAGCTAGAATTGTTCATATTGACTAAGTTGACAAAGCCCTCCATCCCCGTCAACTTAGTAGGCCCACAAGTTAGCCTCCCACCAAGATGGGTCCCAGCTAGCAGGGGGAGTATTGATTTTTTTGTGCGTAATAAGGAGGAACTTCCGGTGGGTGCGAGCTGACAGCGGGGGGTACATTTTTTTTGCAAAATATGGTGGCTCGTACGGTGGGTCCCCGCCGTCACGTAGAGGAATCATTATTTTGTGCATAATAAGGAGGCACTTCCTTGCGGTTGACCACATTGACCACGCCGCACCGAGAGCACCACGACGGTGGACGACGGTGAGGCCTAGGAAGGGGACGACACGGAGCCAGGGTAGACACAGTAGTGGAAGCCCGTGCGGAGAGGAGTACGAGGGTTCACTGGTTTGGCTGCGGGTGTGAGGCTGCCGTCGCCGCAGAATAACAGGGGGTGTGGGTGAGTAGAGGGATGCCCTGGCGAGCGGTGGGAGTAGTAGGGGGCGGTGAGGCCTCCGCGGCATCACAGCCGGCCATGGGAGGCTAGAGCACGCGGCACGACCGTCGCTGCTTTGGGCGGCTGAAGCAAGAAGACCAGAGTTTGAAGAAGCACTACGTCCGTTGGATGGACATTGTACGGTCACTGCAGCTAGAATCGTTTATATTGACTAAGTTGACAAAGCCCTTGGTACATGTCAACTTAGTAGGCCCACAGGTCAACCTTCAAAACAGTGCGCCCCAGATGTCAGGGGGAGGAATCATTTTTTGGGCGGCTGAAGTAAGAATATCCGAGATTGAAGAAGAAGCACGACATCCGTTGGATGGACATCCAACGTCCACAGCTGCTAGGCCGTGCATTGTTGACAAAGCCTTGCATACGCGTCAACTTAGTTTTTTAGGGGACGCGTTAACTTAGAAGGCACACAAGTGTGTGGCAGAGAACATATAGCCCATTTGCGATTTGTAAGAATGTACATCCCATTTTTTAATTCTAATGGAATTTACTACAACCCATTTATAGTTTGTTAGAAGTACAACCCAACTTCAAGCTAGGACAACGATTAATAATTTCAACCAACCGCTCAAAACAGAATTCAAAAAAAATTCCCACATTTTGATGGGATCCAAAATATTTTTATCTGAAATTTCTAGTCAGGTTAAATATAATTTCAAAATAAAGTTGTATTACGTTAAAATCCAACGAAATATTGCGCGCGCAACAAGTAATGAAATTAAAAATTTCAAATTCCAAAAATAATATATTTTTTAAACTAATTACGCATTTGGTGCATTTTTTTATAGTTACTGCCCAGTTATTATAATTACATCCCATTTATCATTTCTTAAAGTCCATTTATCTTGTTAAGCCTAATGCATACTCCCTCCGTCCGAAAATACGTGTCATCAAAATGGATAAAAAGAGATGTATCTAGAATTAACATACATCTAGATACATCCCCTTTTATCCATTTTGATGACAAGTATTTCCGGACGGAGGGAGTAGCTCCTAGGAAAGTTTGCAGCCCAGCGGGGCGGAGAATAACAAGTTGGCCCGGATATTGTGTACAACTGTTGTCCCAGTTGCATTGCTGATGTTGAAAAAAGGCGTGTGTAGTACAGTACAACCTAACATGGCTACTCTGCCCACATTCAACGACGCCGGAAAGGCCCAATCAAGGCATCTGTACAACTTTTTGAAGTCATTGAGCTCAATTAATAACTTAAGAAAAAAGTTAGATTACAATGGAACCTAATTAAAAGTTGTCACGAGCAAAGAAATAATTCAACGGGTCCCACTTGTGTGTGTGTGTGCATGTGTGCGTGTGTGTGTGTGTGCGAGAGAGAGAGAGAGAGAGAGAGAGAGAGAGAGAGAGAGACCCATCAGTCGATGCTCGTAAATACATCTTTCAGCCATTTGCATTGCTGATGCTTAGTAAAAACTTATATAGTTGACACAATCATATAGTACATCATAGCACACTGAACTTGCATACAAAAATTTCACGCAAGCGGCACAATCAGGATGGAAGCACTGGATAGCTACGGGTAGGACTATGTTGAAACCAACGAACTCGTACATAACAGTTCATCATCTTTATCAATGACGGGGAAATATCTTGAATGTTGTGCAAAGAAAACAGACAGACAACACAATAAGTTCTGCTAGCACATTAAGTTGACGTACAACCCTTTCTAAAAAAGTTCAGATACAAAATTAGAACAGGTCACAATCAAATGTACTGGCACATCACTGCTTCACACCCATAGCTCGGATTTAACTAGTATCTGACAAGATTCAGTTGTTACCTAAAATTAGAGCACATCCAGGCAGCCAGCCCTGCCTCTTCTCCCAAAGAAGCAGTGGCCTTCGCCGTGCGATGGAGTAGGCCCTGTGCCATCCATCGTTTCGAGAAACACAGGGAAAGTCTAATGTTGACTCCTGTAATGGACGTCGTCGATGGACCCTGGCACCAGCGGCGGCGGCAGGACTTCAATTGATGGATTGACCACTTCTTCGACATGCACGAACACTCGATACAGGTACATCCCTAACATGGTCTGGGCGGCCTTGGTGGCGACGAATAGTACAACCCCGGTTCCTGCACCGGTATCTCAACACCAATCACCTTCTGTATGGTGAACGGCTTCTTCATCCATGCCATAACCGTCAGAGCCCAGCTGTCTGGAGGAACAAACATACTTACGAGCTCACCTCCAAGGTCATTGATAAGCTTATTCATGGACTCACTGTTCCAAGCACGCCGAGGAATGCCGTGGAAGGTAAGCTTTGTTAAAAACTCAAGCTCAGAGGGCACCGAGCCCCATCCTGGGTGCCACCGATCAAACATAACTAGCGCGCCATCGCAGAACAAATGCCAGGAAGATTCAAACGCACGACTACAATCAAAAATTGTATGGAACCTGACGAAGAAATCAGCCGGTGGCAGACAGACTTCGACGAGCAAGTCACTTATTTGGATGCCGTGCGCAATGCCAAGAGCTTTGACAAGGCCGTCCGACGAGACGGGAGGCCGGTCGCCGTTGATGGTTACCATCAGCACTTTGCTGGCAAACTGATCGTCAAGCGTCGCCATGCCACTGTTGAGCGATAGCACACAGCGACCGAAGGCAGGACGGACCTCAGGATCTCTGGCTCGGAGATCCGCGTTGACCGATGACATGATAGTGCGCTTGAGTACAGGGAGTACAGGAGGGGGATTTGGGGGAACTAGAGTAGGAATCGAGATTCCAGAGGTGGGGGAGGGGCGGGAGATTGGGGATGAAAAGGTAGCATGGATTTTGAACATGCGCCAATATGCTCTCGGTGCACAAGCGCACGAAAACACCGGTGGCGCCTAAGAGTCCTTATTCGTTCATTTTTGGAGAGCCCGGCCTTTTTTTGAGGATCTTTTGAGAGCCCGGCCTGAGAGTCAAAATTGACTTGTTTGGCATTGCGTTACTACTCGGCCCATATTCAACGACACCTCACTGGCCCAAACAAGTGTACATCATCGAAAAGACACTGAGCTCAAATTATATAACTTGAAAAAAGGAGATATACTCTGAACACTGGAGAATGGTGATGCCTTCATTTAGCCCACCAGTAGTTCGAGACAATAAACAGTTTGAAACAACAATATATACAACATTCAAACACTGACTAGTGACTACTACTGACATAAACATCAAGACATGATAGTTCATAAGATGTCTTGCTACACCACCAAAATGCACCCATCTGCAGTGCTCAGACTCTCGTGATTCATGCGAGAATGACATTCTAAACAGAGGAAACTATTACATAGTAAGAGTGACATAGACGAGGATGACCAAATGACAAGGAATATGCATAACAAAAGAAAGAACTACCCATCCAGAACAAGCAGCAAAGACAACAAAGTCATTCGAAGAGATGATCCAACACCATCATAATTTGCAGCCCCGCTTCAGCGACCAGTGATCCAGAGACACCAGTACTCCACGCTTTCGACGCAACAGCCCAATTACCTATCAACCTGAAGGCTTGAACCACATCACTACCTGTCGTAATTGAGACATCCAAGGATCAAAGTTAATCTGGATGCCTTTGTCATTCTCACCCTCTTTGGCTGCAGGCTGTATCATTGACAATCAAGGGAGTTTGCTCCCGAACTCCTAGGGATCGCCGTGTAGACACAATTTTCCATAGCAAACAGACCCTCTCTGCCATCAAGGTCCTTGCCGACGGTGATCTCCTGGTTAATCAGATAATTGAGTCCGAGAAACAGAGAGTGTGAACCAAGGCTGTTTACCTGCCTCCAACTAAAAAATCCCGAAGGCCCCAACAAGCTGGTATCCTGCTCATAGACGTAACATCCACTGTCCGGATACTCACATATTTCACGGCGCTTGTATACAGTGGGGTTTTTGCAATATAACTTTTCTGGCTCATGTCTCCTAATGATCATCAGTCTTTTGCCGTCGTCTGATCGAGTGAGGAACCAGTTGTGCTTCCCTGTTTTTTACAAAGGTGGTGTGATTACAAAGGGCAATAACTATAGGGACACTGCATCATATCAAAAAGGACAGGCATTGTTAATGTAAGGTCGGCATTGTTCAGAGTATAAGTAGGATAATGCAAGAAACAACATTGATATGTCCCTGTTGGAAATGGGAGGAAAATACAGGGAAATGTATACTAGGTTCGAAAATATAGAAGTGCCATGCATGGTTATACTCATGTTATCTCTCAATTGATTCTTCACAGGAAACTACCATGTCATGCATGTTATGTAATCATGTTCTGTCCTCACAAACAAATTCTTCAAGGTAACTAACAGACCATGCATTGTTAGATACTCGTGTTCTGTGGGCAAATTTTTGTGAGGATATTATTCTAGCCATTGATTGCTGAAGGGCGAATATAGGTATGTACACATGGTAAGCATTACAGGATTTCACTACTTCCAAATATAGAGTTCTCCATATGCACATTTACTTCCCTAATGTATGGTTAGATGAAACCAACAGTGTGGTGCATGTTTCTACATCATGAAAATGAGGAAACTAACATGGCCATTGATACACACTCATATTTAGTAGTAGTGTATAGATTACTGTAAAATAAGGAGAATATCCATATATTCCTAACCGTTTGATTATTCAGGGGTACAAATTGGCTGTAATTGACATGGTCACAATCGCATGAATTAAGTCATTCCAAATATAGCTGATTTACAGTGTCTCTAATACATTGCCATAGTTCTACTCAAATAAGGATATGCCAATCATCACAAAAAGTTCAAACAGTGTCATGGCGTCATCACTAACATGGAAACAACTTACACGCGCCGTCCCAGCAATACGTGGTGCCATCTGCTTTGTTGATCGCATAGATGATGCCATTGTGTCCAATAGCATGACAGAAGTGTGTATCAGCTTTGACGATGATCCACTGTGAGCTGAGTTGTCTCCAGCTAAAGAAGGCACCGACGTAAAGATAGGCGAGTCCGCGGTCGAACAAGGCAATTAGCTTTAAGTCTGTGTAATTCGCATGTCATGTGGGCACTTGGCAAATTACAATCTTCTGCAAAACAAGGTCCGTCCAACTGACGTGGTAATCTAGATGACTTGGACTGCGATGGTAAAACTCTATATAATCCAATGGAGGAAGGTTAATCTCATGGGAGGTCTGGAAGTTCACGAGCACCAACTTTTTACCGTCTTCTCTGAAGGCAACCATCTAGTGGGAGTTCATGCCGACCTAGTACATACCTGCGAAGAAGTTTCGGGAAATGGTGATCGGATCAAAGTCGAGGGAAATGATGTATGGCGACCCACTACATACCTGCAAAGAAGTTTTGGCTAATGGAGATCGGATTGAAGTCGAGGGGCATCATGTACGCCTCCGTATCATGGTGAGCCAATCTCACAAGACCAGATAGCAGCAAGTAGGGTGTCTTGAAAAGATTAGTCCTCGCTTCGACGATGGTCGTGTGCATGTCCCTCGAGCATGCAGCCAGCCGCAGGGCGCTCAACATATCCATACACGAACAACAGAGGTCGAGGATGTCACTGGGGAGATTGCTCCAATCGTGGCTCATATGGATGTTGCGCGGTTTGCGTTCGGCCATGGTGGAGTTTGGAAGGTGGGGTTTTTTGGGGGCTCTATTTATGGGGAGAAGGTTGTCGGTGCTGGAGCAGCTAGTGAGGGAATAGTGGTACTGGGGGAGGTGAGTAAGGCAATGGTACACGGGGCACAGTGAGATGGAGACGGAGATGGAGATGGATTTGGAGTGGTGCTATGGGAGGGGAGAGGGAGATGAGGCGAGGCATGCTAATGTGTTGTACAGCGGCGGTGACAGACTGTACAGTGCATAGGGCGAGGCTGACTTTGGTAACCCGAACACGCCGCCTGGACTAGTGTCAGGCGCAGGGTGTTGTCATTTCACTGTGAGGACCAGATGAATAGTATTTTGACCATCAAGTGTACCACAGTTGTACTACTACTACTACTAGTAGTAGTAGGAACATGAGTACTCCAGTACTGTATAGAGGAAATAGGTCTCCCGTGCTAGCATGCCTGGTCACTTCGTCCTCCATCTATCATCCATATTGCGAGCAGAACCAAATTCTCATGCATGCGGAAGCGCAAAGATGGGCCTTTTCTTTTTTGATGAGGATAACCGTGTATTCCTTAACCAGAGAATGTTGTGTCTTCCATGCACACGCCAATATCCATCTGAACCAGATACGACACATTTTTTTATCTGTTTGCATAGGTCCCACCTATCAGGAAGGATGGGCACATACAAGAACAGGTACGACTCCTCAGTTTATCCGCATAACCTTTTTGTTTAGTTTACCTAGCCGTCTAATCAACTGCCTACACGCCACTTCTCCCATTTACTTCTCCATCGGGAACCAATTTTCCTCGGCTTCTTCACCTCCCCTTCGTCTTCATTTGCATCCAAACGCCACTGCGTTCACATTGTTTTAACCTCTTGAAATAATCATCTACTACTTCAGTTAGACTAGCCATCTAATCCTAATTCTCCAAACCATAGCCCTCCGTTCCAGCGGTTCCAAATGGCGAAAGAGATCGAGATGCAGGTTTTTAGCGTCCAACATTTCCTCGTGAAGGATCGTTGAGCATAGTTTCTACCGTCACCGTCCACCCAAGGGTCGTTCGGAAGTGGATCAACAATGTATCCAACTCCCTCGAAAAGGTAGAGACGAGGGTCATCGGTCTCGACGCAGAGTACACGGAGCGTGCCACTAGGAAGATCCAACGCGCCGCCGTCCTTCAGTTGTGCCTTGAAGATGATGTTTTGTTGTACCACATCATACACACGCCCTCCATACCAGGTCAGCTTCACGATTTCTTGTCTCGGGAGGACATATACTTCTGTGGGGCAGCCATCAAAGGGGACAAACAAAAGTTGGAGCCGTACAACCTTGATTTGAAAAGCATCACTAACCTACAAACCGGAATAAAAATTCATGTAGAAGATTGTGATAAACAGACACCATCCCTATTCGACGTAGCAAATTTTGTGCTCGGTACAAATCTTCAGAAGGGTGACGAGATGGTGGCATTAAGGTCGTCTGGATGGGATAATTATCCCTTGACGTACGAGCAGATAAAATATGCTGCCCTTGATGCCCATGTGAGTTTCGAGATAGCTGCAAGGTCCAAAGAGCTTGTTGCAAAGCCATCTCCCACAGAAAATGAGAAGAAGAAGAAGAAGAAGAAGAAGAAGAAGAAGAAGAAGAAGAAGAAGAAGAAGAAGAAGAAGAAGAAGAAGAAGAAGAAGAAGAAGAAGAAGAAGAAGAAGAAAAGGTTGCACCAGTAGCAGAGCATTATGGATGGATGAACTATTTCCTCGCTTGTAAAAAAATTATTCCCTCTCGGTGTATATTGATATAGATGGACTATTTCGATGGTGTGCATGTCTTTGGAACAAGTAGTAGCATGGGTCCGCTTGACTATAAGGAACTATTTATCCACCTAGCTTTCTCTACTACTCCTTCCAGTGATCGGTATGCAATGCATGTGTCCGTAGACATGACAGCTTGTCCATCGAAGTTCAACTACGGCGACCATCACGTTTCATCCACTGCCACTCGCGATTCCCACGACGCTGCTCCAACCCACGGCACCACGTCCCCTGACATGCGCCTCACCCCTCTCGGCTGCACCGCCCCTCTGCCTTTGTGTGCATGACATGTGGGCCACCTTAAATGCGGCAAGCATCAAGTTTCTACCACAGCCACACGCAATTCCCACGACGCCGCTCGAACCCATGACACCACACGTCCCCCGACCTGTGGCTCACCCCTCTCGGTCCCACTGCCCCTCTGCCTTCGGGAGCATTACATGTGGACCAGTCACCTATCGGGTCCACATGTTATTGACTCAAAGGCAGGTGTAGTAAGGCGCTGAAGCTCAGTCCCGAGGGCCCTGAGAGGGAAATGTAACTCCTGCGTCGGGCCTTGTGGTGCTACCGCTGCACGAACTCATGCCAAACTCGAGATTTGTTTCTTTACTATACATGCACGCAACGATTTAATGGACATTGTAATCTCAACATGTGACGGGGAGCTCTAAATTTGAATTTGAAACTTATAAAACGAAAAGAGTCAAAACAAATAAACTGGGAGAGAGGGAGTATATCGTAGGATGTGTCCCATACGAAACAAGTCCCCTGGTTTGTCACTGCGAAGATGCGGTTAGAAAGGAGCACAGCGTCTTCGTACTCGTACGACAAAAAATCGGCCGCAGACATCATGGTCCACCTTTGACCGCCATGTGCAAGGTTCGTGCTATCTTATTCAATCTCACCATGGTTCCAACGTACCAATTCATGCGGTGGCCCGTTGCATGGCTGATCCCAATGTTGGACAAATGTTCTATGGTAACGGTGTCACCATTGTAAATGTTGTGCAAATTGATGTTTATACCCTCCCGTACATATGCAAGCCAATCTCCACTCGCACCGAGCCTAACTGGGAAACAGTGGGCAGGGGGAGAATTAGGAAATGGACATGGAAGTAGTCTTTAGAATGCATTTACTACGTGATCAAACTCATCTTACCTGCTCATCGGAGGAAATCCGAGAGCCCCTCAACGTCGACATCTCAAGGGGCGTCAACTTGCAACTACGGCCATGCCGCGCTGGAGAGACCCCCAAGGAAACATCCTCGTGTGTTCCATGGAACATCAAGATGCATTTGTATGAGTAGTTTATCTTGTGAGAGAAAAGGAGGAACGAGGGAAGGCCTCTAGAGATAGAGATAGACACTACTACTACCAATGTGCTGGCCCGTGCGTTGCAATGGATCCAAAGTAGTAGAATAATACTTGTTCACGTGCTTGAAATATAAGCAATCTAGTTTTGATATACATGTGTCACTGGACATGACAGCTTGTCCATGGAAGTTGAACCACGGTGACCATCATGTTTCTTGTTTCTACGACTGCCACACCCACACGCGATTCCCACGACGCCGCTCCAACCCACGGAACGATGTCCCCCGACGTGGACATGGATCCTCTGACGTGGCTATCACTACCTTACCCTGCCTTTACTTCGCTGACAGGTGGGACCCACGCTTGAGGGTCCCACATGTTAGTGATAGAATGGTAGGATTGTTCACGTCAGGGTATCCTCATCCCCCTGACGTGCTCTTCATCCCTCTCGGCCCCACCGCTCCTCTTCCTTTGTGTGCATGACATGCGGGCCAGCTGAACTGCAGCGACCATTAACTTTCTAGTACAGCCACACCCGATTGGACGCGGTCTGCGTGCTCCGCTGCTGTGCTCCGATCCGTACTCCCGCACCATCGAATTTTCATCCAGCGGCTATGACACATTTCGTCCCGGGCATCAATCCTCAGCTGGAGTACTTCTGTACTACATGTAGTACCCGCCGGTGTGGCCATCTACGCCTTGTAATGCCCTGACGCCCAGCTGTGGCACCCTTGCCACGGCCACGCCACCACCAGCCGGTTCATCTCAAACGAGTGAGTCGCGAACCATGCCACCACCATGAGAATGACATGTGGGCCAGTCGCATTTAAGGTCCGCATGTCATTGACTCATAGGCTGGGCACTAAGCCACTGAAGTTCGGTCCCGTGGGACCCGAGAGGGAAATGTAACTCCTGCGGCAGGCCTTGTGGTGCTCCCTCAGTACGAGCACATGCCAAACCCAGAATTTGTTTCTTACTACTACCAACTACTAGTAAGGTACACATGCATTGCACGCATGAGATTCTGGTGGTTTGTGCATTATGCTTCTACATGTGGAGTCTTCTAGATTCTACATGTGGCAAAATCTGGTGGAATGTAGATCATATCCAATGGCCAGTAGTGCTCGGATTTGCCATCTTTGTACTGTCGTATTGGCTTCATCCAACGACCAACTTTCAAACTTATTCACACACTATATAGGGGTATAGATATAGATGTTTGGTTTGCAGCCTATGGTTGCCACGCCTAAGCTTAGGCGTGCCATAATATCTTAGGCATGTGTTTGGTTCATTGCTACACTTGTGGCTTGCCACACTATTCTAGCTACATGGTCCACATGTCATAGACTCAACTTCTTGCCAAATCTTGCCACACTTGTGGTGTCCATTTTGTTAGCCACATTTTTTGTGGCAGACACAGGGGTTGTTTGGTTTTAGGCCTAGCAATGCCACACTATCATACAATGTTGCCAAACTTGCCTAAGGTTAGGGGTTGTTTGGTTTGTGACTAACTTTGCCAAATGTTGCCACACCTAAAGCTAGGCAAGTTTGACTAACTTAGGTGAGTGTTTGGTTCAAGCCACACCTTAGGCAAGCCACTCTTGGACCCCACATGGCATACACACAAAAAATGTGGCAAGATTCCCTTAGGCTTGCAAACTTGTGGCTTTCATTTTGATGAACTAACCTTAGGCAAGCTTGGCAAAAATATGTGGCAAAGTGTGGCAATGCTAGGCCTAGAACCAAACAACCCCTTAGTTCTTCAAAATGAGAGCCACAAGTTGGCAAGCCTAAGGGAATCTTGCCACATTTTTTGTGCGTATGTTAGGCTTGCCTAAGGTGTGGCTTGAACCAAACACTCACCTAAGTTAGTCAAACTTGTCTAACCTTACGTGTGGCAATCTTTGGCAATCTTAGTCACAAACCAAACAGCCCCACACTTTGCCTAAGCTTAGTTGTGGCAAAGTTAGTCATGAATTAATAAGTTCAACCATGGAGTCTTCTCGATTCTACATGTGGCAGAATCTGGTGGAGTGTAGATGATATCCAACGGCCAGTAGTGCTCGGATTTGCCATCTTTGTACCATCGGATTGGCTTCATCCAACGACCAACTTTCAAAGTTTTTCACACACTATATAGGGGGTATAGATATAGATGTGCTGGCCCATTGCAATGGATCCAAAGTATATCTATTTAGTGGTGTGCACTCTAAACACATTATCTATTTATTTTTCTCTAACCTTTCGTAGCCATGCAACCAAGCCACATAAGCTTCATGGGTGCCCCCCACATCATATTATTCATACTACATTGACTGAAAAAAGATAAATCACCCAAAACAAGATCTTCCCGTTTTTTATTCCTATGATGATGTGGCGTGCACGTACCTACTAGTCGTATAGTGGTAGTACTAGTTGTATAGTACAAACTTGGTACTAGTAGGACTAGTACTAGTACGGAATGCTCCTACTCTATCAAAGAGCCCCATCTGACACCAAATTTCTTGGCTTCCGTGCTACAGCTAGATCTTCCCCTCGTTTCTGTTTTCGAACCCGGCGGCGGGCGGGGTGCGGTTTTCCAATAGTCGGTTTGCTCAACAGCGGTCCCACATGAAAGTGAAAATGCTAGGCAACACGCCTTCCGTAAGCTATGTGTCGTGCTAGACGAGTCATGGAGTACTCCCGATTCCCGGGTGTGTGGGGTTACGACTCGAAAGCGCGGGACTTTTCCTTTTACTAGCAATGTGTCCGTGCGTTGCGACAGATCCAAAGTAGTAGAATAGTAGTACTTGTTCACAAACTTGAAAGAAATCACTCTTGTTTTGATATACTCCTAATATATTACTCCCTCCATTCCTAAATATTTGTCTTTTTAGAGATTTCAAATGGACTATCACATACGGATTATATAGACATATTTTGAAGTGTAGATTCACTCATTTTGCTCCGTATGTAGTCACTTATTGAAATCTCTAGAAAGACAAATATTTAGGAACTGAGGGAGTACTTTTCACTCAAAATATATTTCTCAGGCTGTTTTGATGAGGTGAGGAGGGATGTGGTTGCTTTCAAGATAATAAGGGGTTTTCTGCAAATTGGAGCAGAGAAGTGGGCTATTGTTGCAAAAATGCCACAACTTACCTCACAGCCGTTAGATGCAGATCTAATGGTCAGAAACGACGGATGGCAGACACACCACCATCACCAATGGTAAGCAGAACTTATACATTGACGGATGGAGTACTAGTTACAGTGATGCATATAATTAAGCAAAGGGATCGCACATGTCGGCATTGACTGGAACGTGAATGCAACAGCACAATAAGAATTAAGGCCATGATGATGCGATCGCAGTGGTGGTTACAGAAGGCAAGAAGAAAGATGCATCCATCAATGTATGACCTCAACTTAGTGCGCCAGGCCACCGACCGGCGGCTAAGGAGCGGCAGCTTTTGTGGCGAGGTCGAGGTGCTTCTCAGCAAAGGCATCCAAGGCTTCCAGCCGATTGAGGAAGGCCAACATCGTAGCGTCCTCACTGGCCTTGTAGATACCTATGTACACAATTTTCTCGCACACATGGATGTGTAGGTCGACTGTAGGATCGAAAGTATGTCTAAAGGGGGGTGATTAGACTACTTGACCAAATAAAATCTAGCCTTTTCCCAATTTTAGTTCTTGGCAGACTTTAGCAACTTAGCACAAGTCAAGCAATCTTAACACAATCCAAGCAAGCATGCAATGAGTATATAAGCAGCGGAAAGTAAAACATGCAACTTGCAAGAATATAAAGGGAGGGGTTTGGAAAGTGCAAACACAATAGGAGACACGGATGTTTTTGTCGTGGTTCCGATAGGTGGTGCTATCATACATCCACGGTGATGGAAACTTCAACCCACGAAGGGTAATGGCTGCGCGAGTCCACGAAGGGCTCCACCCATGAAGGGTCCACGAAGAAGCAACCTTGTCTATCCCACCATGGCCGTCGCCCACGAAGGACTTGCCTCACTAGGGTTGATCTTCATGAAGTAGGCGATCTCCTTGCCCTTACAAACTCCTTGGTTCAACTCCACAATCTTGACGGGGGCTCCCAAGTGACACCTAACCAATCTAGGAGACACCACTCTCCAAAAGGTAATAGATGGTGTGTTGATGATGAACTGCTTGCTCTTGTGCTTCAAGTGATAGTCTCCCCAACACTCAACTCTCTCTCACAGGATATGAATTTGGATGAAATAAGATTTGAGTGGAAAGCAACTTGGGGAAGGCTAGATATCAAGATTCATGTGGTAGGAATGGAATATCTTGACCTCAACACAAGTGTAGGTGGTTCTTTCTCAGAAAATGTATGTTGGAAGTGTAGGCATGTTCTGATGGCTCTCTCCACGAATGAAGAGTGGATGGAGGGGTATATATAGCCTCCACAAAAAATCTAACCGTTACACACAACTTACCAAACTCGGTGGGACCGAATCGTGAAACTCGGTCAGACCGATTTAGTTCATAATGTGACTGTTAGGTATTTCGGTGGGACCGACATGTCAACTCGGTGGGACCGATATCGTTAGGGTTAGGGCATAACGTAATCTCGGTGAGACCGATTACACAAACTCGGTGAGACCGACTTTGGTAATAAGCTAACCAGAGAGTTGGTCTGGCAAACTCGATGGGACCGATTCACTCATCTCGGTTGGACCGAAACGTTACAAAAGGGAAACAGAGAGTTTGCATTGCAATATCGGTGGTACCGATCGCTCATCTCGGTTTGACCAAAACATTATGAAGGGAAACAGAGAGTTTGCAATCCCATCTCGGTGAGACCGAGATCCCTATCGGTGAGACTGAAAAGACTAGGGTTTCTGGCAGTGGCTATGTCAACTGAACTCGGTGGCGCCGGATAGAAAGTTTCGGTGGGGCCGAGTTTGACTTTTGGTTTGGGACATAGTGGATGTGAGAAAGTAGTTGAGGGCTTTGGAGCATATCACTAAGCACTTTGAGCAAGAAAGTCATTAAGCAACACCTCACCCCCTCTTAATAGTATTGGCTTTCCTATGGACTCAATGTGATCTTGGATCACTAAAAGTAAAATGTAGAGTCTTGTGCTTCGAGCTTGAGCCAATCCATTTGTCCTTAGCATTTTGAGGGGTCCACGTTTCTCATCCATGCCATGCCAAACATTGAGATTTCCTGAAATATTTATCTTGAAATAGCATTAGCTCAATGAGATATATGTTGTTAGGAATTACCAAAACCACCCAGGGATAGTTGCACTTTCATCGACGAATTCTTGCAAGGCGAGGCGCCTCGCGGCGAGCGCGACCTCCAAGTGGACATTCTTCATGGCGTCGACGGGCAGTCACAGGGCCACCAGTGCTTGAAAGAGGTTCCGGCCATGGAGGCCGATTAGGGTTGCACGCAATGAGGAGCCCGGGCGTGCTGGCTGGAGGAGTACAGCGATGTCGTCCGCGAGCTTCTTGAGGACGGTGAACTTGTTGGTGGTGGCAATGATCATCTGGTCCAACTGAGAGTCGTAGTTGGCGTCGACGGCAGCCATCCACCAGCCGGTCTCCAACGCCGGCCGGAGACGATCCTCAGCACCATGCCACAGGCCGGCGTCGTGGACCATCTGGCACAGCCGCTGGCCACTCGCACGCATCGCTGCCATGGGTCTAGAGTGAGCTCTGATACGTCTCCAACGTATCTATAATTTATGCAGCATTCATGCTATTATATTATCTATTTTGGATGTTTACGGGATTTATTATGCACTTTTATATTATTTTTGGGACTAACCTATTAACCGGAGGCCTAGCCCATATTGTTGTTTTCTTGCCTATTTCAGTGTTTCGAAGAAAAGGAATATCAAACGGAGTCCAAATGGAATGAAACCTTCGGGATCGTGATTTTTGGAACGAACGTGATCCAGGAGACATGGAGTTGAAGTCAGGGAAGCTTAGAGGAAGCCACGAGGCAGGGGGGCGTGCCCACCCCCCTGGGCGCGCCCTCCACCCTCATGGTCCCCTCGTGGCTCCCTTGACCGACTTCTTTCGCCTATATAAGTCCATATACCCTAAAACCATCGAGGAGCACAATAGATCGAAAGTTCCGCCGCCGCAAGCCTATGTAGCCACCAAAAACCAAATGGGACCCTGTTCTGGCACCCTGGTGGAGGGGGGATCCCTCACCGGTGGCCATCTTCATCATCCCGGCGCTCTCCATGATGAGGAGGGAGTAGTTCACCCTCGGGGCTGAGGGTATGTACCAGTAGCTATATGTTTGATCTCTCTCCCTCGTGTTCTTGATTTGGAACAATCTTGATGTATCGCGAGCTTTGCTATTATAGTTGGATCTTATGATGTTTCTCCCCCTCTACTCTCTTGTAATGGATTGAGTTTTCCCTTTGAAGTTATCTTATCGGATTGAGTCTTTAAGGATTTGAGAACACTTGATGTATGTCTTGTCGTGCTTATCTGTGGTGACAATGGGATATTCACGTGATCCACTTGATGTATGTTTTGGTGATCAACTTGCGGGTTCTGTGACCTTGGGAATCTATGCATAGGGGTTGGCACACGTTTTCGTCTTGACTCTCCGGTAGAAACTTTGGGGCACTCTTTGAAGTACTTTGTGTTGGTTGAATAGATGAATCTGAGATTGTGTGATGCATATCGTATAATCATGCCCACGGATACTTGAGGTGACAATGGAGTATCTAGCTGACATTAGGGTTTTAGTTGATTTGTGTCTTAAGGTGTCATTCTAGAATGAACTCTATGATAGATCAAACGGAAAGAATAGCTCCATGTTATTTTACTACGGACTCTTGAATAGATAGATCAAAAAGGATAACTTTGAGGTGGTTTCGTACCCTACCATAATCTCTTCGTTTGTTCTCCGCTATTAGTGACCTTGGAGTGACTCTTTGTTGCATGTTGAGGGATATTTATATGATCCAATTATGTTATTATCGTTGAGAGAACTTGCACTAGTGAAAGTCTGAACCTTAGGCCTTGTTTCCTACCATTGCAATACCGTTTATGCTCACTTTTATCGCTTGCTACCTTGCTGTTTTTATAATTTCAGATTACAAAAACCTTTATCTACCATCCATATTGCACTTGTATCACCATCTCTTCGCCGAACTAGTGCACCTATACAAGTTACCATTGTATTGGGTGTGTTGGGGACACAAGAGACTCTTTCTTATTTGGTTGCAGGGTTGTTTGAAAGAGACCATCTTCATCCTACGCCTCCCACGGATTGATAAACCTTAGGTCATCCACTTGAGGGAAATTTGCTACTGTCCTACAAACCTCTGCACTTGGAGGCCCAACAACGTCTACAAGAAGAAGGTTGCGTAGTAGACATCAAGCTCTTTTCTCGCGCCGTTGCTGGGGAGGTGAGTGCTTGAAGGTATATTTTTAGATCTTTCAATCGAATCTTTTTGTTTCTTGTTTTATCACTAGTTTAGTTTATAAAAGAAAACTACAAAAAATGGAATTGAGTTTGTCTCATACGCTTCATCTTTTTAATATCTTTCGTGAGAATGATGGTAAGGAAAATTGTGCTCAAGTGCTAGAAGAAGAAATCTATAAAAAAATTGCACTAAATCTTTGAATGATGAGCATGATTGCAATGGTGTTAGTATGAATTCTTTGAATACCCATGATGCTAATGATATGCAAAGCCACAAGCTTGGGGATGCTATGTCTGATGAAGATGATATGTTTTGTCCCCCAAGTTTTGATGAGAAAATTTATTATGATGATAGCATGCCTCCTATTTATGATGATTATATTGATTAAAGTGGATTTGGAGAGGTCATGACTTTATTTGGTGATGAATCCACTATTTCGGAAGAGGTTCCAATTGATTATGAGAACAAAGTTGCTATCTATGATGATTATTGTGATAACTTGTATGCTATTAAGAACAATGATAACCATGAAACTTGTCATCATGATTTTAGTTTTCAATTGGATTATGCCTCACATGATAGTTATTTTGAGTTTGCTCCCACTATTATTCATGAGAAGAAATTTGCTTATGTGTAGAGTAATAAAAATTATATGCAAGTAGATCATGAAAAGAATGCTTTAGGTGCTGTTTTTATGGTTGAATTCATTCATGACGCTACGAAAAATTATTATGAGGGAGGAATATATGCTTGTAGGAATTGCAATAATATCAAGTTTCCTATGTATGTGCTTAAAATCTTGAAGCTATGCTTGTTTTGCCTTCATATGCTAGTTGATTATTGTTACCATAAGTTGTTTGCTAACAAAATCCCTATGCATAGGAAGTGGGTTAGACTTAAATGTGCTAGTCATATTTTCTTCATGATGCTCTCTTTATGTTTCAATTCTTATCTTTTATGTGAGCATCATTGAAATCATCATGCCTAGCTAGGGGCGTTAAACGGTAGCGCTTGTTGGGAGGCAACCCAATTTTATTTTTGTTCTTTGCTTTTTGCTCCTTTTTAGTGATAAATAATTCATCTAGCCTCTTGTTAGATGTGGTTTTAGTTTTAATTAGTGTTTGTGCCAAGTAGAACCTTTGGGAAGACTTGGATGAAGTCTATATGATCTTGGTGTAAAAAACAGAAACTTTGCGCTCACGAGATTAGCTGCCATTTTTTTACTGGAGAGTGCTTTTAGGTTAATTCTTTTTGCAGATGATTAATAGACAAATTCCTCGGGTCCACCGATTTATTTCAGAATTTTTGAAGTTCCAGAAGTATACGTTTGATACAGATTACTACAGACTGTTCTGTTTTTGACAGATTCTGTTTTCTATGTGTTGTTTGCTTATTTTGATGAATCTATGAGTAGTATCGGAGGGTATGAACCATAGAGAAGTTGGAATACAGTAGATATTACATCAATATGAATAAAGTATGAGTTCATTACAGTACCTAAGTGGTGATTTATTTTTCTTATACTAACGGAGCTTACGAGTTTTGTGTTGAGTTTTGTGTTGTGAGGTTTTCAAGTTTTGGGTAAAGATTCAATGGACTATGTAATAAGGAGTGGAAAGAGCCTAATCTTGGGGATTCCCAAGGCAACCCAAGGTAATATTCAAGGACAACCAAGAGCCTAAGCTTGGGGATGCCCTGGATGGCATCCCCTCTTTCGTCTTCGTTCATCGGTAACTTTACTTGGAGCTATATTTTTATTTACCACATGATATGTGTTTTGCTTGGAGCATCATTTTATTTTGTTAGTGTTTTCCTGCTGTTATTTAGAATTTTGCATCTATATTTTCAATAAAAATGTCAAGGATAGCCTTTACCGTGCTTATTTTGCAAGTATACATATTGCTGTTTCAAAACAGAAAGTTTACCGCTGTTGCAAAAATTCCCTAGAAAAGTAAGAGAGTGATATAATGTTGAATATTTTTGCATATTGAGCTCTGATAAATCTTGTACAGTGTCGTATTTTTCTTATAATTTTTGGTGATATGGAAGTATGATGATTTTTGCATGCTTTACAGACTATACTGTTTTGGCAGATTGATGTTATGTTTGCATTGTTTGCATATGTTTCCTTGTTTAATGATTCTATTTGAGGATAGGAGTATTAAATATGCAGAGAAATTTAGTATGCAATGTTGAATAATAATGTTAGTAATTTGTTACATTAGAAAATGATAAGGTTTTTGCATTGTTTTATACTAACTTATCTCACGAGTTCTTGTTGAGTTTTGTGTGGATGAAGTCTTTGAGATTTAGGAAAACCGTGCTATAAAAGGAATTAAGGAGACACAAAACCTCAAGTTTGGGGATGCCCAAGGCACCCCAAGATAATATTTCAAGAATTCTCAATCATCTAAGCTTGGGGATGCCCCGGTAGGCATCCCACCTTTCTTATTCAACAATTATTGGTTAGTATCGGTTGAACCTAAGTTTTTGCTTCTTCACATGAGTTGTGCTATCCTTGCAACGTATTTTTGTTTTGTTTTGCTTGCTGTTTGAATAAAATACCAAGATCTTAAATTCTTAAATGAGAGAAAGAGTCTTCACATGGCTACATAACTATTTAACTACTCATTGATCTTCACTTATATCTTTTTGGAGTAGTTTGTCATTTACTCGTGTGCTTCACTTATATCCTATGAGTAAATGGTTGAATGAGTTGAATGTCATAAATCTGAAATTATATATGTTTCATATGCTTATCCCGTTGGGAGTAATGACTTCACATCTAAGAAGTAGAGGTAGTAAATTTATTGAAGGTTAGCAAGCATTGTATTGGTCACTTGAACAATTCATGAAAGAATATTGAAGGAAGAGAAATTTCACATATAAATATACTATCTTAGACATCTTCTATGATTGTGAGCCCCATTAATTATTTTTCAAACCTAAGCAATTTAGTTGAAGTTGGACAAGGAAGACAATGTAATGAGTTATGCTTGGGTGTATTTGTATAGAAGTTATATATCCTTCAACATGTGGTGCTTGCTATTTAGAACCTTTTGTTAGCCTAAATTTCTGTACTAAGCGGGAATACTGCTTGTGCATCCAAATTCCTTGAACCAAGTTTCTTCCATGAGTGTCCACCATATCTACATATATGCGGTATTTACTTGCCGTTCCAAGTAAATTTGCACGTGCCAAACTCTAAACCTTCAAATAATAATCTGTTTTGTATACCCGAATCGCTCATGTAGCGACTAGGGGCCGTCAGTATTTTCCATGCTAGGTGGATTATTCTCATGATGATTGGACTCCACTCATCATTCACGAGAAAAATGGCTGGTAACTGGGATGCCCAGTCCCATGATCAAAAGATCAAAATCAAATCAAAAATAATTGGAAACAAAACTCCCCCAGGATTGATGTTAGTTGGAGGCACCCGTTGTTTCAGGCAAGCCATGGATTGATGATTGTTGGTGGAGGGGGAGTAAAAACTTTACCATTCTGTTTGGGAACCACCTATAATGTATGTAGTATGGAAGATATTGGGAACTCTTGGTTGTTATGTTGACAATGAGATCATACCTCTCAAAATTATTTATCTCTATTTCGAAATCGAGCTCTGGCACCTCTACAAATCCCTGCTTCCCTCTGAGAAGGGCCTATCTTTTACTTTTATGCAAGAGTCAGTAGTATTCCTTTTCATTCCAATCTACTCTTTAGTTGGCAAGCATCGTGTGTTGGGGAAAGATCTAAGCATATATGGCCATGCAAATATATTTGATCATAAATTATTATTGTTGACAATTATCTATATGATAAGTGAGTTGGGAGGCGAAACACTAAGCCCCTATCTTTCTCTGCGTCTGATGGATGCTATTTGTTCTAAGAATATGCTTTGAGTGGTAGCAATCATGGAAGACTATATGATAGTTGAGTATGTGGAGTTTGCTAAATCAAAGCTCTGACATAGACCCTTCCTGAAAATAAGATGAATTGTAATTGTTTGATGACTAAGAATGAAGTTTGCTAGTTTTCAAGAAAGTTTATGGTCTATGCTTTAACATGTGAATAGCTTGTTACTTGATCTTGAGAAGTTTTATGAGATGAACTACTGTTATGACATATAATCATGCTAGAAAAGGTGATTGAAATTATAATTGATCAAACCTGTGCACCTGCTAGCATTCACACTTCATAAATTCTTTCTTTTATCATTTACCTACTCGAGGACGAGCAGGAATTAAGCTTGGGGATGTTGATACGTCTCCAACGTATCTATAATTTATGAAGCATTCATGCTATTATATTATCTGTTTTGGATGTTTACGGGCTTTATTATACACTTTTATATTATTTTTGGGACTAACCTATTAACCGGAGGCCCAGCCCATATTGTTGTTTTCTTGCCTATTTCAGTGTTTCGAAGAAAAGGAATATCAAACGGAGTCCAGAGAGAATGAAACCTTAGGGAGCGTGATTTTTGGAACGAACGTGATCCAGGAGACGTGGAGCTGAAGTCAGGGAAGCTTCGAGGAGGCCACGAGGCAGGAGGGCGCGCCCACCCCCTAGGCATGCCCTCCACCCTCGTGGGACCCTCGTGGCTCCCCTGACCGACTTCTTTCGCCTATATAAGTCCATATACCCTAAAACCTTCGAGGAGCACAATAGATCGGGAGTTCCGCAGCCGCAAGTCTCTGTAGCCACCAAAAACCAATCGGGACCCTGTTCCGGCACCCTGGCGGAGGGGGGATCCCTCACCGGTGGCCATCTTCATCATCCCGGCACTCTCCGTGATGAGGAGGGAGTAGCTCACCCTCGGGGCTGAGGGTATGTACCAGTAGCTATGTGTTTGATCTCTCTCCCTCGTGTTCTTGATTTGGCACGATCTTGATGTATCGCGAGCTTTGCTATTATAGTTGGATCTTATGATGTTTTTCCCCATCTACTCTCTTGTAATGGATTGAGTTTTCCCTTTGAAGTTATTTTATCTGATTGAGTCTTTAAGGATCTGAGAACACTTGATGTATGTCTTGCTGTGCTTATCTATGGTGACAATGGGATATTCACGTGATCCACTTGATGTTTGTTTTGGTGATCAACTTGCGGGTTCCGTGACCTTGGGAATCTATGTATAGGGGTTGACACACATTTTCGTCTTGACTCTCCGGTAGAAACTTTGGGGCACTCTTTGAAGTACTTTGTGTTGCTTGAATAGATGAATATGAGATTGTGTGATGCATATCATATAATCATGCCCACGGATACTTGAGGTGACAATGGAGTATCTAGGTGACATTAGGGTTTTGGTTGATTTGTGTCTTAAGGTGTTATTCTAGTATGAACTCTATGATAGATCAAACGGAAATAATAGCTCCATGTTATTTTACTACGGACTCTTGAATAGATAGATCAAAAAGGATAACTTTGAGGTGGTTTCATACCCTACCATAATCTCTTCATTTGTTCTCCGCTATTAGTGACTTCGGAGTGACTCTTTGTTGCATGTTGAGGGATATTTATATGATCCAACTATGTTATTATCGTTGAGAGAACTTGCACTAGTGAAAGTGTGAACATTAGGCCTTGTTTCCTACCATTGCAATACCGTTTACGCTCACTTTTATCGCTTGCTACCTTGCTGTTTTTATAATTTCAGATTACAAAAACATTTATCTACCATCCGTATTGCACTTGTATCACCATCTCTTCGCCGAACTAGTGCACCTATACAATTTACAATTGTATTGGGTGTGTTGGGGACACAAGAGACTCTTTGTTATTTGGTTGCAGGGTTGTTTGAGAGAGACTGTCGGTGTCAAAACCGGCGGATCTCGGGTAGGGGGTCCCGAACTGTGCATCTAGGCGGATGGTAACAGGAGACAAGGGACACGATGTTTTACCCAGGTTCGGGCCCTCTTGATGGACGTAAAACCCTACGTCCTGCTTGATTGATATTGATGATGTGGGTATTACAAGAGTAGATCTACCATGAGATCAAGGAGGCTAAACCCTATAAGCTAGCCTATGGTATGATTGTTGTTCGTCATGCGGACTAAAACCATCCAGTTTATATAGACACCGGAGAGGGCTAGGGTTACACAGAGTCGGTTATAATGGTAGGAGATCTACATATCCGTATCGCCAAGCTTGCCTTCCACGCCAAGGAAAGTCCCATCCGGACACGGGACGAAGTCTTCAATCTTGTACCTTCATAGTCTTGGAGTCCGGCCGATGATGATAGTTTAGCTATCCGGACACCCCCTAGTCCAGGACTCCCTCAGTAGCCCCTGAACCAGGCTTCAATAACGATGAGTCCGGTGTGCATATTGTCTTCGGCATTGCAAGGCGGGTTCCTCCTCCGAATAATTTATAGAAGATTGTGAACACCAGGATAGTGTCCGGCTCTGCAAAATAAATTCCACATACCACCATAGAGATAATAATATTTACACAAGTTCAATCTGCTGACGTATTTGGCGTGATGTCACACCACCACCAAGCCTTTACTCGAATTGTTTTTATTGT
Organism: Triticum dicoccoides; assembly: GCF_002162155.2. Lineage (NCBI taxonomy): Eukaryota > Viridiplantae > Streptophyta > Magnoliopsida > Poales > Poaceae > Triticum > Triticum dicoccoides. Next base: position 489,305,595 of record NC_041389.1, on the reverse strand, counting down.
ACCACCTCAGCGTGTTTAGCGAAGCGGTTTCCTTGGCACGTCTTGTCGAAGCAGAGATCAAGTTCCCCTTATTCCGGGATTCCCATCAATATGGATGTGGGTAACCCAACCGCGCCATTGATTGCGGCGCTTGGGAGATACGCGAGTTTTATCAGGCCTGTGGGGACGCATGGTTTCGTCCGCCCATATAAGGGGATAAAGATCCACCCTTTTACCTACGCCTTCTTCCTCCTTTGCTTATCCATCTCCGCGAACTAGAGCTCCAGCGCCCAAGTCCGCACATCTCACCTCAACCTTCTCCAACTATGTCCGGAGCGGGAGGCAAGTGGATGGCCTCCTCCGTTACGGAGGGACACATCAAGAAGCTGCGCGGCGCCGGATATCTGTCCAACGACATCGCGCACCGGCTCCCCGATGAGGGGGAGCTCATCCCCACCCCCAGGCCGCATGAGAGGGTAGTATTCCTTTCCCATTTCCTCCACGGACTGGGCTTCCCACTCCATCCCTTTGTCCGGGGGCTCATGTTCTACTACGGCCCAGATTTCCATGATCTGGCCCCGAATTTCATCCTCAACATCTCGGCGTTTATCGTCGTGTGTGAGGCCTTCCTCTGCATCACGCCCCACTTCGGCTTGTGGCTCAAGACCTTCAGTGTCAAGACGAAGGTTGTGAAGGGCAGCCAAGCGGAGTGCGGAGGCGCCATGGTGGGCAAGATGCCCAACGTTACTTGGCTCGAGGGCACCTTCGTGGAAACCATTAAGGGGTGGCAATTGGGGTGGTTCTACATCACCGAGCCGCGTGACCCTGAATGGGCAGCTGCCCCCGAATTCAGATCTGGCATCCCCATACGGCTCACCTCCTGGAAAGAGAGTGGCCGGACATGGGGTGATTCGGAGGAGCTGACCGGACTTCAAGCATGCATCCAAAAGCTAGTGAACAAGAAGCTCAAGCTTGTCAACGTAGTCCAGGTCATGCTCATCCGCCGGATTCTCCCGTGCCAACAACGGGACTTCAATATGTGGGAGTTCGATCCGGCGCAGCACCAGACTTTGAGCGGGCTCTTCGACACTACGTACGAAGAGGCCTGGAGGGTGCTGTTTAAGGGCGCCGAGGCTCCCGCATCCGCTACCGAAGATCGCGGATTCAGCTCGCAGCGTCCGGCTAGCGAGGTAAGCGATTTTACCCTTTACGGGACACTTGTTTTCCATAGTTTGACTCTATGCGGGATCTAAACTCCCTCTCCTTTGACAGGACTACCTGAAGAAGGCCGAGCGGGCTAACTGTCCGGCCCCTTTGCCAGAAGACCCAGTGGACGCCTGCTTAATGGGACTGCTGGTTCTGGCACCCCACGTGGTGCCGGAGAAGAAGGCCAAGAAGAAGGCCACGGGAACTCGAAAGAGTTCCCATTTTCAGGTCTTATCGGACGATGACTCCGAGGCGGACTCCTGCCACGAAGGCGAGGAGGAGAAGAAAGAGGCCTCTCCCCCAGCGGGGGGAGGGAAGGAAAGGAAGGCCTCCCCAACGAGGGAGGCCGAAGGGTCAAAGAAGGGAAGGACTCTTCCCCCGGACTGCTCTGCCAATGCCGGCGACGACGACGAGGATTGGCCTTCAAGGGCCAAGCCCCTGGCGAGATCGTAAGTATCTGGACTACCGAATAACTTCATGATTTTTCTTTTCGCCACATGGTGTCTTTCTAATGCCGCATACAACCCTGCAGTCCGCCCAAGGATGATCTTCCCGCTTCGTCGAGCGGGTACTTGGGTGCGTCGGAAAAGGATTCCCTTCCGACCGCCTCCTCCCCCTGTGATGCGGACGATGCCGAGGTGGGATCCCAGGAAGGGACCCGCCAGGAGGAGGAGGCCCCGGAGGTGCCGCAGGGCAACCTCCCGGACTTTGCATCGGACTCCGCACCGGAACCTGAAGTGGCTCCGGAGTCCGGCGGGCGGCCCCTTCGTAAGAAGGGCAAGACCGTGACGCCGGCAGCCTCCGTCCAACCGGAGGCGCCGGATAGCTTGCTGGAGGCGCTCAACGGCACTTCCATCGAAGAAGAACACCGCACCGTCAGGAGTGCGGTGATTCAGAAGGTTCAGCTCGCCAAGAGCGGGCTGACCGAAGCCTGCAGCAGCCTTCTAACAGGCTTTGAGGTAAGAATTTTGATATACGTAAAATAGTACCGCATAGACAGTAGCCCCTAATGCTCAGTTCGGTGTTCGGAAAGAAAAGCTGGACCGAGGATCTAAAAAGATATACGTAGGAGTCATAAAAAATATGTCAATATGGGATTGCAGGCTGTGCTGCTGACCTCTGTCGCACTGACTGCGGAAGTCAATACTTTGAAGCAATGCCTTGAGCGGTCCGAGAACGAGCTCGGCCGTGCCAAGAATCAGCTCGAGGACAAGGAAGGTGATTAACACCTTATTAAAATTGTACCTTACAGAAAAGGATTTGGTTGCAAGAAGAATGACAAGGATAACATGGGTATTGCAGGGGCCACGAACGAGGTGGCGACCCTGAAGGAGGCGGTGTCTGTGGCCGAACGTAATGCGGCCACGGAGCGCACTGAGCGAGAGAAGCAGGAGGCGCGGGTGGCGGAGGTACAACAAGAGCTCCAGGCCCTCGTGGAAAAACATGAGAGTTTGGAGCACGACTCGAAGACTCGAGAGTCCGAGCTTGCATCGGCTCTTGAGAGTGCCAAAGCTGCTAAGGCCGAAGCCTACAAGGCCCTCCAGGAAATCGAGGCGTTGAAGAAAATAGCGGCGGGTAAGGCATTTTTCATGCAAAGTAAGCATGTGAGTGTGAATTACCTATCACTTACCCGAATTCGGAGCTCTCCAGGAGCGTTCGCAGATCTGCCCCGCAGCATGTCCGATGCTGGCGCTTTCTATAGGGCCGAGGAGGGGAGCTCGATGGAGAAGTTCTTCTGGTCTCAGTATGCTGAGGCCGGACATCCGGTGCCCCTGAGTGGCCAGCTGAAGCAGCTGGTCGAGCTTCACAAGGTGGCTGAACAGGCCATGAAGGGCCTCATAGTTTGGTTGTGGCCCAAGGAGGCCATGCCTGGGAGCTACTTCGGCCTGGTGTGGCGGCTGGTGGATGCGTGTCCATGGGTTGAAGTCATCAAGCACTCCGCCTATATTGAAGGTGCCCGTCGGGCCCTTGCCCGCGCAAAGGTGCAATGGGGCAAGATGGATGCTGAGAAGCTTGTGACGGACGCGCCACCGCCGGGCAAGGAGTATCGCACGCCCGAGATGTATTATAAGAGTGTCCTGAAGGGTGCCCGCATTATTGTGGGTGAGTGCTCCAAAGATGTAATATTTGAGTAGACTCGCATTTTGTTATCCTGTGCGCTGAAAACTTTGTTCATATGCGCTAAGCAACGCTTGTTAATTTAAAATATTACCTTCTGTGTGGCCGTTTATCAAATCTGAGAGATGGCAAGTCGTCGGCTTCAACCCCCATGCCACGAGTGCTGGGGTGTTCGGGATAAATTTGAGCACTCTTGTTCCCATTTTTGGGTCCATCTAGGGAGGCGCTCAACACAACAAACAAGGCAACCGGACTTATAATGCTTGAACACTCTCACTTAGCCATAGAATTCTATAATTTTAAATTTCGGCGAAGCCCCTAGTGTTCGGAAGGCCGAATTTGGGGTGCTATCCACGCCTGGGCCGGACAAAGTCGGTTCCTCGCTCTAAGCGGCATAAGTCTTTAGGGACTCGAAAAAAACCTCTCGAACAGCGACCGACTCTCGCCTCATCATGACGGTCAGTTTTAGCTTTCTGCATTGAGGCACTCGCCCAGCTCAACTGGGGCGCAATCGCAGTGGTTCTCCCAGTGCTACCTTAGCCAATACAATGGAACATAAGGTACCAAAACATGGGAGCCGGGCAAACCCAACTATTGACCCAAGACATGATTCGGAGTCGATGCGTATAATGCTATAAGTTCAGGGTGCCGCACTTGTGAAAGTGTTCGGACTTATCACACCATGATGCGGGAAACATAAGCCCCTGGTGTATTTAGCCATACCAAAGTGTACGGATGCAACATGTCATAAATGAACATATGTATAAGAAAGAAATGCAATTATAAGCAAAAAGGTGCTGCATTGTTTATTCAAGAAATACTGCTGTGAATGCAGAACGATACAAATAGTGCAATAAGCAAGGGATGAGACTATTAAACATGTCCCCCTCCAGGGGTAGGCTGCAAAATGGTGTATAAAACAGATTTAATGCTCGTAATGGAGACCACCTGGATATTCGTCGTAGCCTTTCTCCTTCCCTGGCTGTTGCATCGTGAGTTCGGCAGGTCTACTGCCGGACAGGGCCTTAGATGAACGGAGTCCTGTGGGTAAAAAAAGAAAAAGAGAAAAAAAGAACAACACACTTGAGAGACCCTGGTGTGGTTAAGCCGCATTCTGGGCCTATCGTGGTCGTGCCCCTCCCCCTATGCCCATGGTATCTCCAGATCGTAATGATGTACGCGAAGGACCAGTCTTGCAATTTTGAAGGGGCTGGGGTTGGGGCCGCATTGCTACGCGTGCTCGGAACGTGCCAGGTGGTCTTGTTGTAGGTTACTCCGGGCGCGTTTAGCCGTGTCCGGTCGCTTAACGGCCGGACTCGAGAATTGCCTTAAGAGGCTGCACTGTACTTCTGCTGCAAGAGCCGCTGTATGTTCCTCCGTTCAGAGAGAGCGTTCAGTGTTTCTGTTGACCGTGATGACTCCTCGAGGGCCTGGCATCTTGAGCTTGAGGTATGCGTAGTGTGGCACCGCGTTGAACTTTGCAAACGCGTTACGTCCGAGCAGAGCATGATAGCCGCTGTGGGACGGAACTATGTCAAAGATTAACTCCTCGCTTCGGAAGTTATCCGGGGATCCGAAGACCACTTCCAGTGTAACTGAGCCTGTACAATTGGCCTCTACACCTGGTATGACGCCTTTAAAGGTCGTCTTTGTAGGTTTAATCCTTGAGGGGTCTATGCCCATTTTGCGCACTGTATCCTGATAAAGCAGGTTCAGGCTGCTGCTGCCGTCCATCAGGACTCTGGTGAGGTGAAATCCATCGACGATTGGGTCTAAAACCAATGCGGCGAATCCGCCGTGGAGGATGCTGGTGGGGTGGTCCCTTCGATCAAAGGTGATCGGGCAGGAGGACCATGGGTTGAACTTCGGGGCGACTGGCTCCATCGCGTATACATCCCTGAGTGCATGCTTCCGCTCCCTTTTGGGTATGTGGGTTGCGTATATCATGTTCACCGTCCGCACTTGTGGGGGGAAACCCTTCTGTCCTCTATTGTTCGGCGGTCGGGTCTCTTCCTCGTCATCGCTATGCAGCCCCTTGTCGTTGTTTTCGGCAATTAACTTGCCTGCCTGCTTGAATACCCAATAGTCCCTGTTGGTGTGGTTAGCTGGCTTTTCGAGGGTGTCGTGTATCTGGCACGAGCGATCGAGTATTCGGTCCAAATTGGACGGACCCATAGTAGTTCTTTTGAATGGCTTTTTCCGCTGACCGGGTTTAGAGCCTCTGAATCCGGCATTGACTGTCGTATCCTCACTATTGTCACCGTTAATGCGGCGTTTGTTCTTGTTGCGATGCGACCTGCCATTGCGGTCCTTGATATCCGGACTGCCAGAATTTTTGCGGAGGTTGTTGCTGCGGGCTAGCCAGCTGTCCTCTCCCGCGCAGAAGCGGGTCATGAGTGATGTGAGGGCTGCCATGGATTTCGGCTTTTCCTGTCCCAGGTGCCGGGCAAGCCACTCGTCGCGGATGTTATGTTTGAAGGCCGCGAGGGCCTCCGCATCCGGACAGTCGACAATTTGATTTTTCTTAGTTAAGAACCGTGTCCAGAATTGTCTGGCCAATTCGTCTGGCTGCTGAATTATATGGCTTAGGTCGTCAGCGTCTGGTGGTCGCACATACGTTCCCTGGAAGTTATCAAGGAATGCGGCTTCCAGGTCCTCCCAACTCCCAATTGATTCTGCTGGCAAGCTGTTAAGCCAATGTCGAGCTGGTCCTTTAAGCTTGAGTGGGAGGTATTTGATGGCGTGAAGATCATCACCGCGGGCCATATGGATATGAAGGAGATAGTCTTTGATCCAAACCGCAGGGTCTGTTGTGCCATCATAAGATTCAATATTCACGGTTTTAAACCCTTCGGGGATTTGATGATCCATTACTTCATATGTGAAGCATAGTGGGTGTGCGGCGCCTCTGTATTGGGCTATATCACGACGAAGCTCAAAAGAGCTTTGTCTACTGTGTTCGGCCCGGCCAGACTTGCTGTGTCCGGCGCGACGGTTGTCGTCACGTATCATGGGGCGCCAACGCGATCCGTAGATCTATCTTGATTGTCTTGCCTTATCCTCCAATATATCTCGCAAGTCCAGAGCGTTCCCCTGTGGCCTTGTGCTTTTCGAGCGATGCTGGGGTACGGTTCTAGTGGAGGGCCTAGAGGCCTCTCTGTCGCGGCCACGGGGTGGTTGGTCAGCCGTATTGTCCGCTGGTGATGCAGGTTCATATGCCTCCTCCTCTAATCGGGGGAGCAGCTTGCGTTTAGGGTAGCTTTTGGAGGGGCGTTCGAGCTCATGCTCTTCGGCCGCAAGGACTTCAGTCCATCTGTCGGCTAGCAGATCTTGATCAGCTCTAAGCTGTTGCTACTTTTTCTTGAGGCTGTTTGCCGTGGCCATAAGCCTGCGTTTAAAACGCTCTTGTTTGATGGGATCCTCAGGCACGACGAATTCATCGTTGTCGAGGCTTGCCTCGTCTCCGGAGGGAGGCATGTAATCCTCTACCTCTTCGTCTGCCGCTCTCTCATGAGGGCTGGCGTCTCCGTCCTCCTATGCTGAATCTTGCTAGAGGGGGTTGTCTTCGGCACTGTCTGGGGTGTTATTATCTCCGGTGCCGGAATCTCCATTCTTGCTGTGGCGGGATTTAGAGCGGCGCCGCTGACGCTGACGCTTGGGCTGTTTCTTGGAGGGGTCATCCTCCGCTGTTCCTTCGAAATTCCCATCCTTTGGGATATCCACCATGTATATGTCATATGATGAGGTGGCTTTCCAGTGCCCAGTAGGCGCTAGTTCTTGGTCGTCTCCGTCATCGTCGTCCATACCGTCGATGTCTTTGGAGTCGAAGTCTAGCATGTCGGTTAGATCATCGACAGTGGCTACTAAGTGGGTGGTGGGTGGGCTTTGAATTTCTTCGTCGTCCGCATCCCAACTGTCCTGACCGCAGTCCGGCCAGGGCTCTCCTGATAACGAGAGATACTTTAGCGAACTCAAGATGTCGCCGAAAGGAGCGTGTTGAAAGATGTCCGCAGCGGTGAACTCCATGATCGGCGCTCAATCGGATTTGATTGGAGGGGTCGCGGGAGGTTCGGAGTCCGGCGAGGAGTCCGGCACCTCGGAGTCACGAGCTTCACAAGGGACAAGGTCGGTATTCGGATCCATCGCCGTAGAGGTTGCAGCCCCCGAGGTGGTGTCTAGCCACCCGTCCTCTATCTGCGCAACCGGCTCGGAATTGAGGGTCGGAGCGGACTCGTGTGCGGCCTCCAGGGCACTGTCCGGCTGCAAAGCTAAATCATGCCCATCATGACAGTGCGGCACGCTCGGCTGTGGCTCGAATCCATCGAAGATCAAGTCCCCGCGGATGTCAGCCGTGAAGTTCAAGCTTCCAAATCTGACCTGACGGCCAGGGGCGTAGCTTTCGATCTGCTCCAGATGGCCAAGCGAATTGGCCCGTAGTGCAAAGCCGCCGAATACGAAGATCTGTCCGGGGAGAAAAGTCTCACCCTAGACTGCGTCGTTGTTGATGATCGAAGAAGCCATCGAGCCTATCGGTGACGACACAGAGGAACTCTCAATGAAAGCACCAATGTCGGTGTCAAAACCGGCGGATCTCGGGTAGGGGGTCCCGAACTGTGCGTCTAGGAGGATGGTAACAGGAGACAAGGGTCACGATGTTTTACCCAGGTTTGGGCCCTCTTGATGGAGGTAAAACCCTACGTCCTGCTTGATTGATATTGATGATGTGGGTATTACAAGAGTAGATCTACCACGAGATCAAGGAGGCTAAACCCTAGAAGCTAGCCTATGGTATGATTGTTGTTCGTCCTACGGACTAAAACCATCCGGTTTATATAGACACCGGAGAGGGCTAGGGTTACACAGAGTCGGTTACAATGGTAGGAGATCTACATATCCGTATCGCCAAGCTTGCCTTCCACGCCAAGGAAAGTCCCATCCGGACACGGGACGAAGTCTTCAATCTTGTATCTTCATAGTCTTGGAGTCCGACCGATGATGATAGTTCGGCTATCCGGACACCCCCTAGTCCAAGACTCCCTCAGAGACCATCTTCATCCTACGCCTCCCACGGATTGATAAACCTTAGGTCATCCACTTGAGGGAAATTTGCTACTGTCCTACAAAGCTCTGCACTTGGAGGCCCAACAATGTCTACAAGAAGAAGGTTGCGTAGTATACATCAAGCTCTTTTGCGCTTAGTGTAGGTGCTTAGGCAAATGATTAGGTCTGTACGATGTGGTAGATGCATTGGAATGGAGGGGCGCCTTCATATGAGGGCAAACTGCATTGCATTCACATCGTGCAGCCTCTTTTCCCGGTCCTCCTCCCATTACTCCCCTCATGCATTAATTGAAGGAGGATGCATTGGCCGTTCAACATTTCGGGAACCGCTAATCCATCCCTCGTCTGCATTAAAGCCGTATCGGGAACTGCGCCATCCGCTGTCAAATCGAATAGTATTGCGCCGCCCGCTGCACGCCCGACTGAACACGCCTCCTCGCCACCATCAAACCCCTCCGTTAAACCCGCATGCAAACCAAGAAACCTACTCCGGCCACACATCCGTTCATGAGCGGGCCGGAATTAAACGCAACACCGGCCGAGCTCCTCCCGTCTGCCCAGTTTAAACGAGGCCAGACGCCGGCTAAGCTCCTACCGTCCACCCTCTATTCACATGAGGCCAGACAGACAGCGGGCAAGAATCCCACCCCTCCACCGCACCCCCATCTCCTCCTTCACCATTTTCTCCACTCCTCCGATGGCTTCCGAGGAGCCGTTCTCCGTCATATTACCTGGTTGGGTGGCCCGCCGAGCCCTCCGGATACGGGGCGAGGCCGCTCGGTGCTTCACCAAATTCTCTTGGCCCGACGGAGCCAGTTGCCGCCCCAAGCAGGCGCGTGGTTCAGCAACTCGCTGCTCCAGCTCAGCACGATGAGGAGTGGCAAGTTGCTCCACGCTGGCACGGCGGCGAGCACACCAATACAGGCGTCGTCACTGCCACTTCGTACCCCACCACCAGTGTCTGTGGTGGCCGCGCCTCCCATGTCTGTGGCCGCGCCTCCCGTGCCTGCAGTCGCGCCTCCCGTGCCTGCGGCAGCGCCATGCAGCCAATGAAAGAAGCCGGGTGCATGGAGAGCGACGAGTCGGTGGCCAGCTTCTCTGTGTCCGCTGCCATCATTGAGGAGAAGTAGAACACGGGAATCCGTCGCCAATTGGGTCCCATGAAGGGCACCGCCGAGGCGACGACTGCGCATTCAGGTGGTTTCTTTGCTGCTTCGTCTCTTCCGAGGACCTTCATCGACCCCGCAAGTGTCTGACGGACATGAAGAAGACAAAGGGATCCGCGGGCGGCCATTTAGGTTAGGTACTCCCTCTCCAGCTGGCGGGAAATATTTGTTCTAAGAATGGATAAATTGTATGTATCTATAACTAAAATAAGTCTAGGTACATCCATTTCTAGGACAAGTATTTCCGGATGGAGGGAGTATGAATTGTACCAAGAGAGCCGGATTGGCACCGCTTAGTTCATGTAAATGTAATGAAATCCATCATGTTTATATGAAGATCCGGCTTTTTTATACGAAATCCTTCATGCTTATATGAAATCAGTCCATGTTTGCACGAATTTCGTCTAGTTGGTTAGAGTTGTGAAAATGTATGCCGCTAGCGTTGATGTCGTCCTTCGCGGAAGGAAGCGGGAGGAAATTTGTCGGCTGCCGTTGGAGATGCTTTTATGCTGGAAATAATAGAGTGACATCCAATCCATTTGAATTAATTGCGTGTATGATTGTCCCTCTATAAAAAGTTAATTGCATGTATAGTGTACACGTGACTTGCAGGGTGGTTACAGCTTCGTACGGAAAGTTAAAAAGAAACAAGTCCATCCTTAATCTTGTATTCTAAGTACTCTTTGGGTTCCACTGTTAGTACAGTAGCGAAAGAAGTATATATTAAATAAGTACTATATAATATAAAAATCTAAAGTTAAAGACAGAATTCGGACTCATGTCATCGTGTTGCGAGCATCCGGCGCTAACCACTCCAGCACATTTTTGTTGTAGACCATGCTGGAGATATATCTCCATGTCTACTCTTATACTCCATCCGTTCCTAAATATTTGTCTTTTTCAGATTTCAAATGAACTACCACATACGGATGTGTATGTAGACATGTTTTAGAGTGTAGATTCACTCATTTTGCTATGTATGTAGTCACTTGTTGAAATCTCTATAAAGACAAATATTTAGGAACGGAGGGAGTAGAAAACAGAGTTGGTGATGATGGTGTGCATGCCATCCTGCAATATAGGCCGTCGGATTTATATCTAACGGATAGGAAGGAAACTATGGCAATTTTGCAAAAATATACCCATATCCCTCTCCACGTTCGCAAATAAGGCCTTCCCTCGTTCATCCTTTTCTCTCACAAGATAAACTACTCATACAAATGCATCTTGATGTTGCGTGCAACACACGGGCATCTAGCTAGTTTCTTTTAAAATAGTTATTGCGATAATTGGGTTGAAGTGATATATTTTATGCCTGCCCCGAATGATTTCAGATTCACTAGTAGTAACAAAGAAAAGGTTGCCTTCTTAATTAACAGAAAACACAATGAAAACTATCACATGAGGCCGGTAAAAATGAGGCACACTGGGTTCAGCATCATCGTCACTACAGCTGTGCGCGCGCGAGAAGTCTACATATCGAGGGGGCTACTGAGCGAGGCACAGAGACGCAATGTTTGAGAGAGAAACCAATTGACAGATTACGATCAGATCGAGTTGTCACCCTTCTGCTGTCATTGTTAGGGGGGAGGGGGAGGGAGAGAAAGACGTATCGAGAGTGTGCCTGGTAGGCACAAAGGCACAACTAGCGAGTGTGTGTGTGTGTGTATGTGTGTGTGTTTGAAAGAGGAGTAGATAGATTCCTATCAAGATCGAGGTGCTACCCTACTCCTTCGGTGTCGGGTAGTGTGTGTGTGTGAGAGAGAGAGAGAGAGAGAGAAGTCAGTCGATAGATTAGTATCAAGATCAAGGTGTCACCCTACTCCTTCGGTGGTGGTGTGTGTGGGGGGGGGGCAGTGACACTTACATATCTCTACTCTTATAAAAAACAGAGTTGGTGATGATGGTGTTCCTGCCATCCTACAATATAGGCCATCCGATTTATATCCGACGGATAGGAAGGAAACTATGGAAATTTTGCAAAAAGATACCCACACCCCTCTCCGCATTTGCAAATAAGGCATTCCCTTGTTCATCCTTTTCCCCCACAAGATAAACTACTCATACAAATGCATCTTGATGTTCCGTGCAATGCATGGGCATCTTGCTAGTAGGGAGAAGGAGTTTGTGTGACACATATCTAGCTATATTAAGGGATAAGTAGATAGCATTTGTGTGAGGCATACTTAAAGCATCAAGAAGATAAACAAACGGTGTGCATGCAAGTGCTGGAAAAAATGAAGCGAGAAACAATGTGTGCATGCGCGCACGCGCGCACGCGCGTGTGTGTGTGTGAGAGAGAGAGAGAGAGAGAGAGAGAAATCTCAAAACAAAAGGTGCTCTGCTGGAATCCCATTGTATGTATTCATATGGTTCTGGAACTCGAGTTAACCTTAGGCATATGTGTGAGAGACATTATTATACTTTGAGATATTAGTGGCTGTGGGTGGGCGGAATTAAATGGATGGGCGTGTTAGACAGAGAGAGCATGTGTGTTTCTGTGTGAGAGTCTTGTAGGACGGGGTAGAAAGACGAATTCTAACCTTGACGGAGGGAGAGAAATATACGAAGTGCGCGTGTGTGTTCCGATGCCCACAGGGAAATGATATATGTATGCGTGTGAGAGAGATTGCACAATTCATTCACGTATCACTATCTAGAGATCGTGGACGTGCATCGCTTCAACATAAATCAATATCTACTTCATATCGTGGCAAAGGTACAATATCGATTCAACGCTATAAAGATTGAACACTCACATATCACATTTTTTCTATTTAAATAAACCTTTTTAGTTGTGCATGCCAAACTTACAGTGATGTTTCTTCAAACAACCAATGTAGCTATCATGTACATGCACCATTGTTACTCTTGCATTCAAATTCATTACTCTTGGATGATTTAAGGTTCTATTATGAAGTAATATATGTAATATTCATATATGAATTCAATGGGTACACAATTTATGAAATGGAGGCTATGTAATCATATGAGGTAACACTTTTAAGTAGCGGACTACAATATCCATTTCTTTTTGTGCGCCTCTACACTAACACGTCAATGCAATATGTCTAAAGTAAATAACCAATGGCACTAAATTATCTATTTATATGAGAAATACATAGGCTGAGCGTTCGATCCTTTTTTTGTGAATGCGCCACTACACCCGTACGATTGGCCGCGCCCGTGTGAACGTCCAAGTTATTGGCGCATCATCCTGAGTTGTTGTCTTTTTTCTGGGGTGGACTTCACACCAGTTATTAACTGCTGACGCGTGCCCCGTGTAATCTAGCATGACCTTCCCGCTAGCACGGTCCAAAATTAGTTGAAACTGGATACGAACGATCCCGCGGGCGGCAAAATCTCCCGCCTCCTTCTAAAATTTCCGCCACCTTAGTCTTTAGCATGCGAAATTCCCCTTTTGTCCTTGGTGCACGGAGACCAACAGTTACAATACCGCCCTCATCTACATAATAGGTCAGGGCTGCTTTGGTAACTTTTGGTTCCCCCCACTACATGATACCCCCATTTCCTCTCCCCCTCCCGCAAAAACGACTAACTCCACATCACCAGAGCATCTTACGTCACGCCGTCCGTACTTCATCAGCCTTTCTCCCCTCCCCTCTCGAAACCCTAGACTGCTCATCCATCAGCGTACCAGAGCCCATTCACTACCAGCAGCGTCCACCTCGCCGGATCTGCTTCTGCGGCCGCATCTACCCCTCCCACCTCCCCTAGAAACAAGTAGACTACTCATCCACCACTGTACCACAGCCCATTCATTGCCGGCCTTGTCCACGGTGCCGGATCTGCTTTGTCGGTACTCTCATCAACCGTCGCACATCTGCAGCGGCTCATTCGTACTCCCTACCGGGGACACATCGTCCACACCCCCGGGAGCCGCCCAACCGACGCCCCCGTCGACGGCCGCCGACACCTTCCTCAACCCTACCGGAGCCGCTTCGGCGACACCATCGTCAACCCTACCGGAGTAGCTTCGCCTATACCATTCTCAAACCTATTGGGGCCACTTTGCCAACTCACAAGTCCACGACCTCAGATCCGCTTCCTCACACCCTCATCCAACCTACCGGAGCACCTTCTGACGCCCCGTCCACGGTCGCAGATCCGTATCATAGACACCATCCTTAACCCAACCACCGGAGCAGCTTCACCTACACCCTCGTCCACATCCACAGATCCGCTTCGCCCACACTATAGTCCACCCTACCGGAGCTGCTCCACAAACACCCTACTCGATGGTTCTAGATCTCCTTACTGAACCCCGACAGCCAGCGCAGCGTCATCACCCTTGATGTTTCTAACCTGATTCCCACCGTCTGGCAAGATGCCAAGCACCTGCCACAGCCTAGGTACTTGTCACCTTTAAACCCGTCCAACATCACCTACCCGATGTACTTCAAATATACTAACAGGTCGCTGTTACCTATTATGCAGCTGGCAAAAACTACAAGGACGATGTTTCTTCTGGATCTAACAGCTTGGCCAACCAAGATCCTGGACTGAGGCATTGCTATTATCTTGTAAGTGCGTCTCTCTCTCTCTCTCTCTTGTATTGTTCTATGCCTGCCAGCATGCTTTGCTAGGATTTTCGACCAATAATCCCTTTGTGCAGACAATGATTTCTACTACCGGCTGCTAAATTAGATATGTATATGTCATACATGATACTACCTTGTACCTCCGTTCCTAAATGTAAGTCTTTCTAGAGATTCCATTATAGGCTACATATGGAGCAAAATGAGTGAATCTACACTCGAAAATGCATCTATATACATTTGTATGTGGTCCATACTGGAATCTCTACAGAGACATATATTTAGGAACAGAGGCAGTACATTACACAAAATCGTAGGTGGCATGAAGGAATAATAGTGCACTACATTAGGATCCCTTAGAGTGCCTGCTAGTCCAGCACACAGAGTCATGGCTAGTTTATGCTACACACACAATCATTAATTGGTGGTCTAAATATGCGCAAGGGATATGCAATGTATTATCATGTAGAGATGTCTGAAATTAGCCGTGTCAACTTGCAGATAGGGTTACACAATGAAAAAGTACAAGATGTATGTGGCAATTTCATGGAACATCACAAAAAAAGGAGATGCAACGGTGAGCCTATACAGTGTGCTATGGTACGCACTCCTCCATTGCAATCATCGTGACATGTTATTTGTATGTCAGTTCTATTGGCCAAGTTTCTTAGGGATAGTTATTATGAGTTATCCTAAGAAAATAAGCACATGTGAATATAAGCTCCATGTAATAAGCCAACCAGTTCTTTTTATTGCCTTCCTTTTCAGCTTATCTTTGGTATGATCATTGAAAAGTCTAGATTGCATTATATTTTTTCATTTTGCTGCCCATATGAAAATTAATTTGACTTGCAGGCATCACAAATTGAACCCAGTGCAGTAATTAATATGATAGGAAAACAGACCATCACTATTTGCTCAAAATGCAAATACAAAGATACCATCTACTTGGCATAATCTACTTTGGTCAATGTTTTCCATAGAGATCCCATTGCCTAATTTAAACGAAGAACGCATGACCCACATTTAAATGAAGAACAATTATTTATTGAAATTCGATGGTCCAAGTGGTTGGTTATTATCATATAGCAGCACCACCTGAAAGCATCATATAGCAGCAGCAGCAGCTCATAGCAACTCATCATACAGCAGCAGCAGTGTGCAATTCATCATATACCAGCAACAACTCGTAGCAATTCATCATATAGCAGCAGCAGGAGCAGCTCATAGCAATTCATCATATAGCATCAACAGGAGCGGCTCGTAGCAATTCATCATACAACAACAGCAGGAGCAGCTTATAGCAACTCATCATATAGCAGCAGCAGCAACTCATAGCAATTCATCATATAGCAGCAGCAGCAGTAGTAGCTCACAGGAATTCATCATATAGCAGTAGCAGCTCATAGCAATTCATCATATAGCAGCAGCAGGAGCAGCTCATAGCAATGCATCATATAGCAGCAGCAGAAGTAGCTCATAGCAATTCATCGTATAGTGGATTAGAATGAAAATTTGGCAAAAAATCAGAGGAGATCCTCACCTTGTTGGATGAGCTCATCCTTCAACAGCACCTCAAGGCCACGGCCTGGGAGGAGGGGAGGGGGAATAAGGTGCCTTCTGCCATAGTGTGGCATCGGCCGTAGTTGTGCAACGCCCACCGGAGTAGTGCATTGGACGAACCAGTGGAGCACCTGCTAGCGACCATGAGAATGAGGGGCGATGCCAGAGGGAGGAGCAGCCAGGGATATTTGCCCCTACCCGCCGGCCATGTAGCCTAGCTGGACAGAGCATCGTTGAGGACCAGGCCAGATGGGACCAGTGGCGACGGCTCGCTGGAGGAACCCTAGTGTTACACGCAGGGGATCGAGGTAGAGGGAAAGGGGATAGGAGATGCAAGCGGGCAGGGCAATGAACGCTTGCGTGTTTGCTTTTACTTGAGGGTCAGGTGTGACATGGGCGTCAGCAGTTGCATTTTGAGTGTAATATAGGCAGACAACAGAGTCATTTCACTATTCCCCTTCCCTTCAATTTTTAGTGAGGTTCTACCCGAAACACCCCATCCAAAGCGAAATTAGTTAAGCCCAAGCCCATAACTCAAAAATGACTTCTTTACATCTTTTATGGCTTATTTTGACAATAAGCCCTGAAAAGGTGGAATCGAACTGGCCCTTAACCTACAATTCAGTTGTGCGTGCAATGATGAATCACTCCTGCCTGCTATAGTGTACATTTAGGCATCATCATACATGGCATATCCTAATACACGTGCATTCCATTGTAGAATATGGAATATGCAATGTTTATGTTAGTTCATACGTTGCACATGATGTTTAAATGCCCCTTAAATCTGGTCAGTCAAGTGATGGTCTTTAAGCCTCCTTCTTTGCTTCTTTTCTTGATATGTAAGATTTGCTCACACATCTGTTCAATTGCTTGTTTGCATCAGCCAGCCATACTAGGACTGTTTGCTTTGATTACTTGTTGTTCTTGACCTAACACTCTAACAGAGCTTGTCAATGATTTAAACACTAAGGGCTGCTGTAGTGGGGCCTTGTCTAACTCATAGGTGACATAAAGGTTTGGTTTTACCCTAAAGTAGGCTCTCCAAGAGTACCTGGAGATCCAGTTCGAAGGTATTCCTAGTTTTTACATAGTGCAGACATAGTAAATGCTCATTTTATTGTGTGCAAGTGCAAGAGATGCGGCATGTTTCATTATGTGGTGTTTTTTGTTATAATCTCATCCTTTTGTGTTCACAGACTGGAAAGTATGCATATTTATCTTCCAAGGAGACGAGTAACTAGTTCGTGTCACCTTGCAGAGGGGGTGCAATGAAGGTAAGATTGATGATTTCCAAGTACAAGAGATGTTAGGAAGGAGCCTTGCAAGAGAAGTAGGAGCTGCGGTGAGCCTCTCCAACCTGTTAAGGTAAGTCACTGTATCCAACTCAATAGTTCAATTCCTTGTTTGTTTCAGGCATAGTTAATTTGCTCTTTTCAATTGCTTTATTTGTCCTCAGTTAATGAGATGCCCAAAGAATGATGCCTGATGTTGGGTACTTGTATAACTATTAGTTGACATAATTAAAGGCCTTACCATTTAATTACTCTGCCGAAGTGTGCTTGAAGCTTTAAAGTCTATTAACCAACTACTATTGCATGAGGCTCTCAATCTAGTTTATACTAGGCTAATGATTGCATAGTTTTGCTTGCTGTAGTATGTTTGTATGAAACCCTCTGTTGTTCATTATGCTCCCTAAGACTTTAATTGAGCTACAGAATGACCAACTGATTGCTTACTTATACGCAACATGCTATCTAAATTTGTAACTTGTCTGTGTTTTGGATTGGGCCCCAACATCATGCTCCTCTGGTGAGCTAAGAGAGATTTCTGTATGCAGGCTGCACAAACTACCTTTTTATAATTTTTAAAATATCACCTGCTTATGCTTGATGATGTGTAACATTATGCTAGTCCTGTTTTGCCATGTACAAAATAGTCTGTCTTGCTCGCTTCACTGTTGTAACTATATTTTTGCCCTAGTCATGTGTACTTACAGAAACATTTCAGGATGAAGTGACATCAACACAAAGATCTGCGAGCAGTGCGGCATGGCCATTACTGAATGATTATGGATTGGAATTGGAATGTGTTGATGTTCTCGAGCATCAACTAGAGGTGGCACGACAACGCGTATATGATTCTCAACGTACAATCAACAAGTTGAGACTGGACATGCAGGTATTATATGCAGGAGTCAAAAAAATGAAACAAGACACTAAGGTAACCATGAAGGAATTGGAGATTTTGCAGACTGAAGTTTGTGCTATCAGAATCCGGCCAATCCTATTTTCTGAAGAGATTATAGTTCAAATGGTAAGTTAAGTTGATGCGTGTCCATGATGTATGAGCTGTATTTGCCCAGTGTATGTAATTTGCTATTTGTGTATGCTTTATTATCACTGGTGCCGAACCATAATGCCCAGTGGGTATAGTCGGTTGTAATTTCTTTATTGTATAGTGTAGGATTATTCTACGTCGACTGTAATTTGCCTTAGCCTCTTTATTGTATAGTGTATGTTTTTTAGAGGTGATAGTATAGAGTAGGATAATTCTTTGAATATGCTATATCGTTCAAACGCGGCCCAACTCGCCCAAACGTTGTAGTGACCATGGCCCTCCACGAGTCGTACGATCCATAGGCCATCCACGGGACGGACGATCCATGGGCCATCTACGGGACGGACGATCCATGGGCCTTCTATGGGCCGTCGGATCCATGGGCCTTCGATGGGCCGTCGGATCCATGGGGCTTCCATGGAGCGTCGGATCCATGGGCCTTCTATGTCTCGTAGGATTCATGGGCCTTCTACGGGCCGTCTCATCTATGGGCCTTGTACGGGCCGTATAATGGGTCGTAAACAGGCTAGAGTAGAAATCATACGTTTTATGGACTGACCATAACGGGTCGTTAATAGGCCGTATTTGATGATGCTATGAAAATGGGCCCATAGATTAACGGGCCACAAACAGGCCGACTGTATCCACGGGCTGAATTTGTACCACAAGCAAAAAAGGCCAGTAACGGGCCGTAAGTAACCGAATGCTGGAAATGAGCCCAAGAATAAATGGGCCCTAAGAAAGCTGAAAGGTAACACGGGATGGAAACGACCCAATGGAATAATGGGCCACTAATGGGTATAAAGAGATACACTGTTCATTACGGGCCGATTTCACCACGGGCTGTTAATGGGCCCAGAGTCAGAAAGGGACTCATATATGGGCCGAAAGACATCATGGGCCATACATGGGCTAGAAGTTACAATGGGCTGGAGTAATAATGGATGGCCCAGATGACGCTATTGGGCCTAATTCTGTTAGGCCGTAACGGGCCGCGAGCTAGCGGGCTGTAAGTGGGCTATATGCGAACATGCTGTTAACAGGCTTTCCGTGGACCGGCCCGCCACCTTTTGATCAAGTCAAACGGGCCGGCCTTTTCACAGGAATGGGCCTCTGTTGGGTTGTGCCATGTATCAACATATCATAGGCGCCTTGTGTCCAATGAGTGGATGACATCTGTCCCAACGGTCGGCCGGCACGTGTTTCCTCCAGCCAATGATGATTTTACACGTGGAAAATCCCCACTGGTCGGGGCTGTTAATGGGTTATCAGATCCAAAACCGGACCCGATAGCTTAACGGTGTTTCGTTACGGTGGATGCCACGTGTCGGTCACCCTTGACGAAAGCACTTCTATGACGCGCGATTTATCGCCATGGAAGTGGACACTTCCGTGATGGTAATTTTGGTAATGTCATGGAACACTTCTGCGACAGCACAAGTATGACTATCTTGATTCTGTCATAAAATCGTCATGGATGTACATGCATGAAAAAAAACGCGACCTACTGTTACAAACACGTATCATCATGGAAGTGTATTTTTTCGTAGTGACAGTTCATACGGTGTCATCTCAATTCATAACCCCAAAATGATAGTGGTAAATCGGTAAGAGACATCATAGATCGCACCATATCTAATAAAATGTGGTTACAACGTTTGGACACACCATTACGCTGTGGTGTTCCAGGTGGCGTGAGCTGTGAAACTATTCCACATTTTTAAATGAAGACCAAACTCGTAACTCAAATATTCACCTCCATGATCAGACCGTAGAAACTTTATTTTCTTATTATGATGATTCTCCACTTCACTCTGAAATTCTTTAAACTTTTCAAATGTTTCATACTTGTGTTTCTTTAAGTAGATATACCCATATCTGGTCAAATCATCTGTGAAGGTCAGAAAATAATGATACCTGCCAACGGTGTCCTGGACTAGGGGGTACTCACCACGTCGTCTCCCGATCAGTTAGATTGGGCCGAGGACCCCCATGGCCATATACTCATGTGCCAGTTCAGACAGTTACCACATACAAGGAAGATTCCACAAGACTTGGTGATCAAGACAAGGACTCCTCAACACCGGCTTATTCAGCTAGGACTCTTGTTATCCTAGGCATCTGGTACATAATATAAACCGAGGCCAGGCTAGTCGATAGAGGATGACATTACTCATCATACCTCTAGGGTTTAGACCACAACATATGATCTCGAGGTAGATCAACTCTTGTAACCTCCATACTCATTAAAGTCAATCAAGCAGCATGTAGGGTATTATCTCATCAAGAGAGCCCGAAGCTGGGTAAAATCCTGTGTTCATGTTACCATTGATCCTAAGACGCACAGCTTGGTACCCCCTAACCAAGATCCACCGGTTTTGACACCGACATTGGTGCTTTCATTGAGAGTTCTGCTGTGTGATCGGCGAAAGGATCAATGGCTCGACTACAGGTCAACTGTGACGTCGGTTTCTTCATCACCAGCTCGTCTGGTCACCTTGGCTTGACCGAGGACTGCGCCCTACTTCCAATCGTCATGTTCGGATGAGGGCCTTCATCAACATCAACTCTGATCTCTATCAAGATCGTGGAGGAGTCATCCATGGAGCTCGGGGGCTCAACGTCAACATTTTCCTCAGGCGACCGTGTTGTTTTTCTGGATAGAAAACTCGTATCCGCTACCACCGCCTCCTTGAGTGTTGCCTAAACGATTGCTTCGGTGGAATTATGCGGAATTAAGTCTACAACAACCCTGCATAAAAAAATTTCGAGTTCCGATGGAGGAATCTCTGATATACCGGAGCCCTGTTGAATCTGGAGGAGAATCCGGATGAGTTTGGAGTGGGATGTCCAGCGTCTAGCTCGGACGTCCTTTGGAAGATCCAATCGTTGATCGGCTGCGGAATTCCCATATCTACCACCTGCCAAAAATTTAGCTTGATCCGACCGTCCAAACTCCGGGAACCTTCCGATTAGTGCATCACTTTTCAGATATGTTTTCTCCGCGAGAATGAATCCGACCCAAGTTCATCTTCTTTACGAACGGGATTTCGGACATCCTTTTTGAAGGACGTTTTCGTATGGGGTATTGTGTTTTATTCTCAAACACATCCCATTAATATTAAAAGTATTTTTACAATACGATCTTCACCATCACGCCGGTGTCAAACCGGCCCGACAACATCACTCCACGGCGGCCGACCTGCGCTAGACACGTCGTCACTTTGTTGAGCCGAGCTCAACTTTTTCGATCATCATCTCAGCCAGCCGAACAATAGTTCGGCATCGCGAAGGATAATTCGTCACCAACATCGCTGCCCCACGGATTACACGGAGCGGGCACACCGGCATCGCCGCACGGTCACTTCATCAAGCCAGCATTGATCACGTCACAAGCTACGACCTGCATCGGCATGGCCCAACTGTTGCTTCGTCGAGCCGATGTCCATCACCCCGAACTACTTCAACACCTCGGCTGACACATCTCCTCACCAACCTGCTCCGTCTCCTCAGCTGGACTGGGGGCTTCATCATCCCTTCATCAACTTACCTCGGAGACTCCGGCGTCACCGGCCGACCAGCTTCATCACGTTAGCTGGACCACGGGATTTGCCTCGGCGAGCCAACCTTTGCCAGCATCGTCATGCCTTCACTTCGTCACCCATTAGGCAATGGGTGTGCAGATCGAGTCCCAATTTTGGGAGTAACCTTTCTTCAGACTGCTACAACAAATAAACAGGTGCTATTAGTCCCAGCAATTTTTGCTTGTTTGGGTTTATTTTCCCAAGGAATTAGTACTCTGCTTTGTTCCATAATCTATACACAAGTATATTAAATGGTGGCTGCATTACTGACGGTTGTGTGGTGGTTCGGTCAGTTTCCGTGCATAGTTCGGCGAATGCCGTATCCGGAACCCGGACCGACCTGTGAACTCTGGCTTTGTCATGCCTTCACTGCGTCACGCTGATGCCCTGCATCGACATTGGCTCCAGCGCCAGGCCACATCTCTTTAAATAAATTATTTTTTGTGTAAAGCAATTAAGCACGGATTATATATACATATATTATTATTTCTTGGACCGCACTGTTTTATGTGTGCAGGTAATTGATTTTTACTGCGTTACGCGGTCACTACTCCGGAGTGCCGAACTCCTTGCTCGGACACCTAGGGTCTGGGGGCTAGGACCTCGACCATGCCGAGGACTGTGAACCTTGTCGGATCTGTCGCAGATCAATGGGCGTCTTCATCCCCCCACAAGCCCGAATCACATCATCAACACCGAGCACATTAACCAGCTAAGTTGCTTTCATGCTCAAAAACTTTCAGTTTTAAATTTTGTTCGGTTCAAACAAGCATTATACTTTTTGGCACAAAGTTGTTTGTGACAAAGTTCCTTGTCAAAACTTTGTTTGTGAAGCACATATTCAAATACCCCGTTTATTTGGGGGCTCCCTTGATGGACCTTTTCCTCTTGCATATAATTATACTTGTACGGCTTCGTTCCTTGTTTGTGTATTACACCACAATATGCACCATGTTGACTTAAGCGATTTGCAAGCTGGGTTGCCTGGCTCCTGTGCTTACCCCTACGTTCCCGATCGTTTGGCTAGGGAGTAAAGGGAGCACCTGTGCGATTGTCACGATCGGTTCATCCGAGAAGGACCTCAGACTGGGTGAAGCCGAAAGCTAGCATTCTTACTGTTTTCAACAATGGTCAGCACACAATGGAACACATGAGTACAAAAAATCTATTGCACAAGTCTCATAATAATAATGAGCAACCGAAGAAAGGTATCGGTGGGGGTACTATTTTATTCGAAGATGCTTCTTACACTTTGTCAGTAATATAGCATAAGTTCCCTGAGCGCGCTTTGTCTGTTACAGCCTTATGGCCTGATTGCCTGGTTATCGGAAACCCCGTCGATATTCTCGACGGGGGGAGTACATAACACTTTTCGATCCTTGACCGAAGAGGGAGAAGCCGACGGTCGGTTAAGACGCGTATAAAGTTCGGGTGGACACAGATATGATATAAGTACTTCGGTACATACAATCATTATACATAAAATTCTTTTACCCAAGTAACTTGGGGGCTCTTAAAATCTATGTGAGCTGTTTTATAATAAGTGTTCTTCTTCCTAGTCATTGCAAAGTTTTTTTTCTATCACTCCTTTTTTCGACGCGAGTGTGTGGTCAATAGCCGGATTTCCCTCTCAAAGTACTCCGCCTTCGGGATAGGAGGTTGAAGCCGTAGACTGACCCGCTTGAAGTCTTGAGATAGGATGTGTCATGTTAAAGCACGACAGAAGCACAATTTTTTTTCTCTAAGACCAATTTTCTGATTGGCACCGAACAATTAATCTAGTTCGAACGTCAAGTTTTTACTGACGTTTTTTGGTTTTCCAACCCTATGGCACTTTTCAACTATTTATGTGTTTTCCGCATAAGTCTCGCAGTGCAACACCGGACACCTTTAGAGATTCGGCAAAAAATCTCAGATATTGCTATATATGCATCAGTTTCGAATTGTGTCTTTGGTCAATAGTTGGGTTGCCCGGCTCCTGTGCTTGCCTCCTATGTTCCACTTTGTTCGGCTAGGTGTGCAAAGGGAGAACCACTACGATTGTGCTTCCAGCTCGCATGGTTAAGCACCGCAGTGGAGAAAGCCAAAAACTAACTGTCACAATAAGTGTAAACTGGTCAGCAGTCCGATGACAGTATTAAATGACGGGCCGTTCATAACATTGGCCGAAGTGTTTACGGCTTGACCTCGGCTGTCGCCGAACACTAAGCGGGGGGATACTTGCTGGCCTCCCAACTTTAAGCTCCTATGACTAAGTGAAAGTTATAAAGCCCGCATATCTGATTGCCTCATTTCCGCGAACACAACCGCCTTCGGGCACCGAGACGTCGGCTAAGGGTTGTTTTGTTATTTCGGAAACACCCTACGTAGCATCTACAAGGGGGTAGAAGCCGACAATGGGCCACTTTCATATTATAAACGATCGCAATGGAAGTGAAAATTTGGGTTCATTTAGACCACAGAGTTTGGAAGCTTTCCCCGAACTAAAACCTCAGTATTTTCCTCCCACATTGGTCGGAGCTGAGGTTTCATGATCATGCTTAGCATGACAACCCAAAGAAAGGACCGATAGCGCGACTATTTTCTTTGGACGATGTTTCTTATGTTAAACAATAATATAACATGTCTCTCTGTGTACCTTTGTTTGTAAAACCGTATGGCCGGATTGCCTTGTTTGCCGTAAATCTTTTCCCTCATAAAGGCTTTATAAAGTGGGACAAACACTCCCTGGCTACTGGCCGAGGAGGTGGAAGCCGATGGTGGGTCAACAAAGTTTTGTACAATGCGGATCCGAGCATTGATGATGTAAAGTACTTGGATTCATAGAATCATTACACATAATTTGTGATTTTACTTTGGATATCGATCCTTAATTTGGCCACCCGTGCCCACATTAAGGCTCAGGGGCTACTGGACTTCGTGCTTATTATTTACAAATATTAAAGGGGTACATCGATCCCATGATCTGGTGTCGCCACCCAACCAATGTCTCGGGGGCTACTGCATTGACAATCCAATGCAGAAAATCTAAAGTGCAATACAGTTTTCGAGGAGATTATTATCCTCAGGTTGGTCGGCCGCACCCAACCTGAGTCTCGAGGACTTTGCACACCGCGTTTCTATTCCTATGTATGCTGTCGAGCTAGGAGTTGACCCTCAGGCCGATTTCACGCATCAACCTGAGTCTTAGGGGCTACTAGGATCAGCGGTTTCATGTTTTCCTTCACGTGCATCTCGGATTTTAGACCGACGCACACACCTTGAGGGCTACTAGCTATATATCTTGACAGAGAATAAATTGCACCACCTCGGAAGCAGTCCGGCATTAAGCTCGGGCGCCAGTGGCTGGCTCCATAGAGGGCATTCCCGGCATTAAGCTCGGCTAAACTCCTACTTTTTTGAACCAATATGATCTATGACATCTCGGATACAGTTCGGCGTTGGAGCTCAGATATAGTCTGGCGTTGGAGCTTGGACACAGTCCAGCGTTGAAGCTCGGATACATTCCGGCGTTGGAGCTCGGAAGCAGTCCGGCGTTGGTGCTTGGCTGCAAAAGATACCTCGAATGCAATCCGGCGTTGGAGCTCGGATGCAAGAGGACACTGCCGCATGGGAATAACTTCAAACCCGAGGTGTGGCATAATAATAACAAGGCATTGATAAAGGCCAGAAACTTAAAGGGGCTCCTCGGATACCCGACATGTAAACTCTTCGGATTTACTTCACGATCCTCAAGATCGAAGATGAGAAGATTTGTTGAACCAGTTTTCAAGACCGACGACCGAAGATGAAGAACAATTCGGAAGAATCGAGGAGCGTCCCCAACTTGAAGACCGGTTCAGGGGGCTACTGATGGTGTCCTGGACTAGGGGGTACTCACCACGTCATCTCCCAATCAGTTAGATTGGGCCGAGGACCCCCATGGTTGTATACTCATGGGCCAGTTCAGACAGTTGCCGCATACAAGGAAGATTCCACAAGACTTGGTGATCAAGACAAGGACTCCTCCCCACCGGCGTATTCGGCTAGGACTCTTGTTATCCTAGGCCTCTGGTACATAATATAAACCGAGGCCAGGCTAGTCGATAGAGGATGACATTACTCATCATACCTCTAGGGTTTAGACCACAACATATGATCTCGAGGTAGACCAACTCTTGTAACCTCTATACTCATTAATGTCAATCAAGCAGCATGTAGGATATTATCTCATCAAGAGAGCCCGAAGCTGTGTAAAATCCCATGCTCATGTTACCATTGATCCTAAGACGCACAGCTTGGGACCCCCTACCCGAGATCCGCCGGTTTTGACACCGACATTGGTGCTTTCATTGAGAGTTCTGCTGTGTGATCGGTGAAAGGATCAATGGCTCGACTACAGGTCAACTGTGACGTCGGTTTCTTCGTCACCAACTCGTCTGGTCACCTTGGCTTGACCGAGGACTGCGCCCTACCCCCGATCATCATGTTCGGATGAGGGCCTTCATCAAAATCAACTCTGATCTCTATCAAGATCGTGGAGGAGTCATCCATGGAGCTCGGGGGCTCAACGTCAACATTGCCCTCAGGCGACCGTGTTGTTTTTCTGGATAGAAAACTCGTATCCGCCACCACTGCCTCCTCGAGTGTTGTGTAAACGATTTCTTCAGTGGAATTATGCGGAATTAAGTCTACAACAACCCTGCAAAACTTTCGTCGAGTTCCGATGGAGGAATCTCCGGCAATCATCGATATACCAGAGCCCTGTTGAATCTGGACGAGAATCCGGACGAGTTTGGAGCGGGATGTCCAGCGTCTAGCTGGGACGTCCTTTGTAAGATCCTACCGTTGATCGGCTGCGGAATTCTCATATCTACCACCTGCCAAAAGTTCAGCTCGATCCGACCGTCAAAACTCCGGGAACCTTCCGATTAGTGCATCACTTTTCGGATATGTTTTCTGCGCGAGAACGAATCCGACCCAAGTTCATCTTCTTTATGAACGGGATTTCGGACATCCTTTTTGAAGGACATTTTCGTATGAGGTATTGTGTTTTATTCTCAAACACATCCCATTAATATTAAAAGTATTTTTACAATACGATCTTCACCATCACGCCGGTGTCAAACCGGCCCGACAACATCACTCCACGGCGGCCGACCTGCGCTAGACACGTCGTTGCTTTGTTGAGCCGAGCTCAACTTCTTCGGATCATCATCTCGGCCATCCGAACAATAGTTCGGCATCGCAAAGGATTATTCGTCACCAACATCGCCGCCCCACGGATTACACGGAGCGGGCACACCGGCATCGCCGCACGGTCACTTCATCAAGCCAGCATTGATCACGTCACAAGCTACGACCTGCATCGGCATGGCCTAACTGTTGCTTCGTCGAGCCGATGTCCATCACCCCGAACTACTTCAACACCTCGGCTGACACATCTCCTCACCAACCTGCTCTGTCTCCTCGCCTGGACTGGGGGCTTCGTCATCCCTTCATCAACTTACCTCGGAGACTCCGGTGTCACCGGCCGACCAGCTTCATCACGTTAGCTGGACCACGGGCTTTGCCTCGGGGAGCCAACCTTTGCCAGCATCGTCATGCCTTCACTTCATCACCCATTAGGCAATGGGTGTGCGGATCGAGTCCCGATTTTGGGAGTAACCTTTCTTCGGACCGCTACAACAAATAAACCAGGTGCTATTAATCCCAGCAATTTTTGCTTGTTTGGGTTTATTTTTCCCAAGGAATTAGTACTCTGCTTTGTTCCATAATCTATACACAGGTCTATCAAATGGTGGCCACATTAATGACGGTTGCATGGTGGTTTGGTCAGTTTCTGTGCATAGTTCGTCGAATGCCGTATCTGGAACTCGGACCGACCTGTGAACTCGGGCTTTGTCATGCCTTCACTGCGTCACGCTCATGCCCTGCATCGACATTGGCTCCAGCGCCAGGCCACATCTCTTTAAATAAATTATTTTTTGTGTAAAGCAATTAAGCAAGGATTATATATACATATATTATTATTTCCTGGACCGCACTGTTTTATGTGTGCAGGTAATCGATTTTTACTGCGTTACGCGGTCACTACTCCGGAGTGCCGAACTCCTTGCTTGGACACCTCAGGCCTGGGGGCTAGGACCTCGGCCATGCCGAGGACTGCGAACCTTGTCGGATCTGTCGCAGATCAATGGGCATCTTCATCCCCCACAAGCCCGAATCGCATCATCAACACCAAGCACATTAACCAGCTAAGTTGCTTTCATGCTCAAAAACTTTCAGTTTTAAATTTTGTTCGGTTCGAACAAGCATTATACTTTTTGGCACAAAGTTGTTTGTGACAAAGTTCCTTGTCAAAACTTTGTTTGTGAAGCACATATTCAAATACCCCGTTTATTTGGGGGCTCCCTTGATGGACCTTTTCCTCTTGCATATGATTATACTTGTACGGCTTCGTTCCTTGTTTGTGTATTACACAACAATATGCACCATATTGACTTAAGCGATTTGCAAGCTGGGTTGCAGCGATTTGCAAGCTGGGTTGCCTCGCTCTTGTGCTTACCCCTATGTTCCCGATTGTTCAGCTAGGGAGTAAAGGGAGCACCTATGCGATTGTCACAATCGGTTCATCCGAGCCGGACCTCAGACTGGGTGAAGCCGAAAGCTAGCACTCTTGCTGTTTTCAACAATGGTCGGCACACAACGGAACTCATGAGTACAAAAAATCTATTGCACAAGTCTCATAATAATAATGAGCAACCGAAGAAAGGTATCAGTGGGGGTACTATTTTCTTCGAAGATGCTTCTTACACTTTGTCAGTAATATAGCATAAGTTCCCTGAGTGCGCTTTGTCTGTTACAGCCTTATGGCCTGATTGCCTGGTTATTGGAAACACCGTCGATATTCTCGACGGGGGGAGTACATAACACTTTTCGGTCCTTGACCGAAGAGGGAGAAGCCGACGGTCGGTTAAGACGCGTATAAAGTTCGGGTGGACACAGATATGATATAAGTACTTCGGTACATACAATCATTATACATAAAATTCTTTTACCCAAGTAACTTGGGGGCTCTTAAAATCTATGTGAGTTGTTTTATAATAAGTGTTCTTCTTCCTAGTCGTTGCAAAGTTTTTTTTATCACTCCTTTTTTCGACGCGAGTGTGTGGTCAATAGCCGGATTTCCCTCTAAAAGTACTCCTCCTTCGGGATAGGAGGTTGAAGCCGTAGGCTGACCCGCTTGAAGTCTTGAGGTAGGATGTGTCATGTTAAAGCACGACAGAAGCACAATTTTTTTCTCTAAGACCAATTTTCTGATTGGCACCGAACAATTAATCTAGTTCGGACGTCAAGTTTTTACTGACGTTTTTTGGTTTTCCAACCCTATGGCACTTTTCAACTATTTGTGTGTTTTCCGCATAAGTCTCGCAGTGCAACACCGGACACCTTTAGAGATTCGGCAAAAAATCTCGGATATTGCTATATATGCATCAATTTCGAATTGTGTCTTTGGTCAATAGTTGGGTTGCCCGGCTCCTGTGCTTGCCTCCTATGTTCCACTTTGTTCGGCTAGGTGTGCAAAGGGAGAACCACTGCGATTGTGCTTCCAGCTCGCATGGTTTAGCACCGCAGTGGAGAAAGCCGAAAACTAACTGTCACAATAAGTGTAAACTAGTCAGCAGTCCGATGACTGTATTAAATGACGGGCCATTCATAACATTGGCCGAAGTGTTTACGGCTTGACCTCGGCTGTCGCCAAACACTAAGCGGGGGGATACTTGCTGGCCTCCCAACTTTAAGCTTCTATGACTAAGTGAAAGTTATAAAGCCCGCATATCTGATTGCCTCATTTCCGCGAACACAACCGCCTTCGGGCATCGAGACGTCGGCTAAGGGTTGTTTTGTTATTTCGGAAACACCCTACGTAGCATCTACAAGGGGTAGAAGCTGACGATGGGCCACTTTCAGATTATAAACGGTCGCAACGGAAGTGAAAATTTGGGTTCATTTAGACCACAGAGTTTGGAAGCTTTCCCTGAACTAAAACCTCGGTATTTTCCTCCCACATTGGTCAGAGCTGAGGTTTCATGATCATGCTTAGTATGACAACCCAAAGAAAGGAACCGATAGCGCGACTATTTTCTTTGGATGATGTTTCTTATGTTAAACAATAATATAACATGTCTCTCTGTGTACCTTTGTTTGTAAAACCGTATGGCTGGATTGCCTTGTTTGCCGTAAATCTTTTCCCTCATAAAGGCTTTATAAAGTGGGATAAACACTCCCCGGCTACCAAGTTTGTAAAACCGTATGGCTGGATGGCTGGTCAACAAAGTTTTGTACAATGCGGATCCAAGCATTGATGATGTAAAGTACTTGGATACATAGAATCATTACACATAATTTGTGACTTTACTTTGGATATCGATCCTTAATTTGGCCACCCATGCCCACATTAAGGCTCAGCGGCTACTGGACTTCGTGCTTATTATTTACAAATATTAAAGGGGTACATCGATCCCCTGATCTGGTGTCGCCACCCGACCAATGTCTTGGGGGCTACTGCATTGACAATCCAATGCAGAAAATCTAAAGTGCAATATAGTTTTCGAGGAGATTATGAGCCTCAGGTTGGTCGGCCGCACCCAACCTGAGTCTCGGGGACTTTGCACACCGCGTTTCTATTCCTATGTATGCTGCCGAGCTAGGAGTTGATCCTCGGGCCGATTTCACGCATCAACCTGAGTCTCAGGGGCTACTAGGATTAGTGGTTTCATGTTTTCCTTCAGGTGCATCTCGGGTTTTAGACCGACGCACACACCTTGAGGGCTAATGGCTATATATATCGACAGAGAATAAATTGCACCACCTCAGAAGCAGTCCGGCATAAAGCTCGGGCGCTAGTGGCTGGCTCCATAGAGGGCATTCCCGGCATTAAGCTCGGCTAAACTCCTTCAACTTTTTTGAACCAAGATGATCTATGACATCTCGGATACAGTCCGGCGTTGGAACTCGGATACAGTCCGGCATTGAAGCTTGGACACAGTCCAGCGTTGAAGCTCGGATACATTCCGGCGTTGGAGCTCGGAAGCAGTCCGGCGTTGGTGCTTGGCTGCAAAAGATACTTGAATGCAATCCAGCGTTGGAGCTCGGATGCAAGAGGACACTGCCGCCCGGGAATAACTTCAAACCTGAGGTGTGGCATAATAATAACAAGGCATTGATACAGGCCAGAAACTTAAAGGGGCTCCTCGGATACCCGACATGTAAACTCTTCGGATTTACTTCACGATCCTCAAGATCGAAGATGAGAAGGTTTGTTGAACCAGTTTTCAAGACCGACGACCGAAGATGAAGAATAGTTCGGAAGAATCGAGGAGCGTCCCCAACTTGAAGACCGGTTCAGGGGGCTATTGACGGTGTCCTGGACTAGGGGGTACTCACCACGTCGTCTCCCGATCAGTTAGATTGGGCTGAGGACCCCCATGGTCGTATACTCATGGGCCAGTTCGGACAGTTGCCACATACAAGGACGATTCCACAAGACTTGGTGATCAAGACAAGGACTCCTCCCCGCCGGCGTATTCGGCTAGGACTCTTGTTATCCTAGGCCTCTGGTACATAATATAAACCAAGGCCAGGCTAGTCGATAGAGGATGACATTAGTCATCATACCTCTAGGGTTTAGACCACAACGTATGATCTCGAGGTAGATCAACTCTTGTAACCTCTATACTCATTAAAGTCAATCAAGCAGCATGTAGGGTATTATCTCATCAAGAGAGCCCGAAGCTGGGTAAAATCCTGTGTTCATGTTACCATTGATCCTAAGACGCACAGCTTGGGACCCCCTACCCGAGATCCGCCGGTTTTGATACCGACACCCGCCCCGAGCCTCAACACTCATCAGACCGATTGGTATGTATCATTTCCAATAAGTCATTAGCTCGTTCCATTGTTTTGGAGAATGGAGTTTTAGTTATCTTGCCCATAAAGCCGGTTCGCAAGTATCAAATGATTCATAATCAAGTGATTCCAAAAGTCCATCAGCATGGAGATTCGTCATGCGCTTTACACCAATATGACCTAAATGGCAGTGCCACAAGTATGTTGCACTATCATTATTAACTTTGCATCTTTTGGCATCAATATGATGAATATGTGTATCACTACGATCGAGATTCAATAAACCATTAACAGTGGGTGTATGACCATAGAAGGTTTTATTAAACAAAATAACAATTATTCTCTGTCTTAAATGAATAACTGTATTGCAATAAACATGATCTAATCATATTCATGCTCAACGCAAACACCAAAGAACATTTATTTAGGTTCAACACTAATCCCGAAAGTATAGGGAGTGTGCGGTGATGATCATATCAATCTTGGAACTACTTCCAACACACATCATCACTTCGCTCTCAACTATTCTCTATTTATTCTGCAACTCTTGTTTCGAGTTACTAATCTTAGCAACCGAACATGTATCAAATACCTAGGGGGTACTACGAGCACCAGTAAGGTACACATCAATAACATGTATATCAAATATACCTTTGTTCACTTGGCCATCCATCTTATCCGCAAAATATTTGGGGTAGTTCTGCTTCCAGTGACCATTTCCTTTGCAGTAGAAGCAGTCAGTTTCAGGCTTAGGTCTAGCTTTGGGCTTCTTCACGGGAGTGACAACTTGCTTGCCATTCTTCTTGAAGTTACCTTTCTTTCTCTTTGCCCTTTTCTAAAACTAGTGGTCTTGTTTAATCATCAACACTTGATGCTTTTTCTTCATTTCTAACTTCGTCGATTTCAGCATCATGAAGAGCTCGATAATTGCTTTTGTCATCCCTTGCATATTATAGTTCATCACGAAGTTCTAGTAACTTGGTGATGATGACTAGAGAACTCTTTCAACCACTATCCAAGTGATTGTAGTACCCATACATTCTAAGCACATTCTCACTAGTTGAGCTATTCTCATCCATCTTTTAGGCGAAGTACTTGTC
Organism: Triticum dicoccoides; assembly: GCF_002162155.2. Lineage (NCBI taxonomy): Eukaryota > Viridiplantae > Streptophyta > Magnoliopsida > Poales > Poaceae > Triticum > Triticum dicoccoides. The sequence goes on along the minus strand of NC_041389.1, from coordinate 489,273,028 downwards.
AGAGGTCTCATACCTCTCGACACAGGCATGAGTCTGAAATACCAATTTCAGCTCTTGGAACATCTCATATGTGATGTCTACTACACAACCTTCTTCTTGTAGACGTTGTTGGGCCTCCAAATGCAGAGGTTTGTAGGACAGTAGCAAACTTCCCTCAAGTGGATGACCTAAGGTTTATCAATCTGTGGGAGGCATAGGATGAAGATGGTCTCTCTCAAACAACCCTACAACCAAATAACAAAGAGTCTCTTGTGTCCCCAATACACCCAATACAATGGTAAATTGCATAGGTGCACTAGTTCGGCGAAGAGATGGTGATACAAGTGCAATATGGATGGTAGATATAGGTTTTTGTAATCTGAAATTATAAAAACAGCAAGGTAGCAAGTAACAAAAGTGAGCGAAAACGGTATTGCAATGCTTCTAAACAAGGCCTAGGGTTCATACTTTCACTAGTGCAAGTTCTCTCAACAATAATAACATAATTAGATCATATAACAATCCCTCAACATGCAACAAAGAGTCACTCCAAAGTCACTAATAGCGGAGAACAAGCGAAGACATTATTGTATGGTACGAAACCACCTCAAAGTTATTCTTCCCGGTCAATCCATTGGGCTATTCCTAAAAGTGTCACAAACAGCCCTAGTGTTCATAGTAAAATAGCACCTTAAGACACAAATCAACCAAATCCCTAATGTCACCTAGATACTCCAATGTCACCACAAGTATCTGCGGGTTTGATTATACGATATGCATCACACAATCTCAGATTCATCTATTCAAACTAACACAAAGAACTTCAAAGAGTGCCCCAAAGTTTCTACTGGAGAGTCAAGACGAAATCATGTGCCAACCCCTATGCATAAGTTCACAAGGTCACTAAACCCGCAAGTTGATCACCAAAACATACATCAAGTGGATCACGTGAATATCCCATTGTCACCATAGATAAGCACATGGAAGACATACATCAAGTGTTCTCAAATCCTTGAAGACTCAATCTGATAAGATAACTTCAAAGGGAAAACTCAATACATTACAAGAAGGTGGAGGGGGAGAAACATCATAAGATCCAACTATAATAGCAAAGCTCGCTGTACATCAAGATCGTGCCATGTCAAGAACACGAGAGAGAGAGAGAGAGAGAGAGAGAGAGATCAAACACATAGCTACTGGTACATATCCTCAGCCCCGAGGGTGAACTACTCCCTCCTCGTCATAGAGAGCACCGGGATGATGAAGATGGCCACCGGTGATGGATCCCCCCTCCGGCAGGGTGCCGGAACAGCGCCTCGATTGGTTTTTGGTGGCTATAGAGTCTTGCAGCGGCGGAACTCCTGATCTAGGTTTCTTTTCGGGGGTTTCTGTATTTATAGGAAAGGTTGGCGTCGAGAACAAGTCAGGGGGGCCCACAGGGAGTCCACGAGGTAGGGGGCATGCCCTAGGGGGGCGCCCTCCACCCTTGTGGTGGCCCTGGGACTCCCCTCCGGCAACTCTTTGTTCCAGTATTTTTCATATTTTCCAAAAAAAATCGTTGAGTTTCAGGTCAATTGGGCTGCGTTTGATATTCCTTTTCTGCGATACCCAAAACAAGGAAAAAACATAAACTGGCACTGGGCTCTAGGTTAATAGATTAGTCCCAAAAATCATATAAAATAGCATATAAATGCATATAAAACATCCAAGATAGATAATATAATAGCATGGAACAATCAAAAATTATAGATACGTTGGAGATGTATCAACATGCTCTGTGGCGGTCAAAACATTTTTGAAGTCCCGGTTCTAAGCCGTAAAGTATTATGCACTAAACTATCAAGTAGTCATCATATTGAGTTGGCCAAACATTCATAACATCTGCATCTGCTCCTGCAATAGGTCTATCACCTAGCGGTGCATCAAGGACATAATTCTTTTGTGCAGCAATGAGGATAATCATCAGATCACGACCCAGTCCGCATCATTGGTACTATCATCTTTCAACTTAGTTTTCTCTATGAACATGTCAAAAAAAAATAGGGGAGCTACAACGCGAGCTATTGATCTACAACATAATTTCCAAATACTATCAGGACTAAGTTCATGATAAATTAAAGTTTAATTAATCATATTACTTAAGAACTCCCACTTAGATAGACATCCCACAAGTATCTAAATGGTACATGATCCAAATCAACTAAACCATGTCCGATCATCACGTGATATGCAGTAGTCATCAATGGTGAACATCTCTATGTTGATCATATCCACTATATGATTCACGTTCGACCTTTCGGTCTCAAGTGTTCTGAGGCCATATTTGTATATGCTAGTCTCGTCAAGTTTAACCCAAGGATTCCGCATGTGCAAAACTGGCTTGCACCCGTTGTATTTGAACGTAGAGCTTATCACACCCGATCATCACGTGGTGTCTCGGCACAAAGAACTTTCGCAATGGTGCATACTCAGGGAGAACACTTATACCTTGAAATTCTAGTAAGGGATCATCTTATAATGCTACCGCCGTACTAAGCAAAATAAGATGCATAAAGATAAACATCACATGCAATCAAAATATGTGACATGATATGGCCATCATCATCTTGTGCTTTTGATCTCCATCACCAAAGCAACGTCATGATCTCCATGGTCACCGGCTTGACACCTTGATCTCCATCGTAGCGTCGTGGTCGTCTTGCCAACAATTGCTTCTACGACTATCGCTATCGCTTAGTGATAAAGTAAAGCAATTACATGGCCTTTGTATTTTATACAATAAAGTGACAACCATAAGGCTCCTGGCGGTTGCTGATAACTTTTACAAAACATGATCATCTCATACAACAACGTATATCACATCATGTCTTGACCATATCACATCACAACATGCCCTGCAAAAACAAGTTAGGCGTCCTCTACTTTGTTTGTTGCAACTTTTACATGGCTGCTATGGACTTCTAGCATGAACCGTAAATACCTACGGCACAAAAACCACAACGGTGATTTATCAAGTTTGCTATTTTAACCTTCACAAGGACCGATCGCAGTCAAATTCAATTCAACTGAAGTGGAGAAACAAATACTCGCCAGCCACCTTTATGCAAAACTAGTTGCATGTCTGTCAGTGGAAACGGTCTCATGAATGCGGTCATGTAAGGTTGGTCCGGGCCGATTCATCCAACAATATTGCTGAATCAAAATAAGACGTTGGTGGTAAGCAGTATGATGATCACCGCCTGCAACTCTTTGTGTTCTACTCGTGCATATCATCTATGCATAGACCTGGCTCGAATGCCACTGTAGGGAAACATAGCATGCAATTTGAAAAAAATTCCTACGCTCACACAAGATCTATCTAGGAGATGCATAGCAACGAGAGGGGGGGAGTGTGTCCAGGTACCCTTGTAGACCGAAAGCGGAAGCGTTAGCTTAACGCGGTTGATGTAGTCGAACATCTTCTCGATTCAACTGATCAAGCACCGAACGTACGACACCTCCAAGTTCTGCACACGTTCAGCTCGATGATGTCCCTCGAACTCTTGATCTAGCAGAGGGTTGAAGGAGTGGATGAGTTTCGTCAGCACGACGACGTGGTGACGGTGTTGGTGATATGATCCGCGGAGGGCTTCGCCTAAGCACTACGACAATATGACTGGAGGAGTAAACGGTGTTGGGGGGCACCGCACACGGCCAAAAATGAATTGATGTGCCTAGATGTGCCCCCTACCCCCGTATATAAAGGAGGAGAGGGGAGGAGGGCCGTCCTAGGGCGCGCCCAAGTGAGGGGAGTCCTACTAGGACTCATAGTCCTAGTCAGCCCCCTTCCTTCTAGCGGAGGGGGAAAGGGGGAAAGAGAGGGATAGGGAGAAGGAAAGGAGGGCCGCGCCCCCTCCCCTTGTCCAATTAGGACTTCCCATGGGGGGCGCCTGAGGGAGTCCTGGATAAGGGGGTATCCCGACAGCCAGACTATATACTTTGGTCAGACTATTGGACTATGAAGATGCAAGATTGAAGACTTCGTCCCGTGTCCGGATGGGACTCTCCTTGGCGTGGAAGGAAAACTTGGCGATTCGGATGTAGATCTCCTCCTCTGTAAACCGACTCTGTGTAACCCTAGCCCTCTCCGGTGTCTATATAAACCGAAGGGTTTAGTCCGTAGGACACATAAACAATCATACCATAGGCTAGCTTCTAGGGTTTAGCCTCTCTGATCTCGTGGTAGATCAACTCTTGTAATACTCATATCATCAAGATCAATCAAGCAGGAAGTAGGGTATTACCTCCATCGAGAGGGCACGAACCTGGGTAAACATCGTGTCCCCAGCCTCCTGTTACCATTAGCCTTAGACGCACAGTTTGGGACCCCCTACCCGAGATCCGCCGGTTTTGACACCGACATTGGTGCTTTCATTGAGAGTTCCACTGTGTCGTCACGATAAGGCTTGATGGCTCATCTCGTTGTCAAAGACAACATCACCTCTGGGGGAGCCCTGGCTCTAGGCCAAACTCTCCGGCTGGGCGGCTTCATTATGACCGCCCGATCGGCTGTCGTGCCGACAATGACTTCTCAGGTCATTAAAAATAGCCTCCATGTTGATTCGGAATTTTCCGAACAGATGGACCCAATGGAGCTCTTCTCCCTCAATGAGCTCTTGGATCACATCGCCGCCATGGGCGTCGCTACGGACTATGACCGGATCGGGCTTAAACCCGACCAAAGGGAGATTCACTCTCCACCGGTCACCCATGAGATAGCGGTAGTGGAAGAGCATCATCCTAATTCTCCCTCTACTTTGAGGACGAACTATGTCCAGATTTCCGAGCTCTCCGAGCCGGACACCCGCTCGCGAGAGGACATGACCCAGGCCCTGGACTCAGGATCGGGTGGTGGGCCGAAGAGATCGAGCAACACCCCAGAACCCGAGCCGTTAAGCTCGGAAGCCCCTTTGCCCCTGGGTCCTAGATCAGGTCGGGATTCGGATTCAAATCCACCCACCCACCAAGATTTATCCAATCTTTCACATATCAGACAAGAGCCCCAAGAAACAGTACATCATTACTAGGTCAGATTCCTCCTTGTGATAAACAGTGTCAAGGACTGTCGTGAGGCAGACGCAATCTCCCTCTTTTGCAAAAATTGCACGGACAAAGGGATTATCAACGCTATAAGTTGCTGTGACATAGTACACTTTGCTGACTTAGCGGCCAAAGTGCAAAAATACTGCGCGATGGAAAGCACCTGGAAAACCCAAACAAGCTTCTGGGACAATCCGGCTCTAGCCAAATCCTCTGTCCGAACTAAAAGGGTAAACTCTCGTAAGTCACCCGATTCAAGTACCAAAAAAATAAAGCCCGCCGCAAGGCGCGGAACCGTATTGGAAGAATGGCTAAACGGGCCGTGCAAGATTCACAACACACCGGATACTACGCCAACGCATAGCCTTAGAGCATGTTGGATACTCCGGCAGGTAGCAAAGAGCGGCGAGGATCTCCTCATAAAACATACAGCAGAGCAACATCCTGCCGGAGACAACAATACGGTATTTACGGTCTTCAAGACTTTCGCCTAAAATAATAGGCACAAGCGAGCTCAGCGCAGCCTCGTAGAAGTTTTCCACGTGGCAACAATAAATCCATGGAACGACACGACTATAACTTACAATGCCAGTGACGAACCTCAATTCCGAACAGTCCGAGCACCAGCCGCTTTGGTCCTTAGCCCAATCATGGATGGCTTCAGGCTCACTAAAGTGCTCATGGACGGCGGAAGCGGACTAAACCTCATCTATGAGGAAACCCTTAACAAGATGGAAATTTACAAGAGCCGCATTGAACGAAGCAGCACGGCCTTCAGGGGAATCATCCCTAGTTGGGAGGCACAATGTGCGGGAAAAATCACACTGGATGTGGTATTCGGCACGCCGGAGAATTACAGGTCCGGAGAAATTACATTCCAAGTGGCCCCATTCAGCAGCGGATACCACGCCCTCTCGGGGCGGGACGCATTCACGAGTTTTTAGGCTATACCCCATTACGGGTACATGAAGCTCAAAATGCCCGGGCCCAATGGAATCATCACTCTTGCTAGTGATCCGGACGTCGCACTCCGCACCGAAAATAAAATCGCCACCCTCGCCCTGGAGGAATTATCAGAAGCCCTCGCGGCCGAAGAACTGACAACACTGCGAGCAACAGTGGACAGAGACGATGTGATACTCGACAAGCGACCTAAATCCACCTCCTTCAAGCCAGCGGACGAGATAGTCAAATTCCAGGTCCACCCAACAGACCCTTCGAAGACAGCTTCCATCGGGACACAGCTGAACCCCACAATAGACGCCGCACTGCGATACTTCCTGCATGAAAATTGGGATATCTTCGCATGGCATCCTTCAGACATGTTGGGCATCCCACGCAGGCTGGCCGAACACAGCCTCAATATACTGAAAGGATACAAGCCAGTCGAGCAGACTCTTAGATGCTTCTCAGAGCCTAAGAGGCAAGCCATGGGAGAAGAGCTCGCCAAGCTACTCGAGGCCGGATTCATCAGAGACATCAAACATCTGGATTGGCTAGCAAACTTGGTAATGGTACCAAAAAAGGACAAATCCTAACGCTTGTGTGTCGATTTCAAAGACCTCAATAAAGCTTGCCCTAAGGATCCCTTCCCCCTCCCCGCATTGATCAAATAATCGATGCCGCCACAGGACACGACTCATTGTGTTTCCTCGATGCATACTTCGGATACCATCAAATAAAGATGGCGGAGTCCGACCAGCTGCAACGGCCTTCATCACTCCGTATGGCACCTTCTGTTTCAACACCATGCCCTTCGGGCTCAAAAACGCCAGCGCAACCTATCAACGCATGATTCAAACATGCCTGGAAAAACAAATCGGCAAGACAGTAGAGGCCTACATAGACGACGTGGTCATCAAAACAAGACACGCCGAAACTTTAATAGATGACTAGAGGCTTACGTTCGATAATCTCCGAATATACGACATCAAGCTCAACTCGGAGAAGTGTGTCTTCAGAGTACCCTCTGGAAAATTGCTTGGCTTCATTGTTTCCAATAGAGGAATTGAAGCCAATCCGGCAAAAATCCGAGCTCTGTCACAGTTGGCTATCCCAATAGACCTCAAGCAGATCCAGAAACTAACTGGATGTGCGGCTGCCTTAAGCCGCTTTATCTCCCACTTAGGAGAGAAGGCACTACCCCTGTATTGCCTTCTTCGACGCACCGAACACTTCGAGTGGACGGATATGGCCACGGCCGGACTGGAAGAAATAAAGGCACTCTTGGCCACAGACCTAGTCCTGACCGCGCCAAACATTGGCGAACCCATGCTATTATACATAGCCGCAACAAACCAAGTTGTGAGCACAGTGCTCGTCGTCGAATGAGAGGCAGACGGACAGAAGTTCCCGCTCCAAAAGCCGGTATATTACGTGCCCACTATCCTCACTCCATGCAAATCTCGGTACCCACACTATCAAAAGATAGCGTACGCGGTCTTCATGGCATCCCGGAAACTGCGACACTACTTTCAAGAGTGTTCGATCACGGTGGCCTCCAAAGTACCACTCAATGACATAATAAATAACCGCGACACAATAGGCCGAATTGCTAAATGGGCTATTGAGCTCCTTTCGTTCGACACAACATACAAACCACAGCGGGCCATTACGTCGCAAGTACTGGCTGACTTCGTCGCCGAATGGACAGAAGCCGAACTCCCTAAAGAATATGGAGCGTACTCAAATTGGATCATGCATTTCGACGGCTCCAAAATGTTGGCCGGATTGGGAGAGGGTGTCGTCCTGACATCCCCAACCGGAGACATGGTACAGTACGTCCTCCAAATATTATACACAGACTCCAACAATGCAGCCGAATACGAGGCTCTGTGGCATGGTCTTCGGATGGCAGTCTCCATGGGCATCCAGCACCTCGAAGTGCGCGAGGACTCGAACCTCGCAATATCTCAGGTAAATGGAGACTTTGACGCCAAGGACCCGAAAATGGTGGTGTCGGTGTCAAAACCGGCGGATCTCGGGTAGGGGGTCCCGAACTGTGCGTCTAGGCGGATGGTAACAGGAGACGAGGGACACGATGTTTTTACCCAGGTTCGAGCCCTCTTGATGGAGGTAAAACCCTACGTCCTGCTTGATTAATATTGATGATGTGGGTTACAAGAGTAGATCTACCACGAGATCAAGGAGGCTAAACCCTAGAAGCTAGCCTATGGTATGATTGTTGTTCGCCCTATGGACTAAGGCCATCCGGTTTATATAGACACCGGAGAGGGCTAGGGTTACACAGAGTCGGTTACAAAGGTAGGAGATCTACATATCCGTATCACCAAGCTTGCCTTCCACGCCAAGGAAAGTCCCATCCGGATACGGGACAAAGTCTTCAATCTTGTATCTTCATAGTCTTGGAGTCCGGCAGATGATGATAGTTCGGCCATCCGGACACCCCCTAGTCCGGAACTCCCTCAGTAGCCCCTGAACTAGGCTTCAATGATGACGAGTCCGGCGCGCATATTGTCTTCGGCATTGCAAGGCGGGTTCCTCCTCCGAATAATTTATAGAAGATTGTGAACACCAGGATAGTGTCCGGCTCTGCAAAATAATTTCCACATACCACCGTAGAGAGAATAATATTCACACAAGTTCAATCTGCTGATGTATTCCGTGGCGTGACGTCACACCACAACCAAGCCTTCAAATTGTTTTTATTGTTCCATCTCAGCGTGTTTAGCGAGGAGGTTTCCTTGCCACGTCTTGTCGAAGCAGAGATCGTGTTCCCCTTATTCCGTGATTCCCATCAATACGGACGTGGGTAACCCAACTGCGCCATCAATCGCGACGCTTGGGGGATAAGCGAGTTTTACCAGGCCGGTGGGGACGCGTGTTTCCGTCCGCCCATATAAGGGGATAAAGATCCAACCTTTTTACCTGCGCCTTCTTCCTCCTTGGCTTATCCATCTCTGCGAACTCGAGCTCTAGCGCCCAAGCCCACACATCTCACCTCAACCTTCTCCAAACATGTCCGGAGCGGGAGGCAAGTGGATGGCCTCCTCCGTCACGGAGGGGCATATCCAGAAGCTGCGCAGCGCCGGATACTTGTCCAGCGACATCGCGCATTAGCTCCCCGACGAGGGAGAGCTCATCCCCACCCCTAGGCCCCATGAGAGGGTAGTATTCCTTCCCCATTTCCTCCGCGGACTGGGCTTCCCACTTCATCCCTTTGTCCGGGGGCTCATGTTCTACTACGGCCTAGATTTCCATGATCTGGCCCCGAATTTTATCCTCAACATCTCGGTGTTTATCGTCGTGTGCGAAGCCTTCCTCTGCATCCAGCCCCACTTTGGCTTGTGGCTCAAGACCTTCAGTGTCAAGCCGAAGGTTGTGAAGGGCAGCCAAGCGGAGTGCAGAGGCGCCATGGTGGGCAGGATGTCCCACGTTACGTGGCTGGAGTGTACTTTCGTGGAAACCATTAAGGGGTGGCAATCGGGGTGGTTCTACATCACCGAGCCGCGTGATCCCGAATGGGCAGCGGCCCCCGAATTCAGATCTGGCATCCCCACACGGCTCACCTCCTGGAAAGAGAGCGGCCGGATTTGGGGTGATTCGGAGGAGCTGACCGGACTCCATGCCTGCGTCCAAAAGCTGGTGGACAAGAAGCTCAAGCTTGTCAACGTAGTCCAGGTCATGCTCATCCGCCAGATTCTCCCGTGCCAACGACGGGGCTTCAATATGTGGGAGTTCGATCCGGCGCAGCACTAAACTTTGAATGGGCTCTTCGACACTACGTACGAAGAGGTCTAGAAGGTGCTGTTCAAGGGCGCCGATGCTCCCGCATCCGCTACCGAAGATCACGGATTCAGCTCGCAGCGTCCAGCTGACGAGGTAAGTGATATTGTCCTTTACGGGACGCTTGTTATTCATAGTTTGACTCTATGCGGGATCTAAACTCCCTTTCCTTTGACAGGACTGGCTGAAGAAGGCCGCACAGGCTATCTGTCCGGCCCCATTGCCAGAGGACCCAGCTGACGCCCGCCTAACGGGGCTGCTGGCTCCGGCACCCCACGTGGTGTCGGAGAAGAAGGCCAAGAAGAAGGCCACGGGGACTCGGAAGAGTTCCCGTTTTCAGGTGCTATCGGACGATGAATCGAGGCCGACTCCTCCCACCAAGGCGAGGAGGAGAAGAAGAAAGCCTCTCCCCCAGCGGGGGGAGGGAAGAAAAGGAAGGCCTCCCCAACAAGGGAGGCCGAAGGGTCCAAGAGGGGAAAACTCTTCCCCCGGACTGTTCCGCCAACGCCAGTGACGACGACGGGGACTGGCCTCCAAGGGCCAAGCCTCTGGCGAGATCGTAAGTATCCGGACTCCCGAATAACTTCAAGGTTTTCGTTTTCCGCCACATTATGTCTTTCTAATGCCGCATACAACCCTGCAGTCCGCCTAAGGATGATCTCCCCACTTCATTGAGCGGGTCCTTAGGGGCGTCGGATATGGATTCTCTTCCGACTGCCTCCACCCCCCGTGATGCGGACGATGCCGAGGTGGGATCCCCGGAAGGGACCCACCAGGAGGAGAGGGCCCCGGAGGTGTCGCAGGACAACCTCCCGGACTTTGCACCGGACTCAGCCCCGGAACCCATAGTGGCTCCGGAGTCCGGCGGGCGACCCCTTCGTAAGAAGGGCAAGACCGCGACGCCGGCTGCCTCCGTCCAACCGGAGGTGCCGGATAATTTGCTGGAGGCGCTCAACGGCGCCTCCATCAAAGAGGAACACCGCACTGTTATGAGTGCGGTGATTCAGAAGGTTCAGCTCGCCAAGAGCGGTCTGACCGAAGCCTGCAGCACCCTTCTAACAGGCTTTGAGGTAAGAATTTCAATATATGTAAAATGGTACCGCATAGACAGTAGCCCCTGATGCTCGGTTCGGTGTTCGGAAAGAAAAGCCAGACTGAGGATCTTTAGAAAGATAAACGCAGGAGTCATGAAAATATGTCAATATGGGATTGCAGGATGTGTTGCTGACCTCTGCCGCACTGACTGCGGAGGTCAAAACTTTGAAGGAAAACCTCGAGCGGTCCGAGAACGAGCTCGGCCATGCCAAGAAGCAGCTCGAGGCAAAAGAAGGTGAGTAATACCTTATGAAAATTGTACCTTGCAGAAAAGGATTTGGTTGCAAGAAAAATGACAAGGATAACTGGGGTATTGCAGGGGCCACTAACGAGGTGGCGACCCTGAAGGAGGCGGTGGCTGCGGCCGAACGCAATGCGGCTGCGGAGCGCACCGAGCGAGAGAAACAGGAGGCGCGGGTGGCGGAGGTACAGCAAGAGCTCCAAGATCTCGTGAGGAAACATGAGGGCCTGGAGCGTGACTCGAAGACTCGAGAGTCTGAGCTTGCAACGGCTCTTGAGAGTGCCAAAGCCGCTAAGGCCGAAGCCTACAAGGCCCTCCAGGAGATAGAGGCGGTGAAGAAAATAGCAGCGGGTAAGGCATTTTTCATGCAAAGTAAGCATGTGAGTGTTAATTACCTGTCGCTTACCCGAATTCGGAGCTCTCCAAGAGCGTTCGCAGATCTTCCCCGCAGCGTGTCCGATGCTTCCGCATTCTACTGGGCCGAGGAGGGGAGCTCAACGGAGAAGGTCTTCTGGTCTCAGTATGCTAAGGCCGGACATCCGGTGCCCCTTAGCGACCAGCTGAAGCAGCTGGTCGAGCTCCACAAGGCGGCCGAACAGGCCATGAAGGGCCTCATGGTTCGGCTGTGGCCTAAGGAGGCTATGCCTAGGAGCTACTTCGGTCTGGTGCGGCGGCTGGTGGACGCGTGCCCGTGGGTTGAAGTTATCAAGCACTCCGCCTGTATCGAGGGTGCGCGTCGGGCCCTTGCCCGCGCAAAGGTGCACTGGGGCAAGATGGATGCCCAGAAGCTTGTGACGGACCCCCCACCAGAGGGTAAGGAGCATCGCACGCCCGAGATATATTATAGGAGTGTGCTGAAGGGCGCCCGCACTATTGCAGGTGAGTGCTCCAAAGATGTAATATTTGAGTAGACTCGCATGTTGTTATCCTGTGCGCTGAAAACTTGGTTCATATGCGCTAAGCAACGCTTGTTAATTTAAAATATTACCTTCTGTGCGGCTGTTTATCAAATCTGAGAGATGGCAAGTCGTCGGCTTCAGCCCCCATGCCACGAGTGCTGGGGTGTTCGGGATAAACTCGAGCGCTCTTGTTCCCATTTTTGGGTCCATCTAGGGAGGCGCTCAACACAACGAACAAGGCAACCGGACTTATAATGCTTGAACACTCTCACTTAGCCATAGAATTCTATAATTTTAAATTTTGGCGAAGCCCCGAGTTTTCGGAAGGCCGAATTTGGGGCGCTATCCACGCCTTGGCCGGATAGAATCCGGCTCCTCGCTCGAAGCGGCATAAGTCTTTAGGGACTCGCAAAGAACCTCTCGAACAGCGACCAGCTCTCGCCTCATCATGACGGTCAGTTTTAGCTTTCTCCACTGAGGCGTTAACCCAGCTCAACTGGGGCGCAATCGCAGTGGTTCTCCCAGTGCTACCTTAGCCGATAAAACGGAACGTAAGGTACCAAAACATGGGAGCCGGGCAAACCCAACTATTGACCCAAGAACATGATTCGGAGCCGATGCATACAATGCTATAAGTTCGGGGTGCCGCACTTTTGAAAGTGTTCGGACTTATCACACCATAATGCGGGAACCATAAGCCCCTGGTGTATTTAGCCGTACCAAAACGTACGGATGCAACATGTCATAGATGAACATATGTGTAAGAAAGAAATGCAATTGTAAGCAAAAATGTGCTGCATTGCTTTATTCAAATAAAAACTGCTGTAAGTGCAGGACGATATAGGTGGTGCGGTAAGCAAGGGATGGGACTGTTTAACATGTCCCCCTCCAGGGGTAGGCTACGGAATAAGGCATAAAACAGATTTAATGCTCATAATGGAGACCACATGGATTTTCGTTGTAGCCTTTCTCCTTCCCTGGCTGTTGTATCATGGGTTCGGCATGTCTGCTGCCGGACAGGGCCTCTGACGAACGGAGTCCTGTAGGTAAAAAATAAAAGGAAAAGAAAAAGAAACAACACACTTAAGAGCCCCTGGTGCGGTTGAGCCGCAGTTTGGGATTATCGTGGTCGAGCCCCTTGCCCCATGCCCATGGTATCTTCAGAGTGTAATGGAGTACGCGAAGGGTCTATCTTAATGTTTTACAGGGGCTGGGGTTGGGGCCGCACTGCTACGCGTGCTCAGAACGTGCCAGGTGGCCGTGTTGTAGGTTACTCCGGGCATGCCTAGCTGTGTCCGGCCGCTTGGCAGCCGGACTGGAGAATTGCCTTAAAAGGCTGCTTTGTACTTCTGCCGCGAGAGCCGCTGTATGTTCCTCCGTTCGGAGGGAGCGTTCGGTGTTTTCGTTGACCGTGATGACTCCTCTAGGGCCTGGCATCTTGAGCTTGAGGTATGCATAGTGCGGCACCGCGTTGAACTTTGCGAACGCGGTACGTCCGAGCAAGGCATGATAGCCGCTGCGGAACGGGACTATGTCGAAGATTAACTCATCGCTTCAGAAGTTATCCGGGGATCCGAAGACCACTTCCAGTGTAACTGAGCCTGTACAATTGGCTTCTACACCTGGTATGACGCCTTTAAAGGTCGTCTTGGTAGGTTTAATACTTGAGGGGTCTATGCCCATTTTGCGCACCGTGTCCTGATAAAGCAGGTTTAGGCTGCTGCCGCCGTCCATCAGGACTCTGGTGAGATGAAATCCATCGACGATTGGGTCTAGAACCAATGCGGCGAACCCGCCATGGCGAATGCTGGTGGGGTGGTCCCTTCGGTCAAAGGTGATCGGGCAAGAGGACCATGGATTGAACTTCGGGGCAACTGGCTCCATCGCGTATACATCCCTGAGTGCACGCTTCCGCTCCCTTTTAGGTATGTGCGTGGCATATATCATGTTCACCGTCCGCACCTGTGGGGGGAAACCCTTCTGTCCTCTATTGTTCGGCGGTCGGGTCTCTTCCTTGTCGTCGCTATGTAGCCCCTTGTCGCTGTTTTCGGCAATTAGCTTGCCTGCATGCTTGAACACCCAACAGTCCCTATTGGTGTGGTTAGCTAGCTTTTCAGGGGTGCCATGTATCTGGCACAAGCGGTCGAGAATTCGGTCCAAATTGGACGGACCCTGAGTTGTTCTTTTAAATGGCTTTTCCCGTTGACTGGGTTTAGAGCCTCTGAATCCGGCATTGACTGTCGTATCCTCATTGTTATTGCCGTTAATGCGGCGTTTGTTTTTGTTGCGACGTGACCTGCCACTACGGTCCTTGATATCCGGACTGCCAGAATTTTTTTTGAGGTTGTTGCTGCGTGCTAGCCAACTGTCCTCATCCGCACAGAAGCGGGTCATGAGTGATGTAAGGGCTGCCATGGATTTTGGCTTTTCCTGTCCCAGGTGTCGGGCAAGCCACTCGTCGCGGATGTTATGCTTGAAGGCCGCGAGGGCCTCGGCATCCGGACAGTCGACGATTTGGTTTTTCTTGGTTAAGAACCGTGTCCAGAATTGTCTGGCCGATTCGTCTGGCTGCTGAATTATGTGGCTTAGGTCATCTGCATTTGGTGGTCGCACATACGTGACTTGGAAGTTATCGAGGAATGCGGCTTCCAGGTCCTCCCAACTCCCGATTGACTCTGCTGGCAAGCTGTTAAGCCAGTGCCGGGCTGGTCCTTTGAGTTTGAGTGGGAGATATTTGATGGCGTGGAGATCGTCTCCGCTTGCCATGTGGATGTGGAGGAGATAGTCCTCGATCCAGACCGCGGGGTCTGTTGTGCCATCATAAGATTCAATATTGACGGGTTTAAACCCTTCTGGGATTTGATGATCCATTACCTCATCTGTGAAGCATAGTGGGTGTGCGGCGCCTCTGTACTGGGAGATATTGCGACGGAGCTCAAAAGAGCTTTGTCTGTTGTGTTCGGACCGGCCGGACTTACTGTGTTCGGGGTGACGGTGATCGTCACGTATCGTGGGGCGCCCACGTGATCCATAGATCGATCTTGATTGTCTTGCCTTATCCTCCAATATGTCTCGCAGATCCGGAGTGTTCCCCTGTGGCCTTGTGCTTTTCGAGCGATGCCGGGGTACGGGTCTAGTGAAGGGCCTTGAGGCCTCTCTGTCGCGACCACGGGGTGGTCGATCAGCCGTATTGTCTCCTGGTGAAGCGGGATCATATGCCTCCACCTCTAATCAGGGGAGCAGCTTACGTTTGGGGTAGCTTTTGGAGGGGCGTTCGAGTTCATGCTCTTCGGCTGCAAGGACTTCGGTCCATCTGTCGGCTAGCAGATCTTGATCAGCTCTAAGCTGCTGCTGCTTTTTCTTGAGGCTGTTTGCCGTGGCCATAAACCTGCATTTGAAACGCTCCTGTTCGACGGGATCCTCAGGCACGACGAATTCGTCGTCGTCGAGGCTTGCCTCGTCTCCGGAGGGAGGCATATAGTCCTCTACCTCTTCTTCGGTCGCTCTCTCATGAGGGCTGGCGTCCCCCTCCTCCTGTGCTGGATCTTGCTGGAGTGGGTTGTCTTTGGCGCTATCCGGTGTATTATTGTCTCCGGTGCCGGAATCCTCATTCTTGCTATGGCGGGATTTAGAGCGGCGCCGCTGACGCCGGCGCTTGGGCTGTTTCTTGGAGGGGTCATCCTCCGCTATTCCTTCAACGTTCCCATCCTTTGGGATATCCACCATGTATATGTCGTATGAAGAGGTGGCTTTCCAGTGCCCGATGGGCGCTGGTTCTTGGTCGTCTCCGGCATCATCGTCCATACCGTCGATGTCCTCAGAGTCGTAATCTAGCATGTCGGTTAGATCATCGACAGTGGCTACCAAGTGGGTGGTGGGTGGGCTCTGAATTTCTTTGTCGTCCGCATCCCAACCGTCCTGGCCGCAGTCCGGCCAGGCCTCTCCTGATAACGAGAGGTACTTTAGCGAACTCAAGATGTCGCAAAAAGGTGAGTGTTGAAAGATGTCCGCCGCGGTGAACTCCATGATCGGCGCCCAATCGGATTCGACTGGAGGGGGCGCGCGAGGTCCGGAGTCCGGCAAGGAGTCCGGCACCTCGGAGTCACGAGCTTCATGGGGGACAAGATCGGTGTTCGGCTCTATCGCCGTGGAGGTTGCAGCCCCCGAGGTGGTGTCTAGCCATCCATCCTTGGTCTGCGTAGCCGGCTCCGAGTCGAAGATCGGAGCGGGTTCGAGTGCGGCCTCCAGGGTACTGTCCGACTGCAGAACTAAATCATGCCCATCATGACTGTACGGCACGCTCGGCTGTGGCTCGAATCCGTTGAGGATCAAGTCCCCGCGGATGTCAGCCGTGAAGTTCAAACTTCCAAATCTCACCTGACGGCCAGGGGCGTAGCCTTCGATCTGCTCCAGCTGGCCAAGCGAATTGGCCCGCAGTGTGAAGCTGTCGAATACGAAGATCTGTCCGGGGAGGAAGGTCTCACCCTGGAATGCATCGTCGTTGATGATCGAAGAAGCCATCGAGCCTATCGGTGACGACATAGAGGAACTCTCAATGAAAGCACCAATGTCGGTGTCAAAACCGGCGGATCTCGGGTAGGGGGTCCCGAACTATGCGTCTAGGCGGATGGTAACAGGAGACGAGGGACACGATGTTTTTACCCAGGTTCGGGCCCTCTTGATGGAGGTAAAACCCTACGTCCTGCTTGATTAATATTGATGATGTGGGTTACAAGAGTAGATCTACCACCAGATCAAGGAGGCTAAACCCTAGAAGCTAGCCTATGGTATGATTGTTGTTCGTCCTATGGACTAAGGCCATCCGGTTTATATAGACACCGGAGAGGGCTAGGGTTACACAGAGTCGGTTACAAAGGTAGGAGATCTACATATCCGTATCGCCAAGCTTGCCTTCCACGCCAAGGAAAGTCCCATCCGGACACGGGACGAAGTCTTCAATCTTGTATCTTCATAGTCTTGGAGTCCGGCCGATGATGATAGTTCGGCTATCCGGACACCCCCTAGTCTGGAACTCCCTCAGGTGGCCTATCGCAATGCCATCCTCAAAATGTCAGCTCGGTTCGAGGGGCTCGAATTCCACCATGTGGTCAGAGAAAATAATCAAGCGGCCGATATCCTCGCCCGCATCGGCGCTAAACATAACCCCGTCCCACCTAATATCTTCCTAGAAAGGCTGTTTAAGCCGTCCGTGGCATGGGAAGGGGAGTCCGGCACTATTAGCCCGGCTCCGAACATAACCCTAGATTCTGAACCTTCTAACGTAATCGGAGGCTCTGCCACCGAAATAACACCTTCGGCCCATGAAATAATGGTTGTCATCGCCCCGTGGACCGAGCCCTTCTTGGCCTACCTAAATAGGCAAGAGCTCCCCGAGGATCAAAATGAGGCACGTTGTATTGTGCGACGCTCTAAGGCCTACAAAGTCCATGAAGGAGAGCTCTACAAAAAGAGCGCCACCGGAGTGCTCCAACGATGCATCTCCGAAGAGGAAGGGCGGCAGCTCTTAGCCGAAATCCATTCCAGACTAGGCGGGCACCACGCAGCAGCCTGAGCTCTCGTAAGCAAGGCCTTTCGGACAGGATTTTACTGGCCGACAGCCCGGGCGGACGCACAGGACCTTTTCCAACATTGCGTTGGTTGTCAACTATTTGCCAATCAGAGCCATATGCCCCCTACCGCTCTCCAAACAATCCCCATAACTTGGACCTTCGCGGTTTGGGGGCTAGATATGGTGGGACCCCTTAAAGGGGGAAGCCATAAGAAAAAATATTTATTGGTCATGGTGGACAAGTTCACCAAATGGATAGAAGCCAAGCCAGTTAAAACCGCCGAATCCGGACCAGTGATAGACTTCATATCGGAGGTTGTACACCGTTACAGTGTCCCCCACAGCATCATCACTGACAATGGCTCGAATTTTACAGCCGAGGAGGTGAAAACCTGGTGCAGCAAAATGGGCATTAAGCTCGACTAGGCCTCTGTCTATCACCCCCAAACAAACGGTCAAGTCGAATGTGCAAATGGTCTTATCATGAGCGGTATTAAACCCAGACTAGTGCGATTCTTGAAGGAATCAGACACGCATTGGGTCGAGGAACTCGACTCCGTACTCTGGGGGCTGCGGACCACGCTGAATCGTACCACCGGATACACACCATTTTTTATGGTGTACGGCGCAGAAGTAGTGCTACCCTGCGACATAATCCATGACTCACCTCGCGTGCGCATGTATGAAGAGAAGGAAGCCGAGCTAGATTGGCAGGACAACTTAGATGCTTTGGAGGAGGAGCGTGATGTCGCTAAAGCCCGTTCCGCATTCTATTAGCAACAGGCTCGAAGGTATCAAAGCAGAGAAGTACGGGCCAAAACTTATAACATTGGCGAACTCGTTCTACGCCTCCCCGAGAAGAAGAAGGACAAGCTCAAACCCAAGTGGGAGGGTCCCTTCATCATTGATAAAATTCTCACCAGAGGAGCGTACCGCCTGCACAGTGCATCTGATAACAGACTCGAGCCGAACCCATGGAACGCGGCCAGACTCCAGGGATTCTACGCCTAGCGCCGAACTCAATGTTCGTCTCCTTAACTCCGCCTCTTAAATTATGTTCTCTTTCTTACTTGCTCGCCCCCATTTTTTTCCTTTTTAACATACAGCCTTAAAACTGTACAGATGCCCTGAGCACTCCTGCCGCATCATGCGTGCACACTATACCTGGGGGCTTCCTATTCGAAAGCTAAATACAACTAATTTAATGGCTCCTTGCCAGCCACATATGCATTTTTTCCATATGTGCCTTTTCTTTACCATTATATGCATCGATTTGACTTAAGTTTTGGCCATGTTGGGTTGACTGGCTCTTGTATGTATGCCCTACGTTCCCATTAATTCGGCTAGGGCATAAGGGGAGCACCTCTGCGATTGTTACTGCCGGTTGAGCCAGATGTGTACCTCAGACTGGGTGAAGCTGAAAGCTAGCGTTCTTAAGGGAATATTCGGTCGGTGAACAAAAGATGTTCTCATTCATTACAATGAAAATACCCAGATGTTTTGTTTCCTGCGCTTCTGTTCGCAGTTCGGACATGCACATCGATGCATGCGCACCCAGAGAAAGGAACCCCTAATGGAACTATTCTCTCTGGAAGATGTTTCTTACTATCCATGTAATATAACATAACTAGTTGGGTACTTGTCTGTTCAAGCACTTATGACCCCTACGCCTGGTTTCCACGCATACCCCGGTTTTTCATAACTGTGTGGGTATTCGGATACACCCCGGACTGTCGGATCCGAGGACTGAAGCGAAAAGGTCTGCCATGACAAATGATTTTCAATCCAGCTAGAGAGTACATGAGCCCATTAAAATTACATAGTCATTTAGACTGGCTGTACTCTTCCTCTATACCATCCAAAAGGTTGTCTAGCTTACAATCCTATTGGGAATACTTTGCAGCTAACGCTACTTGGTCATATACCAGACTAACGGGTACCTCTTGTCCATCTGACCCAGTCGGTCCGACTTCGGCCATATGGTTCGGGTCAGACTTGGCGTATCGCGTCTTCACCATGGCCCAAGCTTCTCTCACACCTTGCCGGCAAGTTGATATCTTACATAATCGGAAGCGCCGCCGTGCTCCTTTGAGCATCTCTACAAGTTCGCTCATGCCTCCTGGCAGGGAAGTGGACGGCCACAAAGCCTGGGCAATACCCTGCATCACCTGCCGAGCTCGCTCATGCAGTTGTGAAAGCTCTTGCAGCATATCGCCTGCGGAACCAGGCATCTCCTCTCCAGGGCGGCCCATCAACATACCTGCAGACATAACTCTGTCAATACGCCTCCTCACCGAACTATACTACAGTTCGTTCAAGCACTTACTATAAATGTCGCGTCGAAGCCTCCAGTTCCGCAAGATGAGCCCGAACATCTTTTAGTTCGACACTCAGTCAGAGATTAGCATCTTGCAGCTTATTCTTCTCCTGAATAGACTACGTCAACACGCGTTCGCCCGCCTTCAGCTGACTTTGCAGATGCAGCTCATTATCTCCCACAGTCTTCGGATTTCCTCCGGGATTGTCTGCCGAATCTTTCGTCGGATTTATAAACCATGCCGAACAAACAATACCAGAAGAAGCCTTTTTGGATTCCTCTTGTTCAGCTACATTGGCCTTCATTTAGGCCTTACATTCTGCCAGCTCTTGAGACAACTAGGCATTCTTCTCTGCAGGAACCTATGCATTTAATGATCCTTAAATCAGTTGTGCCAACTGTTTCAAGTCTCAGGGGCTACTACTACACATACTTATTAAATTCTCTTACCCGTATATCCTTCACATACTGGTCCGTTGCTCTGGCAAGTCCATCTTGAGCAGCACGGATATATGTGTGTCCGGAATTGAAGGCATTGAACGCCTCTTCAGAAAAAATGCCACCGCGGAGTACGGCCCGTCGGCGCTGGTGATTCATGGCGCTCTCCACTTCATAATTTGTGGCGGAAAGCATATCCGTATCCTTCGCAGGAGGAAAGATTGGCACTATCCCTACATCAGCCTTCGCCCGTGAATTCGGTCCAGGAATCCGGCTGCTGGAGGCGTGGCCGGTAGGGTTCCCGGACATAGTCTGGCGTTTCCTGTCAGGACATAATTAAAGCCGCCATGCCTCGACAAAGAGACCAAATAAACCACGGGGCAAGTTTAATGAATACCTCTGCACATGTGTCTCGCTCCTAACCTCCTTCCTTTTAAGCCTACCTTGTCTAGGCGCCTCTTGCTGAGAGGCCCCCATGGGTTCCGCACGGCGTCCCAACCGCCGTTTCTATAAAAGTATGGCATGTGAGCATAAGGTACGGCAAAACAAAGGAATTCTTTCGGAAGGTTGGAACCCCGACATTACTTACATGCGACACGGGAAGCAGTCCGGGATAATCCGCGATGATGGCCACTAAAGAGCCGCCACTGCTTGCCTGGTAGAAAGTCCCGTCGACGAATTCCACAGATATGTCCAGATCTTCTTCAAGTCCGGGGTCGAGAGCCCGGCCGAGATCCTCTGGCTGCGGAGAGGGGCTGTTGAACTCTTTCACGGCCTTCCTTAGTTCCTGTTTTGAAACGGCAAGGTAAATAATTGTGACAAAGAAAGAACGGGTGGAGTCGAGTAAAAGATGGCAACTTACCCAGCTTCGGGGGTTATACATGGAAAATCCATCCCGCGGTTTAATGCGGAGGAACTCCTCTTCTTCTCCTTTGTACAATTCGGACAGTATCCTCGGCAAGATGTGGCGGAGTCCAGACCTTTGCAACCGCAGCGGGAGGCATCGTCTTCTCCATTAAAGTGCCACATGGGTTTTCCCCTATATTGAAGTGGTTGCACTCCCCTTATTACGCATATTGACATAACTTCGATTATTGTCAATCCTGATTTGGCCAGGGTTTGTATCCGGCTCATGGGATAGAAGACTTCCCTGTTATCTTCCTCCTGGGGGCTTCGAGGGCGCCAGCTTTGGCGTTTCTTCAGCGGAGTATTTGTAAACTCAGGAAGGCCCGTCCGGACTGGGTCCGGAAGGGGAACGTCATCAACATAAAACCACTCCGAGGGCCAGTCTTCGGACGCCTTCTTTGGAGTACCGGGCAGGTATCCGGTCTGGGCGATGCGCCATATTTCGGCTCCGCCCACTTGATATATGGATCCCTCCTGGTTGTGGTGGACAAGGCAAAATAACCTCTTCCATAACTCGAAATGAGCTTCACAGCCCAGGAACAGCTCACAAAGGGCGACATAGCCTGCGATGTGCAGTATGGAGGCGGGAGTAAGATTATGCAACTGGAGGCCATACAACTCCAGGAGCCCGCGGAGGAATGGGTGGATTGGAAACCCAATGCCTCTTAGAAGATATGGGACGAGGCATACTCGCTCCCCCCGAGATGGGTTAGGGAATCTCTCCGCTTGCTCCCCGCCATTATAGGTGGCTAGTCCAGATCGGACGGGGACCATGTATGCGGGCGGAAGGAACCCTTTGGTCTGCAGCTCTATTAGGTGGCTGTGAGGGATGGAACACTTTCCCCAATCCCCTGGTTTTGAGCTAGGGGAGCGACGAGCAGGGCTACGGCGACCGGTCATGATGGGATGGCCTCTTTTGGACGCGCTCTATAGAATGCTTGCTTGGGAGAAGGTGGTGTGATTTGAATCTGAGGATCCACATCTCCTCAAATAGACGGCTTACCTACGGGATTAGGGTGGAAAGTGTAAAAATGCCCCGGACCCTCGTCTTTGATCGACACGTGGAGGCGGCCATTATTGAAGCACCGAAGCCAAGGAGTACAACCTTACTGGGAGGCCGGACACTATTCGCTACGACAGATGCACCAGATTTGGAGAAGAACCCGCCTTGCAATGCCGAAGACAATCTGCGCGCCGGACTCATCGTCATTGAAGCCTGGTTCAGGGGCTACTGAGGGAGTCCTGGATAAGGGGGTATCCGGACAGCCGGACTATATACTTTGGCCGAACTGTTGGACTATGAAGATGCAAGATTGAAGACTTCATCCCGTGTACGGATGGGACTCTCCTTGGCGTGGAAGGCAAGCTTGGCGATTCGGATGTAGATCTCATCCTCTGTAAACCGACTCTGTGTAACCCTAGCCCTCTCCGGTGTCTATATAAACCGGAGGGTTTAGTCTGTAGGACACATAAACAATCATACCATAGGCTAGCTTCTAGGGTTTAGCCTCTCTGATCTCGTGGTAGATCAACTCTTGTAATACTCATATCATCCAGATCAATCAAGCAGGAAGTAGGGTATTACCTCCATCGAGAGGGCCCGAACCTGGGTAAACATCTTGTCCCCAGCCTCCTATTACTTTTAGCCTTAGACGCACAGTTCGGGACCCCCTACCCAAGATCCGCCGGTTTTGACACCGACAGCGCCACCTCCTCGTGACCTGCCTCTCCTCTCCCCTATGGCCCATAAGGCCCATTACTTCCCCCGGGGGATTCCGGTAACCCCTCGGTACTCCGATAAATTCCCAAAACACCCCGGAACCATTCCGGTGTCCGAATACCACCTTCCAATATATCAATCTTTACCTCTCGACCATTTCGAGACTCCTCGTCATATTCGTGATCTCATCCGGGACTCCGAACAACCTTTGGTCACCAAAACACATAACTCATATAATACATATCGTCATCGAAAGTTAAGCGTGCAGACCCTATGGGTTCGAGAACTATGTAGACATGACCGAGACACCTCTCTGGTCAATAACCAATAGCGGAACCTGGATGCTCATATTGGTTCCCACATATTCTATGAAGTTCTTTATCGGTCGAACCGCAATGTCAAATACTGTTGGGGAACGTAGTATTTCGAAAAATTTCCTACGATCATGCAAGATCTATATATGTGATGCATAGCAATGAGAGGGGAGATTGTGTCCATGTACCCTCGTAGACCGAAAGCGGAAGCATTTAGTAATGCGGTTGATGTAGTCGAACATCTTTGCGATCCAACCGATCCAAGTACCAAACGTACGGCACCTCCGCGTTCAGCACACGTTCAGCTCGATGACGTCCCTCGTGCTCTTGATCCAGTTGAGGACGAGGGTGAGTTCCATCAGCAGGACAGCGTGGCGATGCTGATGATGATGTTACCGGAGCAGGGCTTCGCCTAAGCACTATGATGGTATGATGGAGGTGTGTAACTGTGGAGGGGGCACTGCACACAGTTAAGAGAAACTTGTGTTATTCTAGGGTGCCCCCCTGCCCCTGTATATAAAGGAGGGAGGGAGAGAGGCCGGCCCCTAGGGGCACGCCAAGAGAATGGAGTCCTACTATGACTTTCAAGTCCTAGTAGGAATCATTTTCCCTTTTCGGAGTAGGAAAGAAGGAAAGATGGAAAGAGAGATGGAGTAGGAAAGGGCAAGGGGGTGCCGCCCCCTTCCCCTAGTCCAATTCGGACCCATGGGGGGCGCCACCTCCCCTTGGCCTGCCTCCTCCTTTCCTGTATGGCCCAATAAGGCCCATTACTTCTCCCGGTGAATTCCCATAACTCCCCGGTACTACGAAAAATACCCGAATCACTCAGAACCTTTCTGATGTCCGAATATAGCCTTCCAATATATGAATCTTTATATCTAGACCATTTCAAGACTCCTCGTCACGTCCATGATCTCATCCAGAACTCCGAACAAACTTCGTTCATCAAAACACATAACTCATAATACAAATCGTCATCGAACGTTAAGCATGCGGACCCTACGGGTTCAAGAACTAAGTAGACATGATCGAGACACATCTCCGATCAATAACCAATAGCGGAACCTGGATGCTCATATTGGCTCCTACATATTCTACAAAGATCTTAATCGGTCAAACCGCATAATGATACGTCTCCAACGTATCTATAATTTATGAAGCATTCATGCTATTATATTATCTGTTTTGAATGATTATGGGCTTTATTATACACTTTTATATTACTTTTGGGACTAACCTATTAACCGGAGGCCCAGCCCATATTGCTTTTTTATTGTCTGTTTCAGTATTTCGAAGAAAAGTAATATCAAACAGAGTCCAAACGGAATGAAACCTTCGGCAGCGTGATTTTTTGGAAGAATATGATCCTGGAGACTTGGAGTTCACGTCAGAAGATCCTCGAGGAGGCCAGGAGATAGGAGGGCGCGCCCACCCCTCCTGGGCACGCCCCCCTGTCTCATGGGCCCCTCAAGCACCCCCCGACCGACTTCTTTCACCTATATAGTCCCATATACCCTAAAAAACATCGTAAACAAAGATAGATCGGGAGTTCCGCCGTCGCAAGCCTCTGTAGCCACCAAAAGTCAATCGGGACCCTGTTCCGGCACCCTGCTGGAGGGGGGATCCCTCACTGGTGGCCATCTTCATCATCATCCCGGCGATCTCCATGACGAGGAGGGAATAGTTCACCCTCGGGGCTGAGGGTATGTACCAGTAGCTATGTGTTTGATCTCTCTCTCTCTCGTGTTCTCTCTCGTGTTCCCTCCATGGCACGATCTTGATGTATCCCGAGCTTTGCTATTATAGTTGGATCTTATGGTGTTTCTCCCCCCTCTACTCTCTTGTGATGAATTGAGGTTCCCCTTTGAAGTTATCTTATCGGATTGAGTATTTAATGATTTGAGAACACTTGATGTATGTCTTGATGTGCTTACCTGTGGTGACAATGGGATATCATGTGCCACTTGATGTATGTTTTGGTGACCAACTTGCGGGTTCCGCCCATGAACCTATGCATAGGGGTTGGCACACGTTTTCATCTTGACTCTCCGGTAGAAACTTTGGGGCACTCTTTGAAGTACTTTGTGTTGGTTGAATAGATGAATCTGAGATTGTGTGATGCATATCGTATAATCATGCCCACGGATACTTGATGTGACAATGGAGTATCTAGGTGACATTAGGGTTTTGGTTGATTTGTGGCTTAAGGTGTTATTCTAGTATGAACTCTATGATAGATTGAGCGGAAAGAATAGCTTCATGTTATTTTACTACGAACTCTTGAATAGATAGAACAGAAAGGATAACTTTGAGGTGGTTCCGTACCCTACCATAATCTCTTCGTTTGTTCTCCGCTATTAGTGGCTTTGGAGTGACTCTTTGTTGCATGTTGAGGGATTGTTATATGATCTATCTATGTTATTATTGTTGAGAGAACTTGCACTAGTGAAAGTATGAACCCTATGCCTTGTTTCCTACCATTGCAATACCGTTTACGTTCACTTTTATCATTAGTTACCTTGCTATTTTTATAATTTCAGATTACAATTACCTTTATCTACCATCCATATTGCACTTGTATCACCATCTCTTCGCCGAACTAGTGCACCTATACAATTTACCATTGTATTGGGTGTGTTGGGGACACAAGTGACTCTTTGTTATTTGGTTGCAGGGTTGTTTGAGAGAGACCATATTCATCCTACGCCTCCCACGGATTGATAAACCTTAGGTCATCCACTTGAGGGAAATTTGCTACTGTCCTACAAACTTGTGCACTTGCAGGCCCAACAACGTCTACAAGAATAAGGTTGAGTAGTAGACATCACATAACAACATACGTTGTTCCCTTTGTCATCGGTATGTTACTTGCCCAAGATTCGATTGTCGGTATCTTCATACCTAGTTCAATCTCGTTACCGGCAAGTCTCTTTACTCGTTCCTAGGGCTAGAAAAAAGCTCGAAGCTCGTGAGCTAAACAAGTAGCTCGTGACTCAGCTCGAATCGACTCGAACTCAAATAATAACGAGTCGAGCCGAGCTTTAGTTTAAGATGGTTTACAGGATTCTCACAAGTACTCATATAAGTCGTTAGGCTCGGTAAAAGAATTAGCATTTCTTGATGGGTAGTAAAAACAGCCACTAAACACCTTGCGTCCAAGCACAAGGCCCAACCGCTCAAGGCCTAGTCACCTAGGAGACTCACACGTACATGACCATATATGTCCATGTTAAATTCCTAGTTTATCTTTTTGTCATATTCATAAGGTTTTTATGTTCATGTCTTTAACGAGCTTAACAAGCTAAATGAGCCAGCTCGTGAGTTATACGAGTCGAGCCAATCTTGGATTTGAGCTCGTTATAGTAACAAGTCGAGTCGAGCTAGCTCGTTAATGAAACGAGCTTTAGCGAGTCGAGTCGAGCTGGCTTGACTCGGCTCGAATTCCACCCCTACTCGTTCTGTAATGCTTCATCTCATAACTAACTTATTAGTCACATTGCTTGCAAGGCTTATAGTGATGAGCATTACCGAGAGGGCCCAGAGATACCTCTCTGATACACGGAGTGACAAATCCTAATCTCGATCTATGCCAACTCAACAAACACCTTCAGAGACACCTATAGAGCATCTTTATAATCACCTAGTTTCGTTGTGAAGTTTGATAGCAAACAAGGTGTTCCTCCAGTATTCGCGAGTTGCATAATCTCATAGTTAGAGGAACATGTATAAGTCATGAAGAAAGCAATAGCAATAAAACTTATCGATCATTATGCTAATCCAAAGGATGGGTCTTGTCCATCACATCATTCTCTAATGATGTGATCCCGTTCATCAAAAGACAACACATGTCTATGGTTAGGAAACATAATCATCTTTGATTAACGAGCTAGTCTAGTAGAGGCATACTAGGAACCATATGTTTTGTCTATGTATTCACACATGTACTAAGTTTCCGATTAATACCATTCTAGCATGAATAATAAACATTTATTATGATATAAGGAAATATAAATAACAACTTTATTATTGCCTCTAGGGCATATTTACTTCACATACGTTATTCCCTTTGTCATCGGTATGTTACTTGCCCGAGATTCGATCATCGGTATCTTCATACCTAGTTCAATCTCGTTATCGGCAAGTCTCTTTACTCGTTTCGCAATGCATCATCCCGCAACTAACTCATTAGTCACATTGCTTGCAAGGCTTCATATGACGTGCATTACCGAGAGGGCCCAAAGATAACTCTCTGATACTCGGAGTGACAAATCCTAATCTCGATCTATGCCAACTTAACAAATACCTTTGGAGATACCTGTAGAGCATCTTTATAATCAGCCAGTTAAGTTGTGACGTTTGGTAGCACACAAGGCATTCCTCCGGTGTCCGGGAGTTTCATAATCTCATAGTCGGAGGAATATTTATTTGACATGAAGAAAGCAGTAGCAATAAAACTGAACGATCATTATGCTAAGCTAATGGATGGGTCTTGTCCATCACATCATTCTCCTAATGATGTGATCCCATTCATCAAATGACAACACATGTCTATGGCTAGGAAACTTAACCATCTTTGATTAACGAGCTAGTCAAGTAGAGGCATACTAGGGACACAGTGTTTTGTCTATGTATCCACACATGTATCAAGTTTCCGGTTAATACAATTCTAGCATGAATAATAAAAATTTATAATGATATAAGGAAATATAAAATAACAACTTTATTATTGCCTCTAGGGCATATTTCCTTCAGACAAACCTATTGCAGGAGTAGATGCAGACGTTATGAACGTTTGGCAAGTTCGGTATGATGACTACTTGATAGTTTAGTGCACCATGCTTTAGGGCTTAGAACCGGGACTTCAAAAATTGTTTTGAATGCAACGGATCATATAAGATGTTACAAGAGCTAAAATTGGTATTTCAGACTCATGCCTGTGTCAAGAGGTATGAGACCTCTAACAAGTACTTTGCCTACAAGATGGAGGAGAATAGCTCAGCCTGTGAGCATATGCTCAGAATGTCTGGATAGTACAATCGCTTGAATCAAGTGGGAGTTAATCTTCCAGATAAGATAGTGATTGACAAAGTTCTCTACTCACCATCACCAAGCTAATAGAACTTCGTGATGAACTATAATATGCAAGGGATGCCGAAAATGATTCCTGAGCTCTTCGCGATGCTGAAATCGGTGAAGGTAGAAATCAAGAAAGAGCATCAAATGTTGATGGTTAACAAGACCACTAGTTTCAAGAAAAAGGGCAAAAGGGAAATAAAGGGAACTTCAAGAAGAATGGCGAAAAAGTTGCCACTCCCATGAAGAAACCCAAAGCTAGACCTAAGCCTGAAACTGAGTACTTCTACTGCAAAGGAATGGTCACTGGAAGCGAAACTACCCCAAATACTTGCCAGATAAGAAGGATGGCAAAGTGAACAAAGGTATATTTGATATACATGTCATTGATGTGTACTTTACTAGTGTTCATAGTACCCCTGGGTATTTGATATCGGTTCAGTTGCTAAGATTGGTAACTCGAAACGAGAGTTGCAAAATGAACAGAGACTAGTTAAGGCTGAGGTGACGATGTGTGTTGGAAGTAATTCCAAGGTTGATAAGATCACCATCGCACACTCCCTCTACCTTCGGGATTAGTGTTATTTGGTGTTTGCGTTGAGCATGAATACGATTGGATCATGTTTATTGCAATATGGTTATTCATTTAAGTCAGAGAATAATTGTTGTTCTGTTTACATGAATAAAACCTTCTATGGTCATACACCCAATGTAAATGGTTTACTGAATCTCGATCGTAGTGATACACATATTCATAATATTGATGCCAAAAGATGCAAAGTTGATAATGATAGTGCAACATATTTATGGCACTGCCCTTTAGGTCATATTGGTGTAAAGTGAATGAAGAAACTCCATACATATGGTCTTTTGGAATCACTTGATTATGAATCATTTGATACTTGCGAACCATGCCTCATGAGCAGGATGACTAAAACTCCGTTCTCTGGAACAATGGAGCGAGCCAATGACTTATTGAAAATAATACATACCGATGTATGCGGTCCAATGAGTGTTGAGGCACGCGGTAGGTATTGTTATTTTCTGACCTTCACAGATGATTTTAGCAAATATGGGTATATCTACTTAATGAAACACAAGTCTAAAGCATTTGAAAAGTTCAAAGAATTTCAGAGCGAAGTGGAGAATCATCGTAACAAGAAAATAAAGTTTCTACGATTTGATCGCAGAGGCAAATATTTGAGTTACGAGTTTGGCCTTCATTTAAAACAATGTGGAATTGTTTCACAACTCACGCCACCTGAAACACCACAGCGTAATGGTGTGTCCGAACATCGTAACCACACTTTATTAGATATAGTGCGATATATGATGTCTCTTACTGATTTACTACTATTGTTTTGGGGTTATGCATTAGAGACAACCGCATTCACGTTAAATAGGGCACCTTCTAAATCCGTTGAGACGACACCGTATGAACTGTGGTTTGGCAAGAAACCTAAGCTGTCATTTCTTAAAATTTGGGGTTGCGACACTTATGTCAAAAGGCCTCAGCCTGATAAGCTCGGATCCAAATCAGAGAAGTGCGTCTTCATAGGATACCCTAAGGGAACAATAGGGTACACCTTCCGCCACAGATCCAAAGACAAGATCTTTATTGCTGAGAATGGGTCCTTTCTAGAGAAGGAGTTTCTCTCGAAAGAAGTGAGTGGGAGGAAAGTAGAACTTGATGAGGTAATTGTACCTTCCCCAAATTGGAAAGTAGCTCATCCGAGAAATCAATTCCCGTGATGCCTACACCAACTAGAAAGGAAGCTAATGATGATAATCATGAAAACTTCAGATCAAGTTACTACCAAACCTCATAGGTCAACCAGAAACGAACGACACCAGAATGGTACGGTAATCCTATTCTGGAAGTCATGTTACTAGACCATGGCGAACCTATGAACTATGAAGAAGCTATGATGAACCCAGATTCCGATAAATGGCTTGAGGCCATGAAATTTGAGATAGGATCCATGTATGAGAAGAAAGTGTGGACTTTGGTGGATTTGCCCGATGATCGGTGCCCCATTGAGAATAAATGGATATTCAAGAAGACTGACGATGATGGTAATGTTACTGCCTATAAGCTCGACTTGTCGCAAAAGGTTTTCCACAAGTTCAAGGAGTTGACGACGATGAGACTTTCTCACCCATAGCGATGCTTATGTCTGTCTGAATCATGTTAGCAATTGCCGCATCTTATGATTATGAAATCTGGCAAATGGACGTCAAAACTGCATTCCTTAATGGATTCCTTAAAGAAGAGTTGTATATGATGAAACCAGAAGGTTTTGTCGATCCTAAAGGTGCTAACAAAGTGTGCAAGCTCCAGCGATCCATCTATGGACTGGTGCAAGCATCTCAGAGTTGGAATATTCGTTTTGATGAGGTGATCAAAGCATATGGTTTTATACAGCTTACGATGAAGCCTGTATTTACAAGAAAGTGAGTGGGAGCTCTGTAGCATTTCTGATATTATATGTGGATGACATATTGTTGATTGGAAATGATGTAGAATTTCTGGATAGCATAAAATGATACTTGAATAAGAGTTTTTCAATGAAAGACCTCGGTGAAGCTGCTTATATATTGGGCATCAAGATCTATAGAGATAGGTCAAGATGCTTAATAGGACTTTCACAAAGCACATACCTTGGTAAAGTTTTGAAGAAGTTCAAAATGGATCAGTCAAAGAAAGGGTTCTAGCCTATGTTACAAGGTTGAAATTGAGTCGGACTCAATGCCCGACCACTGCAAAAGATAGAGAGAAAATGGAAGTCATTCCCTATGCCTCAGACATAGGTTCTATCATGTATGCTATGCTATGTACCAGACATGATGCGTGCCTTTCCATAAGTCTAGAAAGGAGGTACCAAAGTAATCCAGGAGTGGATCATTGGACAGCGGTCAAAATTATCCTTAGTTACCTTAAAGAGGACGAAAATGTTTCTCGGTTATGGAGGTGATAAAAAGTTCGTCATAAAGAGTTACGTTGATGCAAGCTTTGACACTGATCTATATGACTCTAAGTCTCAATCTAGATACGTATTGAACGTGGGAGCAACTAGCTAGAGTAGCTCCATGCAGAGCATTATAGACATAGAAAATTGCAAAATACATACAGATCTGAATGTGGCAGACCCGTTGACTAAACTTCTCTCGCAAGCAAAACATGATCACACCTTAGTACTCTTTGGGTATTAATCACATGTGTGTGAACTAGATTATTGACTCTAGTAAACCCTTTGGGTGTTGGTCACATGGCGATGTGAACTATGGGTGTTAATCACATGACGATGTGAACTATTGGTGTTAAATCACATGGCGATGTGACTAGATTATTGACTCTTGTGCAAGTGGGAGACTGAAGAAATATGCCCTAGAGGCAATAATAAAGTTGTTATTTTATATTTCCTTATTTCATGATAAATGTTTATTATTCATGCTAGAATTGTATTAACCCAAAACTTGATACATGATACGTCTCCGTCGTATCTACTTTTCCAAACACTTTTGCCCTTGTTTTGGACTCTAACTTGCATGATTTGAATGGAACTAACCTGGACTGACGCTATTTTCAGCAGAACTGCCATGGTGTTAATTTTGTGCAGAAATAAAAGTTCTCGGAATGACCTGCAAATCCATGAAGGCACTTTTCAGAATTAATAAAAAATACTGGCGAAAGAATTAGCGTCAGGGCCCACACCCTGGTCACAAGGGTGGGGGGCGTGCCCCCTCCCCTAGGGCGCACCCCCCTGCCTCGTGGGCCCCCTGGACGTCCACCGACCTCAACTCCAACTCTATATATTTGCTTTCACGGAGAAAAAAATAAGAGAAGAAGGATTCATTGCGTTTTATGATACGGAGTCGCCGTCAAGCCCTAAAACCTCTCGGGAGGGCTGGTCTGGAGTTCGTTCGGGGCTCCGGAGAGGGGAATATGTCGCCATCGTCATCATCAACCATCCTCCGTCAGCAATTTCATGATGCTCACCGCCGTGCGTGAGTAATTCTATCGTAGGCTTGATGGACGATGATGGGTTGGATGAGATTTACCATGTAATCGAGTTAGTTTTGTTAGGATTTGATCCCTAGTATCCACTATGTTCTGAGATTGATGTTGCTATGACTTTGCTATGCTTAATGCTTGTCACTAGGGCCCGAGTGCCATGATTTCAGATCTGAACCTATTATGTTTTCATGAATATATGTGAGTTCTTGATCCTATCTTGCAAGTCTATAGTCACCTATTATGTGTTATGATCCGTTAACCCCGAAGTGACAATAATCGGGATACTTACCGACGATGACCCTAGTTTGAGGAGTTCATGTATTCACTAAGTGCTAATGCTTTGGTCCGGTTCTCTATTAAAAGGAGGCCTTAATATCCCTTAGTTTCCATTAGGACCCCGCTGCCACGGGAGGGTAGGACAAAAGATGTCATGCAAGTTCTTTTCCATAAGCATGTATGACTATATTCGGAATACATGCCTACATTACATTGATGAACTGGAGCTAGTTCTGTATCGCCCTATGTTATAACTATTACATGAGGAATCGCATACGACATAATTATCCATCACTGATCCAATGCCTACGAGCTTTTCACATATTGTGCTTTGCTTATTATTTTGTCGTTGCCACTTTTACAATTACTACAAAACTGCTACTGTTACTTTTTGCTATCATTACCGTTACTTCCATACTACTTTGCTACTAAATACTTTGCTGCAGATACTAAGTTATCCAAGTGTGGTTGAATTGACAACTCAACTGCTAATACTCGAGAATATTCTTTGGCTCCCCTTGTGTCGAATCAATAAATTTGGGTTGAATACTCTACCCTCGAAAAATGTTGCGATCCTCTATAGTTGCGGGTTATCAATACATGTGTGGATACATAGACCAAATATTGTGTCCCTAGTAAGCCTCTACTAGACTAGCTGCTTGATCAAAGATGGTTAAGTTTCCTAACCATAGACATATGTTGTCATTTGATGAACGAGATCACATCATTAGGAGAATAATGTGATGGACAAGACCCATTCATTAGCTTAGCATTATGATCGTTCAGTTTTATTGCTATTGCTTTCTTCATGTCAAATACATATTCCTCCGACTATGAGATTATGCAACTCCCGGATACCGGAGGAATGCCTTGTGTGCTATCAAATGTCACAACGTAATTGGGTGATTATAAAGATGCTCTGCAGGTATCTCCGAAGGTATTTTTTGGGTTGGCATAGATCGAGATTAGGATTTGTCACTCCGAGTATCGGTGAGGTATCTCTGGGCCCTCTCGCTAATGCACATCATAAGAAGCCTTGCAAGCAAAGTTATGAATGAATTAGCTGCAGGATGATGCATTACAGAACTAGTAAAGAGACTTGCCGGTAACGAGATTGAACTAGTTATGAAGATAGCGACGATCAAATCTTGGGCAAGTAACATACCGATGACAAAGGGAATAATGTATGTTGTCATAACGGTTTGACTGATAAAGATCTTCGTAGAATATGTGGGATCCAATATGAGCATCTAGGTTCCGCTATTGGTTATTGACTAGAGAGGTGTCTCGGTCATGTCTACATAGTTCTCGAACCCGTAGGGTCCGCACGCTTAACGTTCGTTGACGATATAGTATTATATGAGTTATGTATGTTGGTGATTGAATGTTGTTCGGAGTCCCGGATGAGATCACGGATATGACGAGGAGCTCCGGAATGGTCCGGAGGTAAATATTCATATATTGGATGGTATGGTTAGGCCAAGGGGTCAGGCCCATGGGGCTATAGGTCGGTGCAAAAGAAAGTTTTCCGGAGGTCAGAGGCCAAACGCCGGAGACCCTGGCATCTGGCCCTGGGCCAAACGCCGAGGCCCATGGCGTTTGGGCCAGAAGCCGAGGCCCATGGAGTCTTGGCCAGACGCCAAGGATTGTGGCGTTTGATCCTAGAGCCCAAGTGGGACTCTTGCCTTTCGGGCAAAACCGACTTTGAGGATGCTTTTGCTCCAAGTTTCGACCCTAGGGCTCAACATATAAATAGAGGGGCAGGGCTAGCACCAAAGACACATCAAGAATCAGCAAGCCATGTGCTGGCAACCCCGTCCCCTCTAGTTTATCCTTCATCATAGTTTCCGTAGTGCTTAGGCGAAGCCCTGCGGAGATTGTTCTTCACCAACACCGTCACCACGCCATCGTGCTGCCGGAACTCATCTACTACTCCGCCCCTCTTGCTGGATCAAGAAGGTAAGGACGTCATCGAGCTGAACGTGTGTTGAACGCGAAGGTGACATACGTTCGGTACTTGATCGGGACGGATCGTGAAGGTGTACGACTACATCAACCGCGTTGTCAAACGCTTCCGCTTTCGGTCTACAAGAGTACGTAGATACACTCTCCCCCTCTCCTTGCTTTGCATCTCCTAGATAGATCTTGCGTGAGCGTAAGAATTTTTTTGAAATTGCATGCTACGTTTCCCAACAACTTTTCCCCTCACGCTAGGGTTTCCTCTCCCCTCAGCTGCGATGTGATCGCCACCGTAGGGTCTCGTCTTCCCTCCCTCCCTCCTCTCCAGCCAGCCACGCTCGGACCGTAGGGGCAATCCTCGTATTGTTGCCCGGTCTCGACGCTCCTGGTTTGGTTTTGGGGGTTGCTAGGGTTTCTGTGCAAGCACCTGATTGAGTTTTTCTCGGGTCAGGGAATCGACATGGCGACGAAAGTTTCAAGCTCCAGAGTTGCATCGGACTTGGAAGCTTTAACGAGTGAATTGGGCCTTGATAAGGAAGACCTAGATGATGTGGTGGTGGAACAAGAGGAGCCACTACCGCCGAATGCAACAATGTTATTGATCTATCTTGCTTATAGCTTGGAGAGAAGACAAGGATACACCTATGGGCAATAATGTTATTGATGAACTAGATGGATAACTCTGGTTTATCAACCTTTTTGCTCGAGGATGAGCAAGGTTTAAGCTCGGGGGTGTTGACGAGTGGATTTTATGCACACTTTTAGAGAATATTCTAGTGCCAAAATCCCTCATATCCTATCCATCTAGCACTTATTCATGTCCCCAATGCATACCTTTTGGTATTTACTTGTTTTACCAAGTTCGTTGCACACCTTTTTTTATTTAGTTTTTCTTCTTTTGTGGTCTTTGTAGGTGTGTTGACATGTTCATGGACTTGGAACATCAAAAGAACCAAGTTGGGGGTCAAACCGGAGAAGTTCCAGGCACCAAATCAAAGCCCTTTGGAGAGTTTGATCCAAGGCCTCTGACGCGCTGGGCTTTTCGCTAGCAATTCAACAAGGCCAAGAACATCAAAATCGGAGTTCGTATGAAGAAATGGTGACCGAAATATGAAATAGCTCCCGAAGTCTGGAGAGAACGAAGGCCTTCCATACGAGCATAGCCGCTCGTATGGATGCTCGTATGAGCTCGAGACAGCCACGAAAATTGGTCATAACTTTTCAGATTTTTCTTCGATTTCGTCCCCATCTTTCCCTATGGGATCCTTGATGACCAAGGTTTGTATTGACGTGGATTTGGCTCCCTGGCTGCCGCAGGAAGCCATCTCCATCCTCCACAAGTCTTATCTACATCCACCACACCTCCATTGCAGCAACTCCACTAAGAGAGAAGGGTCAAGACAAGGAAGAAGAAAGGGAAGAGGCGCCTCATGACTGGTGCCGACTGAAGGGATGTCTGGAGGCATCATGTTGTACTCAAAGAGGCATCATGACCTGCATAGTTCTACCAGGCCCAACACAACCACACTCCCCTCAAAAAAGAAAAAGTAGTCGTGCTGCTGAAGCTCGGCCTATTTGGTGCACCACACATCAAATATGGGTTTGGACTAAAAATCAACTTACCATGACTAGGATACTACTAGGGTTACCTAATATGGGACTAAAATTCAAGTCCCCTCGAAGCGTATATAAACCCCCATCGGTCCCCTTCACCAGCGACACCACATCCACCCTCTTCCCCCATCCCCTCGCCGGCACCCCCATTGGCCCCCTTCGTAGGCCGCTACCTTGCACCCTTTCTTCCCTCATTACCATGTCGGTGGTCGTGCCCTCTTCGCGGACCTTTCTCCAGCAAGACCAAAGAGGGTGGATGGGACTTCTTCGAGTGGGCCGAGAGAGAAGAGGGATGTCAAAGAGGGCGTGGGACTTCTTGGAGTGGGCCGAGGATGACACGCGTCACAAGGCTGAGTTAACCGTTGGTCGTGCCCACCTCTCCATCACCCTCAAGTGCTTCGACTGCATATCGATGACCAGATGCGTAGAAATGGAAACCGGGCTAATACCCCCCTTCAAAAATGTTGATGTATGCCACGTTCTGGACACACATGCATTCGCCGATCGCGTGGCAGCAAAAGTCGCTGCAGGCGAAGTCTCCCCATCCACGAGATCATGAAGAGCCTGTAGTTAAACTAGGTTAAATATATCTTGTGATCCTTCTTGAAATCTATTATGTAAATCCGTGTTGAAATCCGAGTTGAAATTCTAGTTGAAAAACTTCCATTGTTGGCGTGGGGAAGGAAAATGTCCCACACAAAAAAAATAGAGCGATATTATGACAACTCTATGTCTGCACTAATCCTCTACTAAACTCCCATTTCTTTTCACCATTGCGCCTAAACACGCTATAATGTAACGCGGCCTTCGTACTCCAAGGTGAGGCTTGGGCTTGAGTAGGTTGAAAAAAGACATACAACCTTTCAAACGTAAATAGATGAACATGGGAAAAGCAAGAACACCGGCTGTTGTCTTTATGTTCCAGATTAATAAAGATATAAACTCACTGGAACTCTCCGCAAAGTTTGTCTAATGAGGCTAGATCAAATGTAAGGATTCCATTAGACATCTACCTATCCTATGAAAAACAAGTTTCTTTACAGCAATCCTACAACAATTCATGAGAATCACTTCATTGAGACAAAATTCCGGAATCCCTTGACAATCATGATGATGAAAATGATGCCTGAGAACAGGCCGTGGCACAACACAGACAAATCTTGCATAAAATTATCAGAGCGAAAAATGGAGAATTTTATTCAACAAACTCGTTATTTGCACAACTACACTCAACCATAGGGGACACCAACCACCACCAGCTACTTTGCAATATGGGTTTAGTTCTCATACTAGTATGTACATTGTTTTTCCATGAAAAAAGTAGCCAAGCCTCTCGATTAGCATGACATATTATATTATCATATAAAATCCCACCTTAACACCAAATATCCTGCACAGGAAAAGAATAGAGAGTAAGGTTAATCTGACATTGCTATCACGTGTCGTGTTTCATAAGCAGCTACTATGTAAAGGGGGGCACTTAGATTAGTTTCTTGAATAGAGCTTTCAACATTTTTGACTCAGAAGTAGTTAAGAAACCACATGGAACAATGCAAAGCTGCACTTTTAACTATGAAGGAGTATATCATATGGAACTACGAAAGCAACTGTGGCACTAAACTTGCAAACTTTATATACATGCAAATTCATGAATACTGATCAAGCATCTAGTTCCCCCTTCACAAGTACTCCCTCCGTCCGGAAATACTTGTCATCAAAATGAATAAAAGGGGATGTATCTAGATGTATTTTAGTTTTAGATACATCCCTTTTTGTTCATTTTGATGACAAGTATTTTCGGACGGAGGGAGTAGTTCATGTACAAAGCAACAAAGCCAATGGAGAAGAGGCATATAAACTTCCACAACCTAAACTGCACCATGACATCTCTAGTCCCCTTTCACTGTGGGGCAGTCTTCATTTACTATATTTAAGAGTAATCATTCAAGGGCTAACTCAATATTTGTTGTGTTTCTCTGTTTCTAGTTAAGAGTAATGAACAAGAATTTGATCCTGCAAGGTAACACAGTTCAAAAACAGACTGCAGCGCTACACAGAATGAATACTCACCCTATGTTCTGCTAACTGACTCGGCAGCTGCTGGCAAAGGTTGACGATCCTCCAAGAATGTTTGTGTTGAAGGAAGAGAAGAGAGACTCATTCTAGCGGCCCCTTTATCTTGATGATCTTCTGTTTCTTTGCCATCTGAAATACCTGTTCTAATGCCCCTAGAGGGTATAGAGAAACTACGGGATATAGGCCCAGGCGGTGTTGGTAGAGGCGATGCAGTTTGTGGAGCACTTGGTGGTGTTTGCCTGGCCCTAAAATTAAAATGGTCCTGCCCTGAGTGGCCTCTGGATGCCAACGGGGCAGAATTTGGTACCAACGGCGCAGAGTGGGCGACTAAACTAGAAAATGCTGTATTTCTTGACGCACCAGTGGGCGGTCGTGGTAGCTCGTGAAGCTCCTTAATTCTGGGTGACGATATGGGTGGCGGGGAGGAACTGGGTGACACTCTCACATGAACTGTTGGCTGATGTGCAGAGCTGTGCCTTGCGGCGGCGGCATCAATATTCTCTGTTGACCTTGGTCGGAGAGGAATCGGACCAGAAAAGGACCCCCTCTTCACTTTTTTGTTGTCAGAAGAAGTCTTCAAATTGTTATAGCCTGGTAAAGCCGGATCAACAACTGGGAGCATTGTCCTTATTTCTGCTGTATTGGTATTGCTTTCTTTCAGCACAGACTGTGCATTAGATAATCTGGCAGGACTTGGTAGCTTATTGTCTCTCAAATCTCCCATATGTGTGCTTGGGTTGAGCGGAGATGAATGGAAAACACTTTTGCTCTCTATAGGAGATCCACTCGTAGGATTTCCCGCGACTGTCTGAGAGGTGGCTTGAACATCATTTGGAGTAGGCAAAACATAAGTATGTAACTTCCTCGTTGCAGAACGCCGCAGCTCTTTTACTCTTTCTGCTGTCTCAAGCTTTTTCTCAGGAAAAAGTGGAGCGGACTGGCTTACAGGTCTTTGTCTTTCACCAGGAAAAGAGGAATAATCTCCTTTGCTTCTATCAAAAAAATCCTGTGAGAATAAGAAAGTCAGATGACGGACTCTCAAGGTAGTGAACACAGGGGAGGAACACTCGACGAAACAAACTGGAATATGTTGTACAGGACAAGACAAAATTAAATGAAAAAATTAAGATGTACACAAACTAAATCCAGTTTACAGACAGTGACACAAGTTAAGAGCACCGACCACGCTCTTACAAGCGCAATAAGCTGTATGTGAGGAAATTTAGATATGGGGTGGCATTTACCTATTTAGATCTTTTCAACACATTCGACACATGGAGTGACATACCAATTTTCAGTTTATAACAAAATTTATTGCTTTTTGCAAGATAGCAAATAACTACCAAGACACTTGAAGCAGCACAGTTTTCTCAAGTGCAGTGAAACAGTTGTAAAAATGCCTATCAAGCAACATACAGCAACTTCTTCAGTTTGACATTTAGCTATGCTCAAATTACAAAGCTATATCAGTACCTCTGTAGGACTACGGGAAGCATGACCAGCTTCTGCAGTTTCCTTGCTTTCTCCATAATCAAAAGAGAGTTCTCCATCATGACTCTCATTGTAATCGTCATCATTTTCATCTTCAACAGAGTAATCCTCATCTTCAAGTGCACTGAACTGATGATCGATGTGTTGTTGCTCGGCAGCAAGCCTAACATGTGGCTCCACAGCCTCAAGAGACTTGACACCCTTTCTGAATAAATTTAACTGGTCCACACAAAATATACAAAAAAATGTACAATATGAGTTTCTGGAGAATGTGATAAAACAAAAGAAAAGAGGAACCTCTCCGAGTGATAAAATGTGCACCTGGGCGGCATGGTGCCGAGCAGCTTGTGTGAAAAGACTTCGAAACTGTCCTTGCTTCAATGACTTTAACCGGAACAGAAAAAGAGTTGCTTCCTCTTGATAATCTTCCTGAGCTTGTTTCAATTGCTCTGACGCAGCCGGATCGCCTTTGGAATTCTTAGATCTCCCCTTCTCTTTCTGCGCATTTAGCAAGACTTCGAACAATTCTCTGGAAGGAATATGGAGTAATTAAAAATCATCTCAGCAGGGTACGAGTGTAAGCCACAATTTGTATAAGCATCTATACCTTTTTTCATCACACTGTCGCTTCATTTCCTGCAATGAAACAATCTCTGCTAGTTAAGTGTTTTTCCTCCTGGAACAGAGACATAGCTCTCTAACGGGTTCATACTATGAATATTAAAATTCTTTAAATAAATGATTGCTGCATTAATGGTGTGTTTGGTTTATGCCCAAGGTTGTCCCACCAAAACATTAGCTAGCCAAAATTTTGGTTGAGGTTTTGGTTGGCCAAAATTGGCAAGAACAATGAACTAGAGTTGGCTACAGTGCATGGCATGCCAAATAATTGGCAAATATCCAAACAAAGATCATTTTTTGAGTCATCAACAAAATTTGGTAGGTACACTTTAGCCACAATACAAACATACCCTAAATATTTTACATAAGGATGCATCATAAGAACATAAGAAGAAAAAGAACTGAATTGTCAACAAATTTGACAATGCATAGCACCATGTTTTTCGTATGATGCATGTGTAGCACCATGTTTGAATGCTTAACAACACCTTCTAATGAACACATAATATGATATGCAGTCACCCTTTGTGGTAACCTCATACTACCAACTTTTTTTCTTTTTCCGAGCAATCAGCAGGAGCAAAGCATGCTAACAACTTTCTTTTGGGGTATCAAGACATAGTGTCCAGACTCCAGAGTGTTCTAGTGCCCTTTAAGATTTTATTGACAGTGTCCAGAGTGTTCTAGTACTCTTTTAAGATTTTATTTCAAAATTAAAATGTACTGTATTAGAGAAGAACGTTTGTCACTGAAAGGCTTTGTTGTTGTTGTGTCTTATGGACCAAAAAAAAATCTACTGAGCTCAAGGACCATAGAGAAAAGGGCATGAGTGTTAAAGAGAGATGCACATAAACAACACCATACCTCTACAGTTTGAAGCTCATTAAGTAGGGACTGTGATGGAGTGGTAATGGTAGTAAGAACATGAACACGCTGAGGAAAAGATGATGAAACAAATCAGCACTAGAAGATCATACTAATTCTGCAGCTTTAATAAATATAAGCAACTAGAAACTTACATAACTATCTACAAGTTTCCGAAGTTCAAACTGCGATTTCCCGAGCAACAGCAAAACCTTATCTGGGGGCATACTGTTAAATGTAAGCATCAAGCGGCAAAGTGTGAAACAGCCAAAAGTTATATTGCATGTTCAATAACATTAAGGTGATAGTGAGTACTTTGTTTCAAAAGAGAGAGGGCGAGAAGGTGTACTACTGACTAGCAAGAGAAGATGGTTAGTGTAAAGAATCTGCATTACTTCACTTTGTCATTTTCCTTGAAGAACGTAATCAATGTAGCTAAAAGCGATATTTTAGAGCTAGGGGTGCAGAGTAAGATTTTTAGAATCCTAAATGCTACCATCATAACTGATCCTAAGCATGTAACTGAACATAAACAAGCAAGTTCACATGGGAAAAGTATACACAGCATGATTACCATTAATTCCATCTTTAGTTGGTGTAACTCTCTTCAGTAAACAAGTCCCCATTTCTTGTAGTGCTTCAGAGAATTCTGCACACATATATCAAGTCATCAACTAATTATTGGCATTCAGTACATAGGCAGATATACATATAACTGTAGCTGCTATAACCTTAACACACGAAGTCAAATAGATGATAACACTTGACGAATTCAAATGAACTGAGATTGCACAATTTCAATATGGTGAACAACCCGGGAATTTAAAAAATAGTGTACTATGTGCTGATGAATAAATAACCATGATATCTCTTTTCATAAATACTCTCGTAGTCAACCAAAAAAATAGATAAACTTCAACACAAGATTTTCCATACATTTGAAGAAGGGCGGCTACTATTCATATACCAAACTAATTACTCGTTGGAAATGATCAACAAAATATTTGCACCAAGAACAACAGAATCTGTAAAGTGGGATAAACAAGACACTAAAATGTATTATGACTGAGGGAAAAGGTAGGCAAGAAAAATACCATATGAACTGTTTGCTATTGCTGCTGCAACGGCAAGCAAGTTATCATAGCAGTTCCTCATATCTGCCATATCCTGTTAAAAGTAAAGTAGCAGTGTGAAACAGAGTTGGAAATATGTTGCTATAGAAGCTGCTCTTAACACGACGACAAGTTTGGAGTATTAGCAGAAGTAACTTGTTTGGAATGTAAACTAGGTTTTACTGCTAGTAAATTTGACCACAATGTTTCACATACAATGTCATTGTTTTCGTTATTCAGAATAGCCATTCATTTTGAACAAAATGACGCTTGGGAAAGGGGAA
Source organism: Triticum dicoccoides (assembly GCF_002162155.2). Taxonomy (NCBI): domain Eukaryota; kingdom Viridiplantae; phylum Streptophyta; class Magnoliopsida; order Poales; family Poaceae; genus Triticum; species Triticum dicoccoides. Next base: position 489,230,337 of record NC_041389.1, on the reverse strand, counting down.
GTCTCTTGTCATATCCAACGAGATTTTTGACTACCAAATGATATAAAACGACACCCCTAGTTTAACCATGAAGGCTTTTTAGCCACCAGACTAGAGCAGCTAAGTTCTCAGATGTTAGATTTTTTTTTCTCACTCAAGGGTGATACTGCACATATAATCACTCAATTGAATTCACACATACTTGAACAAAGTAAGCAAAGGTTCGCGTATCAACCAAACAGTAGGTGCCAAAACCCAATCGCACATCACCCCTCCTAATTAACCACTAAAAATTCAGTTGGAACAAGCCCAAGTTACCACACCGACAGCGGACCAAAGGAAAATCTCGATATGCCACAACTGAACGTCGTTGACGACAAAGCAAATGAGAGCATGCGATGATCTAGAACTCAAAACAGATTCCAACCCACTAACCAACCAATTCACGCATTCCACACTAGGACTAAACTAGAAAACAACACCGGGCTCGTCACTAGCGTTCAATCAACGCCTCGACAGCCTCCCATGGCTGTTCCCACTGCAATGGAGCACAGATCCGAACGCCGGAATCCCATCGTACTCCACCACGAAACAAACATCCCGAGGCAATTCACATGGCACTAGGGGGGCCAGGCCATGGCGCCACACCCACGCCTACCGACAGCCACACCGCGAAGCAGCCGCCCCGGACACCCAAACGCAGTAAGCGGCTTCAGGAGCTCGCGGACGCGGCCTGCGAAGCAAAACCAGGCGCGCAGCCGCCCCTGCCCTCGCGAGATCTTCCCCCGCACCGTCCGCCCCCCAGGCGCCGCTCCCACGCACACTCCATGCGACGGCGAAACGAAAGGGAGAAGCGAGAGACGCCGCAGCGGAAGGCGCACGCACCTGGGCGGCGGCGAGGAGCTCGTCCGCGGCCTTGGCGGCGGTGGAGTGGTCGCGGTGACGGTCCACCCGCTGCTCGTGGCGCTGCAGCGCGAAGCCCCGCAGCTTCCGCAGCGACGACTTCATCTCGCGCCCGCCGGATCAACCGCCGCGGCCGCCGAGCCCCGAAGCAGAAGCAGCAGCAGCAGCAGATCCCGGCAGGCAGCACCACGGCGACGGATTCGCGGAGCGGAACCCTAGCTGTAGCGCCCCCACACGCCCACAGCACTAGGAGAGCGTCTGCCACTGAGGGAGGGGAGGGGAGGGGAGACGGAGAGTGGAGAGGAATGGGGAATTGTTTTTCCGCCGAGCCGAGGCCGAGGCGCGAGCGGTTCCTTTATTATTAGTATTATTTTTTTACCACCACCACTACTACTGCTATACTAGTAACTAGTCCTCCCTCCGTATTCTTCTCCGCGAACTGAACTGTTTCAAGGGGCCCTTTAATGGCGGTACTGTTAGGGTGGGTTTTTTTTTCTACTCTACTATCTTCCTTTCTTTGTGGGTTGCTTTGAAGCTTTCGATTTCGTGCTGTGCTCAGGTCCGGTCTTTGTTTGGTCAAAGGGAGCCATCAATCAGCGGCTACACTTCCGTCCGTGTCTTTATCTTATTTTTAGCCCTGGGTTTAATAGCCTCCCTCTCCCTTCCCTGCGTGGGTGCTGCCGCTTTCCTCTGCCTGTCTAATTGGACCGACTGGAGTAGTGCTTGCTTGCTGCCTGCAGTGTCGTACCAGTACTATAGCTCGGTCCTCGCTCCGGTCAAACATGGCGTTTTCCGGAAGCAAGCAGGCTGAGAGACACTGCTATGCTATGCCATGCAGGTGGGATCTGCGTGAGCTGCCTCTGTGCGTCTCGTGTGAGTGAGCGTCACGCCGCTCGGGTGACCCAGCCTTTTGGTCCAAGCCAGAGAGAGAGATTCCGCGGACGCAATGGGCTCCTTTTAGCATATGTATCTTTCAAGGGTTGCTGTTCAAAGATATTTTATCAGCAAGAATAGACCGGTTTAGTATTAATTATGATGCTCACGGGCGCCGGATCGGTGCTCAATTATGACGCTACGCAACCTTTGACTGGATCTGTTAGTTAGGACCCAAGCACCGGCTATGTAGTTGAGGGCACCTCGTAATTGTTGCCATGGCCGATTATTATTAGCTGAAACGACGAGCGACGGATAGTCTCTCCCTTCTATGACGGCGACTCAATCTAACGGAATCACCTCGTGAAGATGTTCAAATCCACGAGCCACGACTGGTGGAAAAAATGGTTTTTCAAAGATACACGAGGCGATAGGCTTTGACGAGATAAATAACTTTTTTCTATGAGAGAGAGAAAGAACTTTTTGTTTTTGAGAAATACAAAGAAAGAACATGGCACATGCATGAGAACACCTCAGTTTTCCATTTATGTAACCACCATGATTAGGCCGTAGTAACAATCAATCAACGAAAGCTGCATGCGTAAATAATTCACAAGGCAGTGGAGGGAGGCAGCAGCGAGTGCGGTGAGATCCGACTGGACTGCAGCTAAAAGAATAACATGGCAAAGGCACACCTACAAAAATTTAACTCGCTTTGAGTTTGGGCAATTGTGGATACCATTATGGAACACACACGTTTCTTTCTGGCCGGGCGGGCGACGGGAAAAAGCATGGGCAGAGTAAAGTGAAATCTCGATCACGCAGATGCCGCCATGGGCAACGCTCTGTAGCAGGCTCGCCTGGCCGCTCGGACGATATCCTCGATCTGCAAGGTCAAGAGCAGGAGTAAGTTTTGGTCACGTTAATAAGATGATAAGATAATAACAAAAACGATCGACGGATCGTCAAATGTTAACAGGGCAAACATGTTTTACTGCTTCCTTGTGATTGCTCACACCAATAAACATCACAACATTTTCCATTTTGCTATTTTACGGTCCTATGTTTGCAGTACACAAAGCCAGAAAGAATTTGGTGGCAGACAGAATATTTAGGCTTCCCTTTTCAATGGAGCCCCAGACCAAATACACCCTCGTCAATAATGTGAGTCCAGAGATGCAAGGCAACTTTGGACCACTAAATGCCGCCCGAGTCATGCAAAATCCAGTTTCACACGCTAAACATCAAGCATTACAAACAAAGCAAATAAATACTGATGCTGTGACCACCTTGACCAGAAAGGCCACCACCTGGTGTCCACAGCTAGACAACAGGGCGGAGAATCACCAACTTAGAATTATGAAGGGACACCCGACAGGCATAACAGGGTGGCAGACAAAATTCCGCACAAGTGATTTAGGAGGATGTGGAAAAATGCTGGTGCTGACAATGATGTACTGTTGTCTCCCATTTTATGTGTAGCATGTGCTTTCAAAATTATGGTCAAATAACCATGCACATCTCATAGTTCCAGTGAAAAGGATATATGCAAATTGAGCAACCTGATTGTAGACACACTACAAGTTCAGATAAACTGCATGACATCTGCATGGATCCAATTTGCAGGTAATTCCGGCAACTGACAGGGAACCAAAATAAAGATGACAGAATAAGTTGAATCTCGAATATTCCCCAATACTCGACATCTCTCAAATGCAACCAAACTCCATGTACAGTGTACCCTTACTATGAAGTACTTCCTCCGTTCCTAAATATAAGTCTTTTTAGAGATTCCAATGTCCGTATGTAGTCCGCATTGGAATCTCTAAAAAGACTTGTATTTAGGAACGGAGGAAGTACTTATGAACTAAAACAGTTACTTTCCCTAATCCCTGCTGGTTCTCGATTTTCTATTGCACTTTCTCAGGATAGTGCAATCCATTCAGATGATACTAAAGAAAATCCAACTTGTACTACAATAATAGCGTCAGCTGGTCTATTGCCATTGAAGTCAGCAAGAATGCACGCATGTGGCCAAACACAAAAATTAAGGGATTGAACAAACATCTATAGTAATTAGTTGTGTAGAAGCAACTAGAAAAGCTAGCAGCCATGCAAAACAACACTACTTGAAAGTTTAAGCCATAAAATGGATCAAAGAGAAAGAGATGTTACAGGACCTGTGGAACAGCCAATCTCTCAAGGTTGGCAGCATAGGGCATGGGTACATCAGCTCCAGCAATCCTCTCAATTGGAGCATCAAGATACTCGAAGCTTTCTTCTACAACAGACATGCTGCAAAATAAGGCATGTATGTGTTAAGATAATTCTTACTACACAAGTTTGTTTGTGTGTGCGCGGTGGGGAGAGAAAGAGAACCATATCTCAGCACCAACACCATGCTGGGGGAAGCCTTCTTCAAGAGTCACCAATCTATTTGTTTTCCTAACAGATGCATTTATGGCAGCTCTGTCCAGTGGCCTAATTGATCGAAGGTTGATCACCTATTGAAACATATCAGTATAGAAAATAAGGAAGCATTCATGGCATGTATCATGTAGAGTAAAATCATATCGATAGTTACGCTGAAAATATATTTTACAAAAGAAATTACCTCAGCACTGATTCCTTCCTTGGACAGTATCTCGGCAGCCTGTAAACAAACTGAGCGTTATCATATGTCAAAATAAAAATGCTGGGAGAGTAACTCGACCCATCAACAGAACATACCCTATATTAGAACAAAACACAAAAGAAAACCACAATTCCCAAAAGGGCACTTTGCATATCAACTTAACAAATAGGAAAAGCATATCAATGTAGCACATTGAACTCCTTTCGGAAAAGAAGACGTGCCAATGTGACGTCCTTGAGAAATGAAAGCTAATGGTGTGTCAAATCCTACAAGGTTGACAACACAGCAAATTCATCTTTCTCCACGTTGTTTTACCAACTATAGCATGACGCACCTGAAGAGCATAGCCGACCATCTTGGAGAATGCAGTAATCGTAACATCTTTACCCTCGCGTTCTATCTACAGAAAGAAGAGATCCACAGGTAAGTACATACTGCAAAGAATTTCAGTAATTATATCCCAAAAATAACTATCTAAGAGCATGCATCTGATCTCTGAAAGCAGTGCATACTGCATAGAGGTCAGTTTTCTGTTGTTGCTTTCAATCCTATTCATTGAAACCAACAACAGAAAATCGTCAATGACTTCAAAGCAGCGAATGCATCAGAAATTTCTTTCTAAACACATGCACATAATAGCATACCTTAGCTTTGCCAATCGGCAGAGCAAAACTAGAATCAAGCACTTCATCAGAAACAGGGAATGACTCTCCATAGCTGCAGAAAAAAACATAACATCAATGAAAAGATAACAAGCCGATATAAAGGATAAATACCTCAACAAGGTCAGATGTTGCATACAGTAATTCATTTTCCAGAAAAACAACGGGATCAGGATCCCTAATTGCAGCTTTTAGCAAGCCTCTGGCATCTTCTGAAGAATATGGAGCCAGAACCTTAAGTCCTGGAACATGCGCAAACCAAGCTGCATAACACTGTATACCAGTTCAATTAGTACAGTGCAAACACCACAATCATTCAGTGTTTACAAAAAGATGCCACCACAATGTATTGAACATAGATTGAGCATATCCTAGGAGCTGGTAGTAAACTAACTTTGCATACATAGCTAATGATAAAGAACTCGCACAATGATAATTTAGGTCTGTTGGCTTAAAATCAAAGAAAACTCTACACAACCATCTGAGATTATACACACACACACACACACGCACGCACACACCTCCCTGAACCTTGCATAACCATTTTGGCAAGGGAGTTATATCGACTTCTAAAAAGAAAGTCATCATTTAGTATATTTGGTGTTACTATTCTAGTATAGCAAAGAGGTCTACATGTCTACTGTATCTTCTCGAAACAAGCACAAGCAGGTGGCAACAACATAACAAAGAAATAAAGCTACTTGTTTCAAAATTATTTGATTCCCTCTTACGAACCTGTGAGTGTTGAGCACCAACTCCAGCAGCAGCACCATTTGGTCCTCTGAAAACAATTGGGACATTTATCTGACCAGCTGACATGTAGTTTGACTTGGCAGCTGAGTTGATGATATGATCGATTGCCTGAATGTTACAAATTATTAATTATTTCTCTTACAGCATAAACAATTGAAATGTGCAGTTGTTATAATGAAAAAGTACATTCTAAATCACATGACAGTAAAAGGAACGCCTGATACAGAGGTAGACCTGTGTTGCAGTGAAAAAACTAGTGACAAACTGCCTGTCGGACACACGAGTAAAGCATGCATAATGATCACCTTTATTTTTATAGTACATGGAAATAACCATTAATGGTTAATACTACGTTGCACATTGACAACATTGTATTCAGATTACCAGAGATTCAAACTACATCCACTGTATTCTTCCAAAAAGTTAACTGGCAAGAAAAAAAGATATGTGGATGTCAACCATAAAAGCTATATCTTATGTAAATTATTCCAGAGAAAACCTCTAATTAACATCATCTTCAGAAGATTCATTATTAAACTAGGATCTTGGCAACACCATTCGCAAGACATATATACTACACGACTGTAAACACATAGCAAATACTAATCATAAGTAAGGTATAGAGCAAAGTGCTTCTTTAGAAAACTAGCAAGAAAAAAGGGTAGTAACTAATAAGAGCTTGCGCTTACATCGAGGATCGAGCTACTAAGTGTTGTAAACTGGTAATGTACAATAACATATGTTTCTTGAGAAGTGATTACATGCATTAAGTTGACTATCCTAAACCATGCAATGCTTTAAGGCATGAGCCATTCCCATACTGGGGAAAACACAGAAGTGCAGCATTTGTTAAGTTGGTTCAAGATACAAAAGCATGAAGCATGAGTGCTTCTTGCATCTTGAACCAACAGGTATTGCAGCATAAAAACTATGTGCATAAGGACTTTAAACCAAGCAAATAAAACAAATTTATTTGGTCCTTATAACTGACCTGCATTGAGAAATTAAATGTCATGAACTCTATGACTGGCCGAAGACCTTGATAAGCTGCACCAACACCAATGCCTGTAAAACCAGCCTGGACAAACATAACAATACCAGATAAATGCTTGAACAGAATTGTTTCAGTCTGAAAATGTACGGACGGACAGCAGCAATTGGATTATTTGAAGAATGTAAGAGTGGAACCTCAGTGATTGGGGTATCAAGAACCCTATCAGGACCATACTTGTCAAGCAAGCCCTTCGTAATCTGCAGAAAACCAATTGAACATCAATAATCATAGAATTTAGAATTTGATATCAGCTCACAAGGGGCCTACAGCAAAAACAAAATTCTTTGCACACCTTGTATGCACCTTGATATTCTCCAACCTACCACAAACGAAGAGGCGTTAGAAAAAATAAGCTACTAAAAGAACAAAAAAAATTATTCATTCAAAGTATTACCTCTTCACCCATCAAAAAGACAGAAGGATCAGCAGACATTTCTTCATCTAGGGCAGAGTTCAACGCGTCACGTACAGTGATCTGAACAGGTAAAACAGTATTGTATGTCACTAGCCTTGTAAGTTGTATAACAGAGCAGCTGAATGCAGCTTTCCCTTTTGTCCAATCAGCAAACACTTCTCAAAAGATAACTCTCGATATAACCCTATATACTTTCAGCATAAAAACAAACATATCTGACCACGCAGGACTGGGAATAAATATGTGCTGGCTGGTCCAGGAACCATCCTTTATTGCCCGCGGCCAAAGGATAATGGAGGCAATAACATACACAACCAATCACACCAATGACCACTGTTACCCAATTTCACTGGCACTCATTCTGATGTACTCAAGTAATAGCGAAGAATGGCAGTTAAAGGTGAAGAACAATGCAAGGAATATATTATGTAAAATGCATTTGCATAATGTTAATCACTAGGTGGTTATTCTCCGAGGTAGAGCCAATACATTGACATAGGTATGGACACATGGCCACTCGGTAATATCACATCTTAAGAAAAGAAAAAGAGCTGTATAAACAGTGCTTCATAAGCAAAGTAAATAACTAAATCTCATCTTGCAAATAGGAGAATACAACAACAACAACAACAAAGCTTTTAGTCCCAAACAAGTTGGGTTAGGCTAGGTGAAACCCATAAGAGCTTCACCACCAACTCATGGTTCTGGCACATGGATAGCAAGCTTCCATGCACCCCTGTTTATGGCTAGTTCTTTGGTGATACTCAGTCCTTCAGAACGACTAGGAGAATGTCTTGCCAAATAAAGTCACATGATATACGAACCCCAAGCAGAACGACTAAAGTCAAATAAGCGGTTTCTAATCTATGAGGAAGTCTACCGTGATGAAGGTAAAGAAATTATCACTTCAATGCAAGCCAAACCACAAAGGCAATTCATCTTTCCTCACAATAACAAACACACTTCATCTTCTAAGCTCTGCAACAATAAATTGTCAAACACACAAACGCTAAGGATAAAGCAACCGGCCGATGCTGTCACAGGCCCACAGCAATCTATGCGTAGGAAACGATGGTGACTTCAATTCTAAGATAGCCACTAACCACCGAAACATTACAACAGCCATTTTTTTGCCCCAAAGAAATACAGTAGAGATACGTAATATACAATTAAGGTACGAAACCAAAACTACATAATAAAATAACGAATTAATATCATAACCAACCACCCGCCTCGACACCAAATCAGAACAATCGCTGTGCGTCACCGCCACTATTATAATAACAACAGCAAAAGTCGTAATCGCCAACGCCATCTATAAAACTAAGCAGCAGCTGATCTCCGGTCAAAACAGCCCGTCAAATAACGAAACGACACAATCGAGCGAAAGCGGACCACGTCATTACAGGCCAATGCGGCGCGCGCGATTAAAAAAAACTAGGGTTCTGCCACGCGCTCACCTCCTTGGCCGCGGAGGAGTACCCCCGGGCCGCCTCCGTGAACGCCCCCGCCGCCGGGCGGAGCCTCCGCAGCACCTGCCCCAGCATCTGCACGCAAAAAACGGAACACCGAACCCGTCATCAGCAACCGCATCACAGATCGAACCTGAACAGAACGTGGGGAAATGATCGGAGGGAGATGCGATGCGGGGGAAGGGAATCGGCGCTCACGGGGCCGGATCCGAGCTGCCTCCTCGCGGCGCCCAGCATCTTCGTCCCCGCGATCGGAGCGGCGGGCAGGGGAGAGGGGGCGAATTCGACGGTGGCGCGGCGGTGGATGTGTCGCCGGGCGGGGGGCGGCGAGAGGGACGGGGGGTGGGGAGGAGACGCAGACGCCGCCTCGGAACGGTGGAATTGAAGGGCGTAGTAGGTGGAGGGGGGAGAAGGGCGTGGATACGTCTCTGCGCGAGATTCTTATTTAGCCAGCGTTTTTGCAGGAAAGCCCCTCGCTTATTGTGGACTTTACCAGCTTAATGATGCTTTGTAGGCCCCACGGCTCGGCCCAAATTAACTTATCTTTTCAGAGACAGAGTGGCCCAAAATAGTTGAGCCCACCGAGATTATGGGCTCAGAGCTATAAACATCGTGTTGGAGACCTCTCTCAACACATCACTTCATCAAACGGTATGTAAGGGATTTGGAAGAATGCAAGCCGAAGAGAATTTCAGCACCTCCGGGGCAGAATCACCAACAAGCTCCTCCAAGATGGATCCCACCTCCGCCCGGGTCTGTGAAGATACGAGTAGATGGTGCAGTCTCAAGAAGCCAAAATGAAGGGTCCTTCAGCGCGGTATGTAGGGATACATCGGGCCTATACCTGGGCTCTTCTGCAATCAGAGTCAGAGATATTACTGATCCACCAACATTGGAAGCGCTGGCATGTCGAGAGGCGCTCGCTCTGGCACAGGACCTTGGAATGGCTCATGTGATCATCGCCTCAGATTGCCAAGGGGTAATCAAGAATATTCACAAACAGGAGGGAGGAATGTATGCAAGCATAATTAGGGAGATTGGAGACACCGCAAGAACAATCAACGACTGCACCTTCATCTTCGAGGGTAGAGCTACAAATATTGAGGCACATAGCCTTGCTAAGCACGCTTTTGGTCTGGATTTCGGGCGCCATGTGTGGCTTATAAACCCGCCAGATCTTCGTTGTATCCCCATAAACATCTTTGAATTCTAATAAAAAGTGTGTTTAGACTCAAAAAAAATTAGACCAAATGTTTTTCCTTTTAAAATTTCCTTTTCTTTGTGTTTATAATCATTAGACACCTAGATTCGAATTGATGTGCTTGGGCAAATCTCTGCCTCTTCTCTTCTTTCGGATTGGATATTGTCTTCACAAGTTGACCACTGAGGATAGATTCCATCAGCTAGATAGTATCCCTTCCTGTATTGTTGGTCACTGAACTCAAAGTTGACCCCTAGGCAATGGCCTTCCACAAGCCCAACATTGGAGAACGCCAAAGCACGTTGATGTCATTGTGAGAATCAATCATGCCAAAAAAAGTGTCAAATCCAAAGATCTTGTGAAGCCACTCAGTGGCGGAGCGTGACAAGGAATCAAGAGGGGGCCAAATTTCAAAATGAAAGCATGACAGCTCGGCTCATTGATAGTCGTCGGCTCATCCCGTAGGAGGTAACAGTGGCGCGCAACAACACAAGGCATTTCGTGCAGCAGCAACCAGTTAAACTCTGCGGCTATGCAGTGGCTAGTGGTCCAAACCGAAAGGGGGAAACATGATTGAGGAGTTGTAACGACTAGTTAGAAATCAAATCATCATTGATGGGAGCACATTGAGGTAAGCCGTGGAGAGTTTTGGCCGAGAGCTTCAAGTATGCAAAAATCAGCCAAGCTAGCTACGCACGTATGGTGATGGGCTGCTTCAGAACGCTTAGTATGCACAGTTTAGAGAAAATTGCACTTTTGGAAGGGGGGCGTGACCCCGTTTGGCCTCCAAGAGGCTCCGCCACTGAAGCCACAGCTTCTACTATGTTAGTGCAACCTTTTCACATGCCTCTTGTGCTGCCCCTGCCAAGCAAATGGACAGTTTTTCCACTTTTAGTGCACGCAATCTATGCTACCAAGCATTCCAGAAAGCTTCTATCTGTTGGAGAACGTTGCATGAAAAAAAGTACACACACACAAGATTTATCCATGGAGATGCATAGCTACGAGAGGGGAGAGTATGTCTACGTACCCTCGTAGACCGTTAAGCGGAAGCGTTTATCAACGCGGTTGATGTAGTCGAACACCTTCATGATCCGCCCGATCAAGTACCGAACGTACGGCATCTCTGCGTTCAGCACACGTTCAGCTCGATGACGTCCTCGCCTTCTTGATCCAGCAAGACGGGCGAAGTAGTAGATGAGTTCCGGCAGCATGACGGCATGGTGATGATGGTGATTGATGTCTACTACACAACCTTCTTCCTGTAGACGTTGTTGGACCTCCAAATGCAGAGCTTTGTAGGACAGTAGCAAATTTCCTCAAGTGGATGACCTAAGGTTTATCAATCCGTGGGAGGCGTAGGATGAAGATGGTCTCTCTCAAACAACCCTGCAACCAAATAACAAAGAGTCTCTTGTGTCCCCAACACACCCAATACAATGGTAAATTGTATAGGTGCACTAGTTCGGCGAAGAGATGGTGATACAAGTGCAATATGGATGGTAGATATAAGTTTTTTAATCTGAGAATATAAAAACAGTAAGGTAACTAATGATAAAAGTGAGCATAAACGTTATTGCAATGCTAGGAAACAAGGCCTAAGGTTCATTTTCACTAGTGCAAGTTCTCTCAACAATAATAACATACTTTGATCATATAACTATCCCTCAACATGCAACAAAGAGTCACTCCAAAGTCACTAATAGCATAGGACAAACGAAGAGATTATTGTAGGGTACGAAACCACCTCAAAGTTATCCTTTCTGATCGATCTATTCAAGAGTCTATAGTAAAATAACATGAAGCTATTCTTTCTGTTCGATCTATCATAGAAATCGTACTAGAATAACACCTTAAGACACAAATCAATCAAAACCCTAATGTCACCTAGATACTCCAATATCACCTCAAGTATCCATGGGCATGATTATACGATATGCATCACACAATCTCAGATTCATCTATTCAACCAACACAAAGTACTTCAAAGAGTGCCCCAAAACGTGTGCCAACCCCTATGCATAAGTTCATTGAACCCGCAAGTTGATCACCAAAACATACATCAAGTAGATCACGTGAATATCCCATTGTCACCACAGATAAGCACGACAAGACATACATCAAGTGTTCTCAAATCCTTAAAGACTCAATCCGACAAGACAACTTCAAGGGGAAAACTCAATTCATCACAAGAGTGTAGAGGGGAAGAAACATCATAAGATCCAACTATAATAGCAAAGCTTGTGATACATCAAGATCGTGCCAAATCAAGAACACGAGAGAGAGAGAGAGAGAGAGAGAGAGAGATCAAACACATAGCTACTGGTACATACCCTTAGCCTCGAGGGTGAACTACTCCCTCCTCATCATGGAGAGCCCCGGGATGATGAAGATGGCCACCGATGAGGGATCCCCCCTCTGGCAGGGTGCCGGAACAGGGTCCCGATTGGTTTTTGGTGGCTATAGAGGCTTGCGGCGACGGAACTCCTGATCTATTGTGCTCCCCGATGTTTTTAGGGTATATGGACATATATAGGCGAAAGAAGTCGGTCACGGGAGCCACGAGGGGCCCACGAGGGTGGGGGCGTGCCTCCCTGCCTCGTGGCCACCTTGAAGCTTCCCTGACTTCCACTCCAAATCTCCTGGGTTGCTTCCATTCCAAAAAATAACTCTCCCAAAAGTTTCATTCCGTTTGGACTCCATTTGATATTCCTTTTCTGTGAAACACTAAAATAGGCAAAAAAAAACAGCAATCTGGGCTGGGCCTCCGGTTAATAGGTTAGTCCCAAAAATGATATAAAAGTGTTTAGTAAAGCACATAAACATCCAAAACAGTAATATAATAGCATGGAACAATCAAAAATTATAGATACGTTAGAGACGTATCAAGTATCCCCAAGCTTAATTCCTGCTCGTCCTCGAGTAGGTAAATGATAAAAACATAAATTTTGATGTGGAATGCTACCTAGCATATTTCTCAATGCATTTTTATTTATTGTGGCATGAATGTTCAGATCCAAATGATTCAAGATAAAAGTTCATATTGACATGAAAACAATAATACTTCAAGCATACTAACAAAGCAATCATGTCTTCTCAAAATAACATGGCTAAAGAAAGCTATCCCTACAAAATCAGTCTGGCTATGCTCTATCTTCATCACAAAGTATTTAATCATGCACAACCCCGATGACAAGCCAAGCAATTGTTTCATACTTTTACGTTCTCAACTTTTTCAACTTTCACGCAATACATGAGCGTGAGCCATGGACATAGCACTATATGTGGAATAGAATGGTGGTTGTGGAGAAGACAAAAAAGGAGAAGATAGTCTCACATCAACTAGGCGTATCAACGGGCTGTGGAGATGCCCATTAATAGATATCAATGTGAGTGAGTAGGGATTGCCATGCAACAGATGCACTTGAGCTATAAGTGTATGAAAGCTCAACAAAATAAACTAAGTGGGTGTGCATCCAACTTGCTTGCTCATGAAGACCTAGAGCATTTTGAGGAAGCCCATCATTGGAATATACAAGCCAAGTTCTATAATGAAAAATTTCCACTAGTATATGAAAGTGACAACATAGGAGACTCTCTATCATGCAGATCATGGTGCTACTTTGACGCACAAGTGTGGTAAAAGGATAGTAACATTGTTCCTTCTCTCTTTTTCTCTCATTTTTTTGGGCCTTTCTCTTTTTTTATGGCCTTTCTCTCTTTTTTTCGTTCGGAGTCTCATCCCGACTTGTGGGGAAATCATAGTCTCCATCATCCTTTCCTCACTTGGGACAATGCTCTAATAATGAAGATCATCACACTTTTATTTACTTACAACTCAAGAATTACAACTCAATACTTAGAACAAAATATGACTCTATGTGGATGCCTCCGGCGGTGTACCGGGATATGCAATGAATCAAGAGTGACATGTATGAAAGAATTATGAAGGTGACTTTGCCACAAATACGATGTCAACTACATGATCATGCAAAAGCAATATGACAATAATGGAGCGTGTCATAATAAACGGAATGGTGGAAAGTTGCATGGCAATATCTCTCGGAATGGCTATGAAAATGCCATAATAGGTAGGTATGGTGGCTGTTTTGAGGAAGGTATATGGTGGGTGTATGGTACCGGTGAAAGTTGCGCGGCACAAGAGAGGCTAGCAATGGTGGAAGGGTGAGAGTGCGTATGATCCATGGACTCAACATTAGTCATAAGGAACTCATATACTTATTGCAAAAATCTACAAGTTATTGAAACAAAGTACTACACGCATGCTCCTAGGGGGATAGATTGGTAGGAAAAGACCATCGCTCGTCCCCGACCGCCACTCATAAGGAAGACAATCAATAAATAAATCGTGCTCCAACTTCATCACAAAGCGGTTCACCATACGTGCATGCTACGGGAATCACAAACTTCAACGCAAGTATTCCTCAAATTCATAATTACTCCACTAGCATGACTCTAATATCACCATCCTCATATCTCAAAACAATTATCAAGCATCAAATTGATCATAGCATCCAATTCACTTTCATGATAGTTTTTATTATACCCAACTTGGATGCCCATCATTCTAGGACCAATTTTATAACCATAGCAAATACCATGTTGTTCTATAAGACTCTCAAAATAATATAAGTGAATCATGAGAGATCAATAATTTCTACAAAATAAAACCACCGTCGTGCTCTAAAAGGATATAAGTGAAGCACTAGAGCAAAGACAAACTACTCCAAAAGATATAAGTGAAGATCAATGAGTAGTCGAATAATTATGCAACTATGTGAAGACTCTCTAACATTTAAGAATTTCAGATCTTGGTATTTTATTCAAACAGCAAGCAAAATAAAATAAAACAAAATTTCAAGGATAGCACAACTCATGTGAAGAAGCAAAAACTTAGGTTCGACCGATACTAACCAATAATTGTTGAAGAAGAAAGGTGGGATGCCTACCGGGGCATCCCCAAGCTTGGATGCTTGAGACTTATTGAAATATTATCTTGGGGTGCCTTGGGCATCCCCAAGCTTGAGCTTTTTTGTGTCTCCTTAATTCCTTTTATATCTCGGTTTCCTATATCTCGAAAGCTTCATCCACACCAAACTCAACAAGAACTCATGAGATAAGTTAGTATAAACCAATGCAAAAACCTTATCATTTTCTACTGTAACAAATCACTAAGATTATTATTAAACATTGCATACTAAATGTCTCTGCATATTTAATACTCCTATCCTCAAATAGAATCATTAAACAAGCAAACATATGCAAACAATGTAAACATAACAACAATCTGCCAAAACAGTATAGTCTGTAAAGAATGCAAGATTCATCATACTTCTCTAACTCCAAAAATTATGAGAAAAATACTACACTGTAGAAGACTTATCATAGCTCAATATTCAAAAAGTTTCAATATTATATCATTCTCTGACTTTTCTAGGGAATTTTTGCAACAGCGGTAAACTTTCTGTTTTGAAACAGTAACATGTATACTTGCAATATAAGCATGATAAAGGCTATCCTTGACATTTTTATTGAAAATATAGACGCAAAAAATTATTCTAAATAACAGCAAGCAAATAATAACAAAATAAAATGACGCTCCAAGCAAAACACATATCATGTGGTAGATAAAAATATAGCTCCAAATAAAGTTACCGATGAACGAAGACGAAAGAGGGGATGCCTTCCGGGGCATCCCCAAGCTTAGGCTCTTGGTTGTCCTTGAATATTACCTTGGGGTGCCTTGGGAATCCCCAAGCTTAGGCTCTTGCCACTCCTTATTCTATAGTCCATCGAATCTTTACCCAAAACTTGAAAACTTCACAACACAAAACTCAACACAAAACTCGTAAGCTCCATTAGTATAAGAAAATAAATCACCACTTAGGTACTGTTATGAACTCATTCTAAATTCATATTGGTGTAATATCTACTGTATTCCAAATTCTCTATGGTTCATACCCTCCGATACTACTCATAGATTCATCAAAATAAGCAAACAATACATAGAAAACAGAATCTGTCAAAAACAGAACAGTCTGTAGTAATCTGTATCATTCGAGTACTTCTGTAACTCCAAAAATTTTGAAATAAATTGGTGGACCTTAGGAATTTGTCTATTAATCATCTGCAAAAATAATCAACCTAAAATCACTCTCCAGTAAAAATGGCAGCTAATCTCGTGAGCACAAAAGTTTCTGTTTTTTACAGTAAGATCGCATAGACTTCACCCAAGTCTTCCCAAAGGTTCTACTTGGCACAAACACTAATTAAAACATAGAATCACATATAACCAGAGTCTATATGAATTATTTATTACTAAACAGGAGCAAAAAGCAAGAAACAAAAATAAAATTGGGTTGCCTCCCAACAAGCGCTATCGTTTAACGCCCCTAGCTAGGCATGATGATTTCAATGATGCTCACATAAAAGATAAGAATTGAAACATAAAGAGAGCATCATGAAGAATATTACTAGCACATTTAAGTCTAACCCACTTCCTATGCATAGGGATTTTGTGAGCAATCAACTTATGGGAACAATAATCAACTAGCATAGGAAGGCAAAACAAGCATATCTTCAAGATTTTCAACACATAGAGAGGAAACTTGGTATTATTGCAATATGTAGAAGCATATGATCCTCTCTCATAATAATTTTCAGTAGCATCATGAATGATTTCAACCATATAACTAGCACCTAAAGCATTCTTTTCATGATCTACAAGTATAGAATTTTTATTACTCTCCACATAAGCAAATTTCCTCTCATGAATAATAGTGGGAGCAAACTCAACAAAATAATTATCACGTGAGGCATAATCTAATTGAAAACTAAAATCATGATGACAAGTTTCATGGTTATCATTATTCTTTATAGCATACGTGTCATCACAATAATCATCCTAAATAGGAGGCATGCTTTCATCATAATAAATTTGCTCATCAAAACATGGGGGATAAAAAATATCATATTCATCAAACATAGCATCCCCAAGCTTGTGGATTTGCATATCATTAGCATCATGGGTATTCAAATAATTCATACTAACAACATTGCAATCATGCTCATCATTCAAATATTTAGTGCCAAATATTTTATAGACTTCTTCTTCTAACACTTGAGCAAAATTTTCCTTACCATCATTCTCATGAAAGATATTAAAAAGGTGAAGCGTATGAGATAAAATCAATTCCATTTTTTTGTAGTTTTATTTTATAAACTAAACTAGTGATAAAACAAGAAACAAAAAGATTTGATTGCAATATCTAAAGATATACCTTCAAGCACTCACCTCCCCGGCAATGGCGCCAGAAAAGAGCTTGATGTCTACTACACAACCTTATTCTTGTAGATGGTTTGGGCCTCCAAGTGCAGAGGTTTGTAGGACAGTAGCAAATTTCCCTCAAGTGGATGAACTAAGGTTTATCAATCCGTGGGAGGCGTAGGATAAAGATGGTCTCTCTCAAACAACCCTGCAACCAAATAACAAAGAGTCTCTTGTGTCCCCAACACACCCAATACAATGGTAAATTGTATAGGTGCACTAGTTCGGCGAAGAGATGGTGATACAAGTGTAATATGGATGGTAGATATAAGTTTTTGTAATCTAAGAATATAAAAACAGCAAGGTAACTAATGATAAAAGTGAGCATAAATGGTATTGCAATGCTAGGAAACAAGGCCTAAGGTTCATACTTTCACTAGTGCAAGTTCTCTCAACAATAATAAGATACTTTGATCATATAACTATCCCTCACCATGCCACAAAGAGTCACTCCAAAGTCACTAATAGCGGAGAACAAACGAAGAGATTATTGTAGGGTACGAAACCACCTCAAAGTTATCCTTTCTGATCGATCTATTCAAGAGTCCGTAGTAAAATAACATGAAGCTATTCTTTCCGTTCGATCTATCATAGAGTTCGTACTAGAATAACACCTTAAGACACAAATCAACCAAAACCCTAATGTCACCTAGATACTCCAATATCACCTCAAGTATCCGTGGGCATGATTATACGATATGCATCACACAATCTCAGATTCATCTATTCAACCAACACAAAGTACTTCAAAGAGTGCCCCAAAGTTTCTACAGGAGAGTCAAAACGAAAACGTGTGCCAACCCCTATGCATAAGTTCATTGAACCCGAAAGTTGATCACCAAAACATACATCAAGTAGATCACGTGAATATCCCATTGTCACCATAGATAAGCACGGCAAGACATACATCAAGTGTTCTCAAATCCTTAAAGACTCAATCCGACAAGACAACTTCAAGGGGAAAACTCAATTCATCACAAGAGAGTAGAGGGGGAGAAACATCATAAGATCCAGCTATAATAGCAAAGCTCGCGATAAATCAAGATCGTGCCAAATCAAGAACACGAGAGAGAGAGAGAGAGATCAAACACATATCTACTAGTACATACCCTCAGCCCCGAGGGTGAACTACTCCCTTCTCGTCATGGAGAGCGCCGGGATGATGAAGATGGCCACCGGTGAGGGATCCCCTCCTCCGGCAGGGTGCCGGAACAGGGTCCCAATTGGTTTTTGGTGGCTACAGAGGCTTGCGGCGGCGAAACTCTTGATCTATTGTGCTCCATGATGTTTTTAGGGTATATGGACATATATAGGCGAAAGAAGTTGGACAGGGGAGCCACGAGGGGCCCACGAGGGTGGGGGGCACGCCCAGGGGGTAGGGCGCGCCTTCCTGCCTCGTGGCCGCCTCGAAGCTTCCCTGACTTCCACTCCAAGTCTCTTGGATTGCTTCCATTCCAAATATAACTCCCCTGAAGGTTTCATTCCGTTTGGACTCCGTTTGATATTCCTTTTGTGCGAAACACTGAAATAGGCAAAAAAACAGCAATCTAGGCTGGGCCTCCAGTTAATAGGTTAGTCCCAAAAATGATATAAAAGTGTTTAGTAAAGCCCATAAACATCCAAAACAGATAATATAATAGCATGGAACAATCAAAAATTATAGATACGTTGGAGACGTATCAGTGATGCAACTATCTCCGCAGGGCTTCACCGAGCACTACGAAAATATGACCGAGGATGAACTAGAGGGAGAGGGGTGCCGCACATGACCTGGGAATCATGGTGTCTTGCCCCTCTCCCTCCACACATATATATAGGTGGATGGGGGATAGGAGGCAGCCCTAGGGCGCCCCAAGTGGCTGGCGGCTGCCCTAGCACTATTAGGGAAAACCCTATCAGTAGCGCGGGTATTTTGCCTATCAGTAGCGCGGGATGACGCGCTACTGATAAGATGCTACAACTAACATATAGCAGTAGCGCGTGTCATCCCACGCTTCTGCTATACATGGCTAGCAGTAGCGAGCTTTAGTGCAGAGCGCTGCTGCTAATATATGTGGCGCTTTTTAGCAGGAAGCGCTACTGGTAAGGGAGCGCTACTACAAACTTTATTTCCCTCGCTACTGCTAGTTTTATTAGTTCCTGTTTTTTTCTGCATATTTGTTTTGTATTTGAATAGGCTTTATACAATAATCTTTAGCATACAAATGTAATCATAGCATGTACTCCCTCCGTTCCTAAATATAAGTCTTTGTAGAGCTTTCACTATGAACCGCATACGGATGTATATAGATGCATTTTAAGTGTAAGTTCATTCATTTCGCTCCGTATGTAGTCCATTTAGTGAAATCTCTACAAAGACTTATATTTAGGAATGGAGGGAGTACATACAAATAATCTCATCAAATCATGTCATCATCATAATCATCATCCAACACAAAGTGGTCTCTCGCCATCATCTCGAAAATAGCGATACAAGTCTCGATTACTTGCAACTACATCGTCATCCATCTAAACAATGATATACGCAAGAAGAGCTATCACTATGAGTGAGAGCGGAACTATGATGTACATGAGTTCGTATCCCTCTCTCGCATTAGCATGAACCTAAACTAACTACTAGTTGTCGCTCGGAAACCGGAAACCGGTACACTTGGGCGTGACACTCCAGCCACTCGTCGTATACTCCTGGTGTAGTACTTCTTCAACATCGATGATCTATGCACCTGCATCGTCACATGAGTCGATGATATGCAACATATATAGTTGAGCAACAGAAAGAGATAGACTTGGCAGAAATAGAAGCAACATATCATAAGCATAAATAACAAAGTTCATCTTACCCAAAATGCCCTAACTAGAGTGATCTTCGCTAGTCGAGGAGGATGTTTAATTACATCACAATAAAGTTTCGTCGTGCATAACTCAAAGTTTTGTCATACAAAAAGTATGGACTAAACGGACACATTGTCATATATCCACAATCACTCTAACATGTCGTGTCATCCATCCAAGTCAGGGAGATAGTACCCGAGCTTAGTGAAAGGCTTCAGGTCGAGACGCTGAGCAGCTACGCGTGTTCGGACGTCTTCCCGCGATATTTGTCCTTCTTCGTAGAACATCCTTGTTTTTTCGACAACCTCCTGCATGATGATTTGGGCAAGTTAGCGCTGGATGTGATAGAACTCAGCTCAAAGTCGATGATCCTCGATATCTCCTAAGTTCTTTGCCCACTACAGAATATGGGCATCACCGGATCTAGGTGACATGCGAAGGTTCTGGTGATCCCGTCTGTACTCCAGCATGTGGTGTAGGACATAGAATCCACCATTAAGAGAATCACTCGGTTTCTAGATGCAGCAGAAGTCGGTCTTATAGCCGAAGGCGGGCCTGTCGTCCCTTCTCTTCTTGTCCTTGACCTCTCCACCCTATGTGCCATAGTAAAACATAGCACTGTCGAGAACAGACTTGATGTGGGTGTAATCCTTTTTGTTGATGTTCTTCGACGAGTCCAAGTAAAGAGCGTGGGAGTATTGGGGGTAGAGGATGATGAGGATGGCGCGCCCGCCACTGCGCAAAATAAGTACACCTCAAATTAATTAGCCTCCACCATGCAAATGAATGATTGAAATCGAAGGAAGGATATCCGCGCGGATGACTTAAAGGGGATGATAAAGCACGAGAATCGCCTCCTTGTCCTTATTGGCGAGTGAGGGAGTCCTGGACTAGGGGGTGTCCGGATAGCCGAACTATCATCATCGGCCGGACTCCAAGACTATGAAGATACAAGATTGAAGACTTCGTCCCGTGTCCGGATGGGACTTTCCTTGGCGTGGAAGGCAAGCTTGGCGATACGGATATGTAGATCTCCTACCATTGTAACCGACTCTGTGTAACCCTAGCCCTCTCCGGTGTCTATATAAACCGGATGGCTTTAGTCCGTAGGACGAACAACAATCATACCATAGGCTAGCTTCTAGGGTTTAGCCTCCCTGATCTCGTGGTAGATCCACTCTTGTAACACCCATTATCAATATTAATCAAGCAGGACGTAGGGTTTTACCTCCATCAAGAGGGCCCGAACCTGGGTAAAACATCGTGTCCCTTGTCTCCTGTTACCATCCGCCTAGACGCACAGTTCGGGACCCCCTACCCGAGATCCGCCGGTTTTGACACCGACATTGGTGCTTTCATTGAGAGTTCCTCTGTGCCGTCGCAATTAGGAAGGATGCCTTTTCCCGTCTTTAAAGACGGCGCCGTCGTCAAGGGAGCTTTGGCCGCCGGCCAAACTATCCGGCTAGGTGGTTTCCTTATGACCGTCGTTCGGCCACCGCCCCAACGATGACCTCTCAGGTCATCAAAAGCGATCTTCACGTCAGCTTGGAATTCGCCGAGCAGCTAGATCCGATTGAGCTCTCCTCCGTAAACGAGCTCTTGGACCGCATCGCCACCCTGGGAGTCGCTACAGACTACGATCAGATCAGTATTAAAACGAATCTGAGAGAAATTAACTCTCCCCAGGCTACCCACCACGTTGTTGTGGTAGAGAAACAATGCGGTGACTCTTCTTCTATGTTAAAAACCAGCTATGTCCGGATTTCTGATCCCTCCATGCCGTATTCCTGCGGAGGGACGGACGTCAATCAAATACTGAACCTAAAGTCAGGCATCGAACCAGATTTGTCGGAAAACATCCAACAAACCAAGCTTCCAAATCCGGAAACTTCTTGGCCTTTGAGCTTTAGATCGGGCGGGGTTCCAAACTTAATTCCACCCGCCCACCCAAACATAAGCGATCTATCTCAAATACGGCAGGAGCCCGATGAAACAGTACATCATTACTGGGCCAGATTCCTCCTGGTTATGAACAGGATAAAGGACTGCCGTGAAGAAAGCACGATTTCAATTTTTTGCAACAATTGCATGGACAAGGGAATCATGAACGCCATAAGTCGTCGCAAAGTTACACGCTTCGCCGACCTAGCGACCATTGTACAAAAATACTGTGCGATGGAGAGCGCCTGGAAAACCAAAACCAGGTTTTGGGACAATCCGGCCCTGAATACAACCCCAGTCCGAAATAAAAGGGTGCGTCATACTCAAGCACCTGGGTTAAAAACTAAAAAGCAAAAAACCCCTAAAGGGCACGGAACCGTACTGGAGGGATGGCTCAACGGACCCTGCAAAATCCACAGTACGGAGGGCGCCACTCCAACTCATAGCCTTCGAGCATGTTGGATACTACGGCAGGTGGCCAAAAGTGGCGAAGGCTTTCTAGCCCCGGGCAACAGCCCAGCAGTACCAGTACAGTATTAACAGTCTTCGAGACTTTCGCATCAAATAACATGCGGAAGCGAACAATCCGCAGCCTCGCCGAAGTCTACCAAGTAGCAACAACAAATCCATGGAGCGACACGGCCATCACCTTCAATGCCAGCGATGAGCCTAAATTCCAAACAGTTCGAGCACCAGCTGCATTGGTCCTCAGTCCGATAGTGGACGGCTTTCGTCTTACCAAGGTACTCATGGATGGCGGTAGCGGATTAAACCTCATCTACGAGGAAACCCTTCAAAAAATGGAAATTGACTGGAGCCGCATTGAGCGAAGCAGCACAACCTTCAGGGGAATAATCCCTAGTCGAGAAGTATGATGTACAGGAAAAATCACACTAGACGTAGTGTTCGGCTCGACGGACAATTACAGGTCCGAAGAGGTCACGTTCCAAGTGGCGCCATTCGACAGCGGATATCACGCCTTGTTAGGGCGAGAGGCATTCACAATCTTCCAAGCTATACCTCATTACGGGTACATGAAGCTCAAAATGCCCGGGTCCAATGGAATAATCACTCTTGTCAGTGATCCAGATATAGCACTCCGCGCTGAAAATAAGACAGCCGCACTGGCCCTAGAGGCATTATCCGAAGCCCTAGCGGCAGAGGAACTCACTGTGTTGCGCTCCACGGTGGATAGGGACGATGTGATACTCGATAAGAGGTCTAAGGCCACCTCTTTTAAACCAGCGGACGAAGTAGTCAAATTCCAGGTCCATCCAACGGACCCCACAAAGACGGCCTCCATCGGGGCACAATTGAATCCTGATGTAGAAGCCGCACTACAAAAATTCCTTTGGGAAAATTGGGACATTTTCGCCTGGCACCCTTCAGATATGCCAGGAATCCCACGCAGGCTGGCAGAACACAGCCTAAACATCCTAAAAAGATTCAAGCCAGCCAAACAGGCTCTTCGGCAATTTTCCGAACCCAAAAGACAGGCAATGGGAGAGGAGCTAGCCAAACTCTTAGAAGTCGGATTCATCAGAGATATAAAACATCCGGACTGGCTAGCCAACCTGGTAATGGTACCAAAAAAGGACAAATCCTGGCGCCTTTGTGTCGATTTCAAAGACCTTAACAAGGCCTGTCCAAAGGACCCTTTCCCTCTCCCTCGCATCGACCAAATCATCGATGCTACCGCAGGGCACGATTCATTGTGCTTCCTCGACGCATACTCCGGATACCATCAAATCAAGATGGCGGAAAAAGACCAGGCCGCAACGGCATTCATTACTCCATACGGCCATTCTTCTTCAACACAATGCCCTTCGGACTCAAAAACACCGGCGCAACATATCAACGCATGATTCAGACATGTCTGGCTACCCAGATAGGCAAAACAGTAGAGGCATACGTAGACGATGTGGTCGTCAAGACCAAACACGTCGAAACTCTAGTAAACGACTTGAGGATGACATTCGACAACCTCCGAGCATATGACATTAAGCTCAACCTGGAAAAATGTGTTTTCGGCGTACCAGCCGGAAAGCTCTTGGGCTTCATTGTATCCGGTAGAGGAATTGAAGCAAACCCAGCCAAGATCCAAGCTCTCTCACAATTGGATATCCCAAAAGACCTCGAGCAAATACAAAAACTAACTGGATGCGTGGCGGCTCTAAGCCGCTTCATCTCCCGTTTGGGAGAAAAGGCACTGCCCCTCTATCGCCTCCTCCGGCGCACCGAACATTTCGAATGGAAGGATGCTGCCACAGCCGGACTCGAAGAAATTAAGGCCGTATTGGCAACAAATCCGGTCCTGGCCGCGCCCAACCTGGGCGAACCGATGTTATTATATATCACAGCAACACATCAAGTTGTCAGCACGGTACTCGTCGTCGAACGAGAAACAGAAGGGAACAAATTCTCTCTTCAAAAACCAGTGTAATACGTATCCACTGTCTTAACTCCATGCAAGTCCAGGTACCCACAATTATCAAAAGATAGCGTATGCGGTGTTCATGGCATCCCGGAAGCTGCAACACTACTTTCAAGAGTGTTCCATAACGGTGGCCTCCGAAGTACCTCTCAACGATATTATAAATAATCGCAACGCGACGGGCAGGATTGCAAAATGGGCCATTGAGCTCTTACCATTTGACATAACCTACAAACCACGGCGAGCTATAAAGTCGCAAGTTTTGGCTGACTTCATCGCCGAATGGACCGAAGCCGAACTCCCTAAAGAGTACGACGCATACTCCAATTGGACCATGCATTTCGACGGCTCCAAAATGTTGGCTGGCTTGGGGGCTGGTGTCGTCTTGACGTCCCCAACCGGAGACACAGTCCAATACGTACTTCAAATAATGTACATGGACTCCAACAATGCAGCCGAGTACGAGGCCCTTCTACATGGCCTCCGGATGGCAATCTCCATGGGTATTGAACGCCTAGAGGTGCGCGGGGATTCAAACCTCGCAATATCCCAAATAAATGGAGACTTTGACGCCAAGGATCCGAAAATGGCAGCCTACCGTAACGCTGTGCTAAA
Source organism: Triticum dicoccoides (assembly GCF_002162155.2). Lineage (NCBI taxonomy): Eukaryota > Viridiplantae > Streptophyta > Magnoliopsida > Poales > Poaceae > Triticum > Triticum dicoccoides. The sequence goes on along the minus strand of NC_041389.1, from coordinate 489,205,220 downwards.
AATGTCAGCCCGGTTTGAGGGACTCGAATTCCACCATGTAGCCCGGGATAATAACCAGGCAGCAGACGTGTTGGCATGCATCGGCGCAAAACGCGACGCCGTCCCTCCAAACATCTTCCTGGAACGGCTCTTTAAGCCATCCGTATTATGGGAAGAGGAGTCCGGAAATAACAACCCGGAACCAATTGCACCACCCAACACAGAACATTCTGACACAATCGGTGGCTCAGCCAATGAAATAACACCTTCAGCCCACGAAATAATGGCAGTAATTGCCCCGTGGACGGAACCATTCCTAGCCTACTTAATCAGGCAGGAAGTTCCCGAAGACCAAAATGAGGCCCGCTGCATAGTTCGACGATCTAAAGCCTACAAGGTCCATGAGGGAGAACTTTATAAGAAAAGCACAACCGGAGTCCTTTAAAGGTGTATCTCCGAAGAGGAAGGGCGAAATCTCCTGGCTAAAATTCACGCTGAACTCGGCGGGCACCACGCCGCCGCCTGGGCCCTTGTAGGCAAGGCCTTCCGTACAGGATTTTATTGGCCGACCGCCCGGGCAGATGCTCAGGACTTAGTCCAACGATGCGTCGGTTGCCAGCTCTTTGCTAATCAGAGCCACATGCCACCCACCGCCCTCAAAACTATACCCATCACTTGGCCGTTCGCGGTCTGGGGGCTTGACATGGTTGGACCCCTTAAAGGGGGAACCCACAAGCACAAATACTTATTGGTCATGGTGGATAAATTCACCAAATGGATAGAGGCCAAGCCGGTTAAAATGGCAGAATCCGGACCTGTGATAGACTTCATATCCGGGGTAGTACACCGTTTTGGCGTCCCCCACAGCATCATCACTGATAACGACACGAATTTCACGACCGACGAGGTGAAACTCTGGTGCAAAAACATGGGCATCAAGCACGACTACGCTTCAGTCTACCACCCTCAAACTAACGGTCAAGTGGAACGAGCAAATGGTCTAATCATGAGCGGCATCAAACCCAGATTAGTGCGGCCCCTCATGGAATCTAACACGCACTGGGTAGAGGAGCTCGACTCCGTACTCTGGGGGCTGCGGACCACGCCAAACTGCACAACCAGATTCACACCATTTTTTATGGTATACGGCGCTGAGGCAGTTTTGCCCTGCGATATAATTCATGACTCACCTCGCGTGCGCATGTACGAGGAAAGAGAAGCCGAGTTGGATCGGCAGGACAGTTTGGACGCTTTAGAGGAGGAGCGCGACGTGGCAAAATCCCGTTCCGCATTCTATCAGCAGCAGGCTCGAAGATATAAAAGCAGAGAAGTACGGGCCAAAACTTACAATGTTGGCGAGCTAGTTCTACGCCTGCCGGATAAGAAAAAGGACAAACTTAAGCCCAAATGGGAAGGTCCCTTCATCATCGACCAAGTCCTTACCGGCGGTGCATACCGTCTACGCAACGCATCTGACAACAGACTCGAGCCAAACCCATGGAACGCAGCCCGTCTCCGAAGATTTCACGCCTAGCGCCGGACTCAGGGTTCGTCTCCTTCCTCCGTCCACCTTTCATATTTTTTCGTTGTCTTTGTTTTCCCTCCTTTTTCCTCCCTCTTTCAGTACAAGCCCCTTGAGGGCTGATCTGTGCTTTGTTCGCACTCACTCGATGTGCTACTCACACTCCGTATACCTGGGGGCTTCTTTAACAGAAGCTTATTTCTATGGGCTTCATGCCCAACACATGTGTCATACTTCCGCATGTACCTTTTGATCACCATTATATGCATCGATATGACTTAAGTTTTGGCCAAGCCGGGTTGCCTGGCTCCTGTGCTTACCCCTACGTTCCCGATTGTTCGGCTAGGAGGTAAAGGGAGCACCTCTGCGATTGTTACTGCCGGGTCAGCCGGATGTGTACCTCAGACTGGGTGAAGCCGAAGGCTAGCGTTCTTAAGGGAATATTCGGTCGATGACCTGAAAGATGATTTAGTACTTACTTATTTATCTGCCCCCATATGCTTTTTCTGCTATTTTCACAGTCTGGACATGCACTTTAGGGCATGCCTCCCAGGGAAAGGAACCCTTAACCGAACTATTCTCCCTGGAAGATGTTTCTTACTAACCATGTAATATAACATAGCTAGTTGGGCACTTGTCTGATAAAGCAATTATGACCCCTACGCCTTGTCTCCATGCATGCCCCGGTTCTTTTATAACCGTAAGGGTATTCGGACACACTCCGGACTATTGGGTCCCGAGGTTGAAGCGAAAAGGTCCGCAAAGACAAACGATCTACAATCCGGCTAGAAGGCATTTTACATGTCATTTTAAAATTACATCGTCAAACTGACTGATTGTACTCCTCTTCAATCCCATCTAACAGGCTGTCTAATTTACAGTCCTGTTGGGAATATTTCGCGGCCAATTCTACTTGGCCGTACATCAGGCTCACAGGGATCTCCTTCCCATTGGGCCCCACAGGTCCGACCTCGGCCATGTGGTTTGGGTCAGCCTTCGGGTACCGCGTCTTCACCATGGCCCAGGCCTCCCTGGCACCCTGACGGCAGGCCGATATCTTCCACAGACGAGACGCCGCCGTACTCCCTGAAGCTTCTCAGCAAGCCCTCCAAGGCCCTCGGGTAGGGAGACGGAAGGCCATAGGGCCTGAACGACGCCGCTCATCGCCTGCCGAACACGTTCGTGTAGTTGCAGCAGCTCGGGAAGAGGGTCTCCCGTGGAACCAGGCATCTCCTCCGCCGAACGACCCGTGAGCACACCTACAGACACATTTCTGTCAATCGAATTCCTCGCCGAACTCTTCTTTTCAAAAGAGTTTGCTCAAGCACTTACTATAAATGCCGCGACGAAGCCGCCGATTCTCCTTTACGGAGTTAGACAGCTGGACCCAAACATCTTTTAGTTCTTCGCCCAGCTGGGTGTTGGCATCTTGGAGTTTGTTCCTCTCCTGCTGCACCCTCATAAGCACCCTCTCGCCGGCCTTCAACTGGCGCAGCAGATGTTGCTTGTCCGGATCTAGTACGGCACCCTCTGCAATATTATTGTCAGACTATACACACACGCCGCACTTCATAAACTACTTCTTTTCAAAATATGAATTACCAGAGGGGGTCTCCGTGGCTCCCCCAGCAGCGGCTAGTGCGGCCTCAAGTTGGGCCTTGCATTCTTGAAGCTCCTGGGACAGGTGGATATTCTTCTCGGTAAGATCCTGCATAACAAATGATCCTTAAATCAGTTAGTTTAACTATTTTAAGTCTCTGGGGCTACTGGCATATATAACTATTAAAATTCCTCACCCGTATGTCTTTTACATACTGCTCCGTGGCTCTGGTTAAACCATCTTGAGCAACACAGAGGTGCGCGTCTCCCGCATTAAAGGCATTCAACGCCTCTAGGGAGAAACACGCGTCACGAAGAACTGTCCGACGGCGCCTGTGATTCATGGCGCTCTCCACCTCAGACCTAGTGGCGGACAACCTATCGGCATCCTTCGTTGGAGGAGCATCCGGCTCGCGCCTTGCACTCGCCTCCCCCTCCGGACCAGGCGTTGGAGCCTGGCTGGCGGAGGCTTGGTTGGCACCCTCTCCGGACTCAGTCCGGCGAGCGCTCTTTCTCCTGGAAGAATCATGAGCATTAATATACCTCCCAGGAGTCTTTCCCTTAAAAGATAATGGTGCACCATACCTTTGTGGCGACGTTTCGATTCGCGCCGCACTCCTCTTCCGCCTGCTAGGCCGCACTGACCTCGTTTGGTTAGTCGCCGCGGGCTCGGCTTCCCGCCGTAAAGGCACCTCCTGCGAAGCACCATTGGTACACGGTGGTTAGGAATAAGCATTAAAAAAGTAACGGTGTTAGGACTTCGGTCGTACTCACCTGGGAAGCCGGACATAAACCGGGGTAGTTAGCCGTAATGGCGACTAAAGCATTGTCTATGCCGAGCTGGTGGAACACCCCGTCAATCAAATCCACCTTTATGTCCGGATCCTCTTCGGAGGCCGGATCAAGGGATCTTCCCGGATCCTCGGGTTGTGGAGTTGGGCTTTCTATGCCCACCACATCCCGGCGTAGTTCCTGCGTCGAAATCATAAAGTAAGACACTTATCTTTGAAAGCACGGATCAGATATATAAGCGTCCACTTACCCAGCTTCGAGGGTTATTCATGGAGAATCCATTCAATGGATTCGTGCGGAGGAAGTCCTCCTTCTCCCCCTTGTACAAGCCGGACAGGATCTTCACCAGATCGGCGGTCGATCCCGGCCCCGTGCGGCCATGACGGGTGGCGTCATTCTCCCCGTTGAAATCCCACATGGGGTGGCCCCTATATTGGAGCGGTTGCACCCCTCGCATAATGCATGTGGCCATGGCTCCAATCATGGTTAATCCGGAATGGGCTAGTAACCGTATCCGGCCCATCAGATAGTGGACGCTCCTGTCATCTTCCCGTTGAGGGCTCCGTGGGCGCCAACTCAGGCATTTCTTCAGAGGAGCATTGCTAAACTCCGGAAGGCCGATCCGAACTGGATCCGGTAGCGGGGCGTCTTCCATATAGAACCACTCCGAAGGCTAGTCTTCGGATGCCTTCTTCGGGGTTCCGGATAGGTATCCGGTCCCGGCGATGCGCCATATTTCGGCTCCGCCCACTTGATATATCGACCCCTCGTGAGAACGGGGTACGAGGCAAAACAGCCTCTTCCACAACGCAAAATGGGGCTCGATGCCCAAGAACAGCTCGCAAAGAGCTACAAAGCCCGCGATGTGCAAAATGGAGGCAGGCATGAGGTGGTGAAGTTGGAGTCCATAGAACTCCAGGAGCCCCCGGAGAAACGAATGTATGGGAAATCCGAGTCCCCTTATTAAGTAGGGACGAAGCATACCCGCTCTCCTTTGGAGGGATTGGGGACGCTCTCCGCCTACTTCCCACCCTTGTAGGTGGCCAGTTCGGCTCGAACCGGAACCATAAAGGCTGGGGGAAGGTATCCCTTTGCTTGGAGCGTCACTAACTCGCTATGCGGGACTGAGCATCTCCTCCAATCTCCTGGCTGAGGACTGGGAGTGCGAGAAGAGGAGCCGCGTCAACTATCCATGATGGAATGGATTTCTTGTCAGATGCGCTTCGATGAGTACTTGCGGAAGGAGGATGATGTGATTTGGATCTGGATCCTCGCCTCTCTTATAGGCAGCTTATTCACGCAGCTAGGGGGTAAAACGTAAGAATACCCTGGCTTTTCGCATTCGTACAACACGTGGAAGAAGGCCATTATTGGACGTGGAAGCCAAGGAGCGCAACATTTATGAAGCAACTGGACACTATCCGGCAAACACATGGAGCGTGAAGGAGAACCCGCCTTGCAATGCCGAAGACAACTTACGCGCCGGACTCGTCGTCATTGAAGCCTGGTTCGGGGGCTACTGAGGGAGTTGTGGACAAGGGGGTGTCCGGATAGCCGAACTATCATCATCGGCCGGACTCCAAGACTATGAAGATACAAGATTGAAGACTTCGTCCCATGTCCGGATGGGACTTTCCTTGGCGTGGAAGGCAAGCTTGGCGATACGGATATGTAGATCTCCTACCATTGTAACCGACTCTGTGTAACCCTAGCCCTCTCCGGTGTCTATATAAACCGGATGGCTTTAGTCCGTAGGACGAACAACAATCATACCATAGGCTAGCTTCTAGGGTTTAGCCTCCTTGATCTCGTGGTAGATCCACTCTTGTAACACCCATCATCAATATTAATCAAGCAGGACGTAGGGTTTTACCTCCATCAAGAGGGCCCGAACCTGGGTAAAACATCGTGTCCCTTGTGTCCTGTTACCATCTGCCTAGACGCACAGTTTGGGACCCCCTACCCGAGATCCGCCGGTTTTGACACCGACAGCGAGCATGAAATTGATGATGTATTCCCTCGTGTATTGACGATGCTCTGCACAAACTCCTAAGAAGCCCTCGTGCATGAAGTACGGGTCAGCGACACAGATATGAGGTATCTGCTCAACGCCGATGAGGTAGTTCATGTGCAAGGCATATAGGCGGACAAATGTAAAATCCAGCTTCTTCAAGTGAAACATGTCGAAGATGTAATCGAATCAAAGGAAGAACTTCTCCATGGGGAATTTGTTGACGTACGACAATTGCCGCGACACATTAACCATGTAGAGTGGGTATCCTAGATTTTTCGAGGCGATGAGGCCTTTCTCTATCCGCAACACATTGTCATGAAGTCTCCTTGGATCGCCGAATCTGGCCCCTAGCGCTACTTTAGGTAGGATTGGTTCACCGGGGATATGCCATTTTGCCGCACCGGGGATATCTATACAGTCTTGAACCCGAGGCTGCTGGATCATAGAAGCAGCTTTGTTGCCTTTCCTCGGTCTCTTCCTAGGCTTCTTTGCTACCGGAAGGTCGTCCATAATACATTCAGACTCCGGAGGCGGCAATTCAGGCACCGACTCATGATGCTCAAACCCTAAGTAGGCGCCAGTATTGATATAATGTTGAGTGTCATCGTCATCCTCATCCTCATCTATGGCGACATCACCAGCGACTAATGGAGCCTCTTCCTCACCCCGTCCGCTATCACCCAGCACGACAGCCGACGCTAATTGGGTAGGTGGGGTGTTGATGTTCATACCTAACTGTGTGCTCGTGGGTGTGCTCCCGGCCGCCTCCAGATGAAGCAGACTCTTTGGCCACAATAGGGCCCACCCGTTGCAACAATCACCAAGTCGCCGCGGGGTCTCGTCGTCATCCCCCTTGTACCAGAGGAGCCAAGTTCTCGTGGCCCGGTTTGACACTGGCCACGGAAACCTTGAAGACGTCCGAGGGGATCGGTCGGCCGTGGAATAATGGTTCCTTTGGGTTCATTATCGTCGCCTTCCCCACGCCCACCTTCTGGTCGCCGATGGTGTACAATATGATGCACGGGGTTACGTCGGCCTGCAAAGACATGTCTGCGATGTGAGACATCCGAAAGGCAACAGAAATAGGAGATTATACATTTATTGAAGAGGGTCGATGTGACAGATACTGTGAGGGCTTCAAGCTCAGACAAAGATGAAGCACCGCCGAGCACGTATGGTGCCAGAGCAGGTGCGGGAGCCGGTGCGGGAGCAGGTGTAGGTGCTGGTGCTGGTGCAACGCTAGTCGAGCTGCTCCCGAAGAAGTCAGCAAGGGGAAAGTCCGCTGCATTTTTTTCTGGATTTTTCCTGCTCCAATTGACAATGGCTTAAACCAAGACAATAGACATATCTGCAACCACCTATTTTGCGGTAGCTACCGCTATTGCGATTGTCTCGGATGATTTCTTGTCAACCGCAATCTCAACCTTCTTGTCGATGTTTTCTTCAGTTAACCTCCGTCTTTCCTTTATCTCCTATGTGGTCTCACGGTAGTACTTCTTCCATGTGGCGCCGTCTCCGACATCGTGCACGCGTCCATACGACAATCAAGTCTCCATCGGGAGTCCTTTCAATATGTTCAACACCCGGTTGAATGGAGTGTCCCACTTAGGCCTCGCCAACACCTCAGGTGGCGAGTCGATTTTGGCCGCAATCCTGTGTTGCTCTCTCTGCAAAAGGCACAAGGATCGTTTACAAATATGACTAACATGCAGTCAAATTGATCAAAAACTAAAATTACCAACAGTCTCATGAACTTCGTCGTGACCGGGTCCGTCTCGAAAACCTTCTTGACTGAGTCCCAATGGTGTTGTGCCCTAAGGACGTCACGCTCCTGCGGGACGGTGAAGTCCGCCGAGGGGTCTGGGATGCCCAAACTCTCGCGTTCTGCATCCTCCTTGGCCCATATGGACCTCTTCCCGCTGTAACCACGACTTCCGAGGTGGTGGCACCCCATGTTCCTCTGTTGAAGCCCCTTCATGTACTTCGACTTTATTTTGGCAGCTTCAGCCTCACAAGCCGCCTTGAGTATTTCAAAGTGCTCTTTCGTGATTGTCGGATTATCCTTTACAATCTCGGAGTAGGGTTCCTTTTTGTTAACGTTCCGATGTTTCACCCTTGCTTTCCAAGCGGCCAACGCATCGCTAAACTTTCTCATGGCGTGTTTGTTTATCTTCTTCATTGTCGGATCCTTATCTGGATCTTTATAATCCTTTTCATTCTGGCCCAGGAACAAGAATATCTGGTGCATTGATAACCCACAAGTATAGGGGATCGCAACAGCTTTCGAGGGTAGAGTATTCAACCCAGATTTATTGATTCGACACAAGGGGAGCCAAAGAATATTCTTGAGTATTAGCAGTTGAGTTGTCAATTCAACCACACCTGGATAACTTAGTATCTGCAGCAAAGTATTTAGTAGCAAAAGTGGTATGATAGTAATGGTAACAGTAGCAACATTAAAGATAAATGTTTTGGGGTTTTGTAATAGTTGTAACAGTAGCAACGAAAAAGTAAATAAGCGAAGAACAATATATGAAAAGCTCATAGGCAATGGATCAATGATGGATAATTATGCCGGATGCGATTCCTCATGCAATAGTTATAACATAGGGTGATATAGAACTAGCTCCAGTTCATCAATGTAATGTAGGCATGTATTCCGTAAATAGTCATACGTGCTTATGGAAAAGAACTTACATGACATCTTTTGTCCTACCCTCCCGTGGCAGCGGGGTCCTAGCAGAAACTAAGGGATATTAAGGCCTCCTTTTAATAGAGAACCGGACCAAAGCAATAGCACATGGTGAATATATGAACTCCTCAAACTACGGTCATCACCGAGAAGTATCCCGATTATTGTCACTTCGGAGTTGTCGGATCATAACATATAATAGGTGACTATAGACTTGCAAGATAGGATCAAGAACACACATATATTCATGAAAACATAATAGGTTCAGATCTGAAATCATGGCACTCGGGCCCTAGTGACAAGCATTAAGCATAGCAAAGTCATAGCAACATCAATCTCAGAACATAGTGGATACTAGGGATCAAACCCTAACAAAACTAACTTGATTACATGGTGAATCTCATCCAACCCATCACCGTGCAGCAAGCCTACGATGGAATTACTCACGCACGATGGTGAGAATCATGAAATTGGCGATGGAGGATGGTTGATGATGATGACGACGACGAACCCCCCTCTCCGGAGCCCCGAACGGACTCCAGATCAGCCCTCCCGAGAGAGATTAGAGCTTGACGGCGGCTCCGTGTTGTAAAACGCGATGAAACTTTATCTTTGATTTTTTTCTCCATGAGACGGAAGATATAGAGTTGGAGTTGAGGTCGGTGGAGGTCCAGGGGGCCCACGAGATAGGGGGTGCGCCCTACAGGGGGGCGCCCCTGTCTCGTGGACAGGCCCTGGGCCCCCTGGTGTATTTCTTTCGCCCAGAAATTCTTATTAATTCCAAAAAGTGCCTCCGTGGATTTGCAGGTCATTCCGAGAACTTTTCTTTTCTACACACAAAACAACATCATGGCAGTTCTGCTGAAAACAACGTCAGTCCGGGTTAGTTTCATTCAAATCATGCAAGTTAGAGTCCAAAACAAGGGCAAAAGTGTTTGGAAAAGTAGATACATTGGAGACGTATCAACTCCCCCAAGCTTAAACCTTTGCTTGTCCTCAAGCAATTCAGTTGATAAACTGAAAGTGATAAAGAAAAACTTTTACAGACTCTGTTTGCTCTTGTTGTTGTAAACATGAAAAGCCAGCATTCAAGTTTCAGCAAATATTACGAACTAACCATACTCACAATAACACATAGGTCTCACAACTACTCATATCAACAACATAATCAACTAGCGAGCAATAATAATAAAACTTGGATGACAACACTTTCTCAAAACAATCATAACATGATATAACAAAATGGTATCTCGCTAGCCCTTTCTGAGACCGCAAAACATAAATGCAGAGCACCTTTAAAGATCAAGGACTGACTAAACATTGTAATTCATGGTAAAAGAGATCCAGTCAAGTCATACACAATATGAACCAATAATAATGAACGCAAATGGCAGTGTGCTCTCCAGCGGGTGCTTTTAATAAGAAGGTGATGACTCAACATAAAAGTAAATAGATAGGCCCTTCGCAGAGGGAAGCAGGGATTTGTAGAGGTGCCAGAGCTCGATTTTAAAATAGAGATTGAATAACATTTTGAGCGGCATACTTTCGCTGTCAACGCAACACCTATGAGATGGCTGTATCTTCCATACTACATGCATTATAGGCAGTTCCCAAACAGAATGGTAAAGGTTTGTACTCCCCCAACCACCAACAAGCATCAATCCATGGCTTGCTCAAAACAACGAGTGCCTCCAACATACAACAACCCTGGGGGAGTTTTGTTTAATTATTTTGATTTGCTTTGATCTTTTGGATCATGGGACTGGGCACCCCGGTTCCAGCCCTTTCTCGTGAATGAGGAGCGGAGTCCACTCTTCTTGAGAATAATCCACCTAGCATGGAAGATATAGGCAGCCCTAGTTGTAACATGAGCTGCTCGAGCATACAAAATAGAATTTCATTTGAAGGTTTGGAGTTTGGCACATACAAATTTACTTGGAATGGCAGGTAGATACCGCATATAGGTAGGTATAGTGGACTCATATGGAACAACTTTGGGGTTTAAGGAGTTTGGATGCACAAGCAGTTTCCCGCTTAGTACAGGTGAAGGCTAGCAAAAGACTAGGAATCGACCAACTGAGAGAGTGACAACAGCCATAAGCATGCATTAAAATTAATTCACACCGAGCATAAGCATGAGTAGGATATAATCCACCATGAACATAAATATCGTGAAGGCTATGCTGATTTGATTCAACTACATGCGTGAACATGTGCCAAGTCGAGTCACTCGATTCAATCAAAGGAGGATACCATCCCATCATACCACATCATAATCATTCTAATAGCATGTTGGCACGCAAGGTAAACCATTATAACTCATAGCTAATCAAGCATGGCACAAGTAACTATAATCTCTAAATGTCATTGCAAATATGTTTACTTCATAATAGCTGACTCAGGAACAATGAACACATCATATTTACAAAAACAAGAGAGGTCGAGTTCATACCAGCTTTTCTCATCCCAATAAGTCCATCATATATCGTCATTATTGCCTTTCACTCGCATGACCGAATGATGTGTAAAATAATAAGAGTGTACGTGCATTGGACTAAGCTGGAATCTGCAAGCATTCAACTCAAGAGAGAAGACAAGTAATATGGGCTCTAAATTAAATAAACAATCATGCATATAAGAGCCACTAAGCATTTTAAATACGGTCTTCTCGACCCCCAAAGGAAAGAAAAGAAAATAAAACTATTTACATGGGAAAGCTCCCAACAAGTAAAAGAAGAACAAGAAATCTTTTTGGGTTTTCATTTTAGTTACTACTACAAGCATGGAAACTAAACTAACTATTTTTTTTTATTTTTCTCAAGGTTTATCAAACACACAAGAAGAAAACTAGAAAAAGGAATTTAAACTAGCATGGATAATACAATGAAAGAGTATGAGCACCGACGACTAGTGTGTGAACATGAATGTAAAGTCGGTGAGAAATACGTACTCCCCCAAGCTTAGGCTTTTGGCCTAAGTTGGTTTAATACCAAGGACTGCCTGGCTGATGTCCATAAGTGAAACCGGGGTTATGCTGAGATGCAGCGGCAACCGCCTCCTGAGCTACATCGTGTTGGCGAGCTGCCTCCACTCCCCTCTCGTATTTAGCTGCTTCCTCTCTGGTGACAACATATCTTCCTTTCGCCTGATAATCAAAAAGGTAGGGAGCAGGAAGAGTAACAGGGACGACGTTGCATTTGTCATAGATTAGTCGATAATGGAGGAATTGTTCATTCCTCTCAAGAAAATGATGACTAAACATAGCTTCTTTATCCAAATAAACAGGAGGTATTATCATATCTCCTTCTCGTGGGGCTATACCAAGAAAATTAGCCACACGGGTTGCATAAATTCCTCCAAAGAAATTTTGCTTTCTACTATTATTCTGCAACCTACGTGCAACTATTGCCCCGAAGTTATAACCTTTAAAACCGAACACCGCACTCTTGAGGATACTCAGATCAGGTACACACATGTGACATGCTTCATCCTTACCGTTAATACATCTACCAATAAAGAGAGCAAAATAATGTATAGCAGGAAAATGAATGCTCCCTATGGTAGCTTGTGCTATGTCCCTAGATTCTCCCACAGTAATACTAGCAAGAAAATCTCTAAATTCAGATTTGTGAGGATCATTAATATTACCCCACTGCGGGAGGTGCAAGCAGTTGTAAAATCCTCTGAGTCCATGGTGTAAGATGTGTCATAAATATCAAATAGGACACTAGGAGAATTACGCGTATAGTTATATTTAAACCTCCGCACAAAGGAATCAGTCAATTGATAGTACTGAGGACACTTATCTTGTAAGAAGTTCTCCAGCTCAGCATTACGCACATACGCATCAAATTCTTCCTTGAAGCCTGCTTCAACCATAAAATCATCGGATGGCCACTCACAAGCCCGTACATATGCATCCCTCGGCAATTCAACGTCTTGCTCACGTATAGCAATCCTTGGCCCTTTCTTTGCCGAGGAACCACCTTGGTACATTCTCCTAAGCATATTTCTTTTTCTGAAAATTTCTAAAATTTTAGTAACTTCAAAATGAAAGTGCATAAAACCAAACAAGATTGATAGCAACTACTCCTACAAGTGCCTAGAGCCCATATCATGCTCAAGAATATGGTCACGTAAGCAGCAAAAATTTGCAATGAATAAAGTACTAGAACAAAAACTAATTGGACCAACGGAGGAGTCACATACCAAGCAACAATCTCCCAAAGCAGTTTTGTGAATGGAGCTTTGAGCTAAGAGATCGAAAATCGCAGTAAAACAAGCTAGAACTCGTGCTTGAGCTGGATGGGGATTTTTTGGGTAGAAGATGAAGTGTGTGGGTGCTGGCATAAGTGGAGGGGAGCCACCAGGGGCTCACGAGACAGGGGGCGTGCCCTACAGGGGGGGGCGCCCTCCTCTCTCGTGGCCTGGTGCTTGCCCCTCCTGCAGTGTTTTCAGTGCCTAAAATCCTCAAATATTCCAGAAAAAATCATACTAAATTTGCAGGGCATTTGGAGCACTTTTATTTTCGGACTATTTTTTAATGCATGGATAATTCAGAAAACAGACGGATAATACTATTTTTGCTTTATTTATTCTAAAAAATAGAAAGTAAAAAGAGGGTACAGAAGGTTGTGCCTTCTAGTTTCATCCATCTCGTGGTCATCAAAATGAACCCACTAACAAGGTTGATCAAGTCTTGTTAACAAACTCATTCCGAATAACACGGAACCGGAGAAATTTCGAATAACACTAAGTTACCTCAACGGGGATATAAAAATCCCCAACAATAAGAATATCATACTTTTTCTTGACAGTAGGTAGGGGAAATTCAAAACCTCCACAAATAATAGTTAGAACTTTTTCAATAGAATTGATGCTATGAACTTGAGATTGTTTCCTCGGAAAGTGTACCGTATGCTCATTGACATTAACATGAAAAGTGACATTGCCATTGTTGCAATCAATAACAGCCCCTGCAGTATTAAGAAAATGTCTACCAAGGATAATAGACATACTATCGTCCTCAGGAATATCGAGAATAACAAAGTCCGTTAAGATAGTGACATTCGCAACCACAACAGACACATCCTCACAAATACCGACAGGTACAGTAGTTGATTTATCAACCATTTGCAAAGATATTTCAGTAGGTGTCAACTTATTCAATTCAAGTCTACGATATAAAGAGAGAGGCATAACACTAACACCGGCTCCAAGATCACATAAAGCAGTTCTAACATAATTTCTTTTAATGGAGCATGGTATAGTTGGCACACCCGGATCTCCAAGTTTCTTTGGTATTCCACCCTTAAAAGTGTAATTAGCAAGCATGGTGGAAATATCAGCTTTCGGTATCTTTCTTTTATTTGTGATGATATCCTTCATATACTTACACTACAAAAAAATACACTTCCGTGATGATACGTGTTTGTCACAGTAGGTTGCATTTTTTGTCATGCATGTACATCCATGACAAATTTATGACAAAATCAAGATAGTCATACCTGTGCTGTCATAGAAGTGTTCCATGACATTACCAAAATTATCATCACGGAAGTGTCCACTTCCATGACGATAAATCGCGCGTCACAGAACTGCTTTCGTCAAGGGTGACCGACACGTGGCATCCACCATAACGGAACGCCGTTAAGCTATCGGGTCGGGTTTTGGATCCGATAACCCGTTAACAGCCCCGACCAATGGGGATTTTCCACGTGTAAAATCATCATTGGCTGGAGGAAACACGTGTCGGCTCACCGTTGGGGCAGATGTCATCTGCTCATTGGACCGAAGGCGCCTATGATACGGCGACACGTGGCACGGCCCAACAAAGGCCCATTCCTGTGAAAAGGCCGGCCCGTTTGACTTGGTCAAAAGGTGGCGGGGCGGCCCATGGAAAGCCTGTTAATGGCCTGTTCGCATATAGCCCATTTATAGCCCGCTAACCCAGGGCCCGTTATGCCCTATCCGAATTAGGCCCAGTAGCGTCATCTGGGCCATCCAATATGATTCAGCCTGTTTTAACTTCCGGCCCGTGTGTGGCCCATGACTTCTTTCGGCCCATATGAGGACCTTTGTAACTCTTGGCCCATTAACGACCCGTGGTGAAACTGGCCCGTAATGAACAGTGTATCACTTTATACCCATTAATGGCTCGTTATTCCATTGGGCCGTTTCTAGCCCAAGTTATCTTTCGGCCTTCTCAGGGCCCATTGATTCTTGGGCTCATTTGCAGCATTCGGTTACATATGGCCCGTTACTGTCATTTTCTGCTTGTGGGCCAAATTCAGCCCGTCGTTACAGTTGGCCCATTTGTGGACCGTTAATACGTTGGGCCGTTTTCATGTAAAAAAACCCGTTGGGTTGTTTTCGTAGAGTTATCAAATATGACCTATTAATGGCCCGTTATGGTCCACAAAAAGTATGGCCCATGATTGGCGAAATGATGATACGCCCCGTAGAAGGCCCATGGATCCTACGACCCGTATGAGGCCCATGGATAGTACGGCCCATAGAAGGCCCATGGACCCTAAGGCCCGTAGAAGGCCCATTGATCCCTAAGGCCCGTATAGAAGGCTGATGGATCCTACGGCCCGCATAGAAGGCCAATGGTCCTACGGTCGAACGAAGGCCCATGGATCATACAACCTGCAGGAGGCCCATGGTTACATCAGTCCGTATGTTGCCATGATTATTTTGGCCTAGTTACCAAAAATAGGGTATTGTGGCCACTAGAAAAACACAGAAAAAGAACTGCAGTGACTACAAGCAAACAACTAAACAAGACAATAAGGAAATAAATAAGCAAGCAATTAAGGCTAGCCTATTACCGCTATTACACATATTACATCCACTAGGCATCAAAGTTCGCCACCAGTGCAAATATAGGGAACAAAGCAGCATATTACATACACTTGGCCGTCAAAATTGGCCACCAGTGCAAATAAACGCGGCAGCAAAACAAGAGCATAACTGAAACAACTTTAGAAGATCTCAAGAAACGTTATCCTGGGTATCCACCATGCTGGCAATAAGCTTAGCAAGCTGATTAGCTTTGTCCTGTTTGGCGCTAAAATCCTCCAACGCTTGCTGTTGCACCAGAAAGTATGCATCTGAATGCTCCAAGGACTTCCGCAGTCCTTCCGCTTCTTTTCACAGCACAGCTGATCGATGTCTTTCAGCTTGTAGTTGAGACTCAAGAAACCGAACTGATTCAGACAGTGAGTTTGAATAGCTTGTGCAAGCAGTAGTGGCCAGTAACTCGAACACTAAACCAAGACGGGACTTTGGGGTTGTCTCATTGTCTTCAAGATAGTCTTCCTTAGCTGTTTTATCAGCTTTGTTGGAGACCAACAAGGATGTGTCACTATCCTGAACCTTATCTGCATTACTTCCTTTACCATTGCTTAATAAGGCACTCTTCCCCAATATTCTGTCAGCATTCTAAAAGAAGAAACAAGCAGACACATAACAAGTTTAGCATGTACTAGTATATGAAACTCATTTCGGTGAACCGGTTCATTAGTAAGGTGGACAGGATTAAACTACCAAGTCTTCTATTGCCAAGTACTAGTACATAATAAAAGCATCAAACAAACATATATCTATGTCCTATGGTCA
The DNA here is from genome assembly GCF_002162155.2 of Triticum dicoccoides. Taxonomy (NCBI): domain Eukaryota; kingdom Viridiplantae; phylum Streptophyta; class Magnoliopsida; order Poales; family Poaceae; genus Triticum; species Triticum dicoccoides. The sequence continues at coordinate 489,188,999 of NC_041389.1, read as the reverse complement.
CTGCATTGTCTTGCCAAATCAAAATAGAGACACGGTTCAAATCATATCAGTTCAAGACAAAGCAATAGTGAAAGAATACAAAGCGTGGGAAACTACACGGCACAACAAGATTTCAGATGGGTACCACGGGTCTATATGTACAACAACACTATTGGCTCTGTTGTGATGCTAGTAATGTGCATGATATGAAAGTCAATTGTATACACAATTGAAATTGAAATCAAAAGAGCTATTGATAAGAGCAAACCTGTTAAAGAAACATGCGTGAACATACCTGCCGTGCCATTGGAGTTTCGATTGGATCCTTCAATTTAAAAATAAGTTTGTATGAGTAAATACAATGATACAAGAGCAAAGCAATCATAGTTAAAAAAGGCACGCCTAAGCGAGCGCTTAAGCGCGCCTGGGCTCTAGGCGTTGGCAAAACGCATTACGCATAACTACGCTTAATCTGTGCATAACTGCGCATAAGCATGCGCTTTGGTCAGTAAAGTGCAAGGCAGTGGCAAAACGCACAATTAACGCCTAGCGCTTTTTTGAACTATGATAGCAATGGAATCTTAAATTAGAACAGTTGTTCTTTAGGTTTAGGCACTTGTTCTACATGAACAGAGTATAGTAAGACGCAAGAATATAATACTTAAAAATAGAAAATGAGCTCATAGACCTTGCCACATTCTTGGTTCGGGACCAGTACAGAACAAGGCGTTCCCAGTCATCGTCCAATAAATGTGTCTCAGGAGAACGTAAGGGAATTTGATGAGTTTCTTTCCCGGTGAAGTTCATTTTCTTCAGGTAATTCCGATACTGCCACCAAGCATTCTTGAAGATAGCAGAGGTATTAGCACAGGTTACCTCATCCTGAGTTTCCAAATTGGTCCTTCTCTATAGAGAAAAATGGGAAAATTTGCTGTATTATAACCATCATGGAGGTAGGATGTATGGGACGAAGCAAAGTAATTGCCATGAATAACATTACTTACACATAACTCCTGGACAAACACCTGCAACTGGCATTTCCCTTCATCTTCAGTATAATATTTCCAAGATGGGAAGATACGCACATATGATTTAACAACATCAAATGCGATAGATGCTAAACTACGGCTGGTTGGTTGTGCTTCCTCCAGGGGAATAGGCGTACTAACTGGTGGAGCTGGGGTTCACCGTGATAGTACCGGCCCTTTGGGTACTGGAGCTGCCTTAGTAACTGCTCTTGTTTGGGAGCTCTATGGTGGAGATGGTGCTGTGTCAACAGGAACTGGGTTACTATCGGCTGGGGTTGGGGTTAGATTGGGTGAAGCTGGTTCTCTGTCCATCGTAGTAGGGGTACAATCTGCGAGAGTTTGGGTTATGTGTGGTAGGGCTGGTTCTTGTGCATGTACAACTGGGGTGCTATCTCCACCAATAGGTAGCACTGTTTTATTTGAAGACCGTGTTTTTATTCCGCTAGATACTGGCGTCACCCGCTCCAATTCAAACGACTGATAAACAGGAAGCATACTTGAATGTACAAACATTGTATGAGAGATAGATGCAATAGATAGTGTGGAAAAAAGAGGGCATGAAATAGTTGACATGTATATTGTTTAACTAAAACGGATAGCATGACATAATTTCACATATATGATGTCTATCTAAACTGGATAGCATAGCATAACATAATTCAAAGATATGATGAATAACAAAACATGATCGCATGACATAATTCACCTACATGTTATCTAAGTAATCAGGATCGCATCATTTAATTCACATATGTGATTTATATGCTAAACAGAGGGCATTCGATATGATGTCTGAACTAAGAAAATGGTGTTGAATATTGTGTATATGATGTCTAAACTATGCAATGCAAGACACCGTATGCATGATATGAGCAGTATAACCGTGCCAAGTTAGAGCATACACCTCAGTAGGGGAATATGATTGGTCATCTGTCTCTGAATCCATCTCTGAGGAGCTATCGGGACCCAACAAGAGATCTGCTTCGATAGGTAGCACTGTCTACTCTGAAGGCCTTGTTTTCACTCCAGATTTTTCCATCTTCCACCCAAATGGCTGATTCACAGGAAGAGTAGTTTAATGTACAAACATTGTCGACAAATGGAAATGTAATGAAGAAAAGGATGGGCAAGATATCATTCAAATATATGATGCCTGGTTAAACAGGATGGCATTGCACATTTCACATATACTATGGCTGGCTAAAAGACATGAGACTGCATAATTCCCATATATGATATAGAAACTAAACAGGTGGCATTACAGAACATGTCTAAACTAAGAAGATGACATATATGATGTCAAAAGTAGGCACTGCAAGGCAACATATGCATGATATGACTAACATCATCATGCCAAGGTAGAGCAAACACCTTGGGGGGTAAATAGGAGTGGTCAACGGCGTCTGAATCCGCCTCAGAACAGATATCTTCCTCTGGATTACAATCTGGAGAGGGGTGGGGAGGGTTTGCCATTGAACCCACCATGGAGCGATGTCTGCATGACATTGTATTTCCGCGCAAAACTCTTCTCTTTTTCTCTACATGTTCAGCATGACTGTGTACAATATCTGACATGCATACGAAAAAATATGGTGAGATTATGTAAGGAGAGCATGCAGAAATTTAGAGTGATGGTAACAACCAGTGGATGGATCCAAAAATAATGATAGCAGGCTGATGATTGCTTTAAATTAATAAAAAGACAGATGATGATTGCTTTAAATTAATAAAAAGACAGATGATGATTGCTTTACTATTTGTTTTCCACCCAAGATGAACAACATAGGCATACCCTAGGTGAACCAGATATTTGACAGACATACTATTCATTGCTGCCTTGATATGTGCCCCACAACTAATTTAGAACTCAAGTTTGAACATGAATTTGGACCTGAGTTGGGAGTCCAAGAGCTGAACATGACGATAAAGTAGCAGGTAAGTTTAAGCAATGCATAACATAAGCAGAAACAAAAGAGTGCGACCTCTCTTGTGGACCCATGTACTCCTCAGGTTCATCTGCTGAGTCGATGATGGTGATGCCGTTGGGGTGCGTGACGGCAGCAGGGAAGGAGATCTGAGGCGGCGAAAGACGGTCAGGAGTCGTGATGTCTGGTTTGGTGGATGCTTCTGTTGATGGAGCAGCTCAGGTGAGGTGGACGATGTCGCGGCAGGAGCAAGACAAACCACACAAAGTTCCCTTCGACACGTACCTGTAACTGAAGTAATTCTGTAAGGGCTCATTTGGCTTGCATGATTCTTAAAACGCAGGGATAGGAAAAACACCGGAATAGGATAGGAAAATGCACATGGTAAGCAGAGCATTTGTAAACACATGATTTCTATCAACTTGGGTGTTTGGTTTACAGGAATTGGAAGAGCAGAGGAATGCAAAGAAACATGACCAAAATAAAGAGAAACCATATGAAAGCGTGTACAGTTAGAATGTTATTCTGGCACTAATGCACTTGGTCTTGTTTTCATGCATAGGATTTTGAAAAGTAGGTCCAGGTGGATGTTTTGCTTCATTCCTTTCAACAAAATGCATGAATAATTGAATAGTAGAGTGCCATTGGAAAATTCCCTATTGCTATGTTTTTCCGTTGAACCAAAATAGTGTTGGAAATATGCCCTAGAGGCAATAATAAAAGGGTTATTATTATAGTTCCTTGTTCATGATAATTGTCTTTTATTCATGCTATAACTGTATTATCCGGAAACCGTAATACACGTGTGAATACATAGACCATAACATGTCCCTAGTGAGCCTCTAGTTGACTAGCTCGTTGGTCAACAGATAGTCATGGTTTCCTGACTATGGACATTAGATGTCATTGACAACGGGATAACATCATTAGGAGAATGATGTGATGGACAAGACCCAATCCTAAGCATAGCATGAGATCGTGTAGTTCGTTTTGCTAGAGCTTTTTCAATGTCAAGTATCTCTTCCTTAGACCATGAGATCGTGTAACTCCCGGATACCGTAAGAGTGCTTTGGGTGTACCAAACGTCACAACGTAACTGGGTGACTATAAAGGTGCACTACAGGTATCTCTGAAAGTGTCTGTTGGGTTGACACGGATCGAGACTGGGATTTGTCACTCCGTATGACGGAGAGGTATCTCTGGGCCCACTCGGTAATGCATCATCATAATGAGCTCAAAGTGACCAAGTGTTTGGTCACGGGATCATGCATTACGGTACGAGTAAAGTGACTTGCTGGTAACGAGACTGAACGAGGTATTGGGATACCGACGATCGAGTCTCGGGCATGTAACGTACCGATTGACAAAGGGAATTGTATACGGGGTTGTTCGAATCCTCGACATCGTGGTTCATCTGATGAGATCATCGAGGAGCATGTGGGAGCCAACATGGGTATCCAGATTCCGCTGTTGGTTATTGCCCGAGAGCCGTCTCGGTCATGTCTACGTGTCTCCCGAACCCGTAGGGTCTACACACTTAAGGTTCGGTGACGCTAGGGTTGTATGAATATGAGTATGCAGCATATCGAATGTTGTTCGGAGTCCCGGATGAGATCCCAGACGTCACGAGGAGTTCTGGAATGGTCCGGAGGTGAAGAATTATATATAGGAAGTGATATTTCGGCCATCGGGAAAGTTTCGGGGTCGCCCGGTATTGTACCGGGACCACCGAAAGGGTCCTGGCTACAACAGATGAGTTAAAAACTGTTGACTCTGAACTTAACTGTCGAAACTGAAATTAACTGTGGAATCTGAATGCTACTGTCGAAACTGAACGCAATGGTAGCAGAGAGACACTTGACATGTAGTTTAGGGAGGGCCTGCAGTTCATCTTCAACCTGCACACCCCTGAGCCGCCTGCCACCACCGGCCAAACCACCGGCCCCAGCGCCGCCTCGCCGCCCCGAAACAACTCGCCACCGCCGCCCCGGCCAGCCCTCTAGCCCCCACCCCCACCCCCACCCTGAACCCTAAGATAGATAGTGGGGTACCTCTTCGGCGAGCCCCCGTCCCCGCTGCAGGTGGTTCTTCCTTAACTCCGGCGAGCCCCCCTCCCCAACCCCTGAAAATTGACTGACCCAAAAGTCGATTCAGTCGACTGAAGTGTGGCTTAATCAGAGTAGAGCAGCAGCACGAGCGAGGGAGAGAGCAGAAGCAGCAGCTGGGCGAGCGAGCAATCGAGCGAGAGCCGGAGCAGCAGTAGCAGCTCGAGCGAGCGAGTAAGAGCCGGAGCAGCAGTAGCAGATCCGGCTGGTATGGCCGCCGCCGCCGAAGGGGCCTCGCACTGGGGGAGAGCCGCCGTGGAGATGTTGCCCGCGGCGTCGGCTTCAAGGTAGCCGCTCCATGGCGGTGCAGGATGGAGCACTGTCGGTGCTGGGAGGTTGAGTTATGGAGAAGGTGCGACGCGATGAGTGTACAACCTCTTTGGTGGCGCCGAGTAGGCCTCGGCTTCGTCCGAGGAGTCGGCGAGGATGCTGCGGTTCCGGTGGAGCAGGCTAAGGCGGCGCTGTGGGGATGGAGCAGCCGCGATAGACGAGGCGATCATCGTAACAACTCCTTGGAGGTGGAGGACGGGGCGGCTGAACTGGCGGGACGATGAGATGGACGATGGATCCTCATCCGGGGAGGTGGACGAGGGACGTCGAGCTATTGCGGTGGACGACATCGTCGGGGAAGAGGCTCGCGGCTGGAGCGGAGAGGTTATGGCGGCCTGGGATCAAAAGTACCCCCCACCGATTTGAACTAGCGGCCCTTTCGGCTCAGGGTTAGAAGGGGGATTTCGCATGTCGGGATTTGGCAGCTGGTGGGAGTCTTCGCGCACGTTGTAATTTCGGGATAGCAAGGCGCGGGTTGTGAAGGCGCCAGTTTTGGGAGCACGATATCTGAATTTTCGGGATATAACAAGACGCGGGTTGAATTTTAGGGACAAGCCTAACGTGTAGTAATATTGTACTTGTACGTACCAAATCAATTCGCACTTCCCTCAACCAAAAAGAAAACGAAAAAATAAAACTATTCACACCACACAAAGAGAGAGTCTTGCCCCGTTTTACTATACAAATGTTATTCAAAGCTACTCCCTCCTTCCATCTATATAGGGCCTAATGCGTTTTTCGATGCTAACTTTGACCAAATATTAGAGCAATGATATATGACATGCAACTTACACAAAGCACACCGTTAACTTCGTCTGTGAAAGGTTCTTTCAATGATATAATTTTCACATTGTGCATGTCATGTACTATTAATCTTGTCAATAGTCAAAGGCGGTCTTAAAAATCTCATTACGCCCTATATAGATGGAAGGAGGGAGTATGAAACCATGTTATGTCTGATTTTTTTTGCTTTGCTGTATAATGCATGTAACCTACTCATACCAACATTTTAGTGCATTTCAAATGTCTATACTACCGCTGCAATTCGAACTAAATTTGAATTCGTTTCTCTATTTCAATAAGAATGTACAATCATGATTGTTGCCAACTTCAACCATCATTCGTGTATTACCTTAATAACACACCACATGATTACTATAGAGATAGATATGAACTATGTGTAGTACATGAACTCGAATTCTATTTTTTGAATACACTTGATGTTGATTCCAAATAATAGTACATTTGATGTACTAACTATATATTCATAATCTAAACCACGTTCCATACGTACACCGTGTTTATCACACAAAGTATAGTGCCCCGCCCCCTACATTATGACAAGTATTTAGACCTAAGTTGCAAAAGCCACACATTAGCCCAAATTATAATCAATGTTGTACATTATGATATCTTCTTCAAGTATCCGTATCCACCTTTTTATAATGAATTATGATCTTTGTTCGTCTTTTACACCTTCACAATCCTCTTCTATTTGTAGCTAGCTAGCGCTAACTTTCTATCGTGCATGCACACGCCCGCCCCCCTCACACACCCTTAGCGTCCCCTCCATCGCGCATGTTCATTATTTCTCTTTAGGTCGTCCACCAGCGGTGTGTGTAGGCCCCCGGCTCCTTCTTTCTGGCACACACCGGTCGATATACCTCTCTAGCCAAGTGTGCCTACAACAAACACATATATACTTCCCCTCTTCTCTTCTCACCGTCCATGCCCCCATATGTCCAATACGATTCCACGCAGATGCACACTCCCGCCCTTCTTTTCATTAGTCACATGCTCGCACACTCCTCCCCCTCGACATGGTAGGCCTCTCGCACCACCTCCTAGCCACACTCTCTCCCCCTGTCTGCCTCTCCGGACCTTATTTGCTTCTAACACATGCAGGCGTGTATATGAACTGATCTCCCTACATATAGCCAGGTCAACTATAATTCGTTTTCACCAAGCACCGATACACTTACCTCGCTAGTTATGTCTCTCCTTTTCTCGGACACACGACGGTTGATCTTCCTATGTAGTTATGCATGCTTACCACAACCATATCTTCTCCCCTCATCATCCTTGAATACCTCCCGACCCGTCTCTCACACGCACGTGCATAGACAGACAGACATCCCCCGCCCTCTCTTATTGATATTGCACTCATACCCTCCGTTTGTCTAGCAGGCCTCTCCCACCATTTGTGAGACGCCACTCCACCACCAACCCTCCGACGCTCTACCTTTGTCTTTTTCCCAACCTTATTCCTCCGCTACACATATCCATGGATGTCGATCGATCTCCCTCAATACATAGCTAGGTATCTCTCCTTCCCCAGACATATACTAGTCGACCGGTCTCTACCCCCCCACACACCGATAGTCGAACGTTGTAGGTAGGTATCCATGCCACGGAGAAGAACTGCACCTCTGCCCTCTCAAATTCCAGTAGGCCAACCGCCTTGTATCTTTGACGTGGGAAAACACAAATTCGATGGCACTCTTTATCGATCGCACAGCCACACACTTCATCCCTGTTTTCAATTCTATCGATATCTCACGTCCATGACTCCATTTCACACACATTGCATATGTTACATTTTTCTGATTGTGATATCATCAACACATTGCCTCTGTTTCGCACAAACCATCTCTCTCACACCCACCCACGTACGTACCTGCACCTAAAGAAGAAGTGCACGCAGGACGCACATACTCATGCCTCGTTCCCGGCCACACCCGCGCGGGTACACGGTGGAGTTCGTTTCTGTACGAAAAGGCAGCCCACGTGATAATTTGACGCGTGTAGCGGTTGTTTACTCGAAGGAGGGTCGGGTACCACGCCTAGAATATAAAACGATTGCCATGGGAAAAATGGAAAATGGGTTTGTCTCTCGTGAGTCTCGTCACACAATCTCACACAAGGCCGTCGTGGCCTCTCTCTCTCAGCGTTGGTCAGTGATCCGGCCGCATCCCATCCGCCGATGAAAAGGGAGGATGTGCATCGTCTCTCTGTTTGACGGCGTTGAGGCAGCTCATCCCGATCTGTGGTACCCATCGTTCTCTCTGACCAAGCTCCGACGCGGGTAGGGCCTTCGCCACTTGCTCATTACCGCAGTATGGGCAGATCCCGGCCGCTGGCGCCCTCCTAGTAACATCCCGACGACCCTCAGGTACAACTTCCTCTGGCCTTGCTCCACTGCCCATCTTCCCACTTTGCTGCATGTGGATCTTCTTTAGTTGTTTGCTTAAATCGTATCTCGGCCGGCGGACTTTCCATCTTGCAATCTCGTCCTCAAACCATTTTTGATAAACCACCATGTGCTATCTTTCCCTTTTTACATGGAACATGCTTCTTTTTTGTCGGCATATGTGTCTTCAACTCGTGTTATTGGGCAGTAATTGTTTCCTTTCGACCTCCTTTTGCAAACAGGGCTATCCATTTTCACCTCGTTGCTATTGCGACCTTTTGGTGAACTGCACAAATCACTTTTCTGAAGGGTGTTTTGTGCAGTTCCGCGAAAATGTCACACGGGCAACGTTTTTACATTTCTGTGGGACTGCGGAAAGGGAGATTGGTTTTGCTATCCTCCTCATCCAGCTCCGTGCCTAATCTTCTCCGACAAGAAGTTAGTCCTAAAGAGAGATCGTAGAGGTGATCGGCTTCTATTTATCTGTGTTATGTTTCATCATCTAGTTCCACTATTATTGTAATCACACTGACTGGATATCTTTGCAAACAGGGATGGTCCGCCCGATTTTAGTGGAGCTGCACAAAATGATCGGATTGTGGTGTCCTTCATACACCTCTTTTTTGGCTACAGAGCTGTGTGAAACTAGCTGCCAAGCAATGAACACTGTGCCAAGGAAATGGAGCCATGCCTACGAACAACATCGATCAATTATATTTTTTTCTTTATTTGTACACCTTCTCACAACTTTGTCTTCAGTTGTGATGTGAATATTGGCGCTGATCTGCGAACCATTGAGATGCATTAGCCATGGTAGTTTCATTTGCATTTGATGGAATGTTGTAACGAGATAATCTCGAGGCAAGACACATGAATCCTAAGTTGAAACCTTTTTTTTCCTGTGGGAACCAGAGTTGAAACCTTCATAGCATCACAGTACAATTTCATCAAAATTATGCGTACATATAAACAAATCCCGAAGGATTGATAGCAATGCCAGAAACAATTCAACTTCGTTTCGCCGACATGTTGGACATCCTTTATCCGGCTCCACCTGCCATGCAGCAATATTGAGTGCACAACACAACTTCAGGGAAAGATTCACCCCGGTCGTTGCACCGCAGTAGTAATGACTAGTGAGCAGTCAAATCACAGAGCCCCACCTTCACCATAGTAAGTTGCTTGGACGAAGCAACCATCATTTCTCTATTCCTTGAATCCGCTGGTACTCCCATATTCCCATAGTAAAGTTGCTCGGGCAAATCAACCATCATTATATCCGCTCACGTGTGATGACCACAGGAGCTATCCATTCAGATTGCATGTTAAAAAAAATAAAGGTCGATAACTAATGCAGCAAACTTTCAAAAAAAAACTAATGCGGCACTTCGGGCCAACGCGGCCAGATCGCATTTTGCACGAGAAATTACACACCATGTTTCATTGACATGTGGTCCTGTTCCAACATATCAGTGAGACGACAACGAGTAGTAGGAGTATTTCCGAACCGACGTGTAGGCCGGGGCGCCCCTTCGTGAACCGTGGCAAACTGGCAACCGTCCACCGCTACTTCGCCTTTCCCTCTCGATTTGGAACTACTGTCGCACGCTCTTCCTCTCCCTCCTCCATTTTCCTTCAGCCCTTCACGCTTTCTTCTGCCATTGTTCGATCGTCTTCTCCATGGAGGGAACAGGACGGAAACGACCCCGTTATTCTTGCCTCGATATGAAAGATGACATGGTGGAGGAACTCATTGATCGGTGCGACGTCATCACCTCAGCTAGCATGGCAGGTTCGTTCAAGCCCATTCTTGACTCAACTAATAACATCATTACAAGGAACCCAAGAGTCAAGGAACGGTTTGATCTCCCCTATCTTCTTTGCCGTGACCCTGATGACCGGCGCCGTCACGACGGAGGCCTCGCCCTATGCAAGTTGATGCCGCTTGATAATGATACATATGATGTTAAGATGCCATCGCTTGAGGACAAGGCCTGGACAGGCGCAAATGGAGATTGGGTTGTTTACATTGGGTCCAACTGCGAGTGGGAACTTGTGAATGTGTACACTCGTGACCGGGTTCCACTTCCAAAAATCTCAGCAGACTGCCCAGAGGTTGAGCACACCGGTATTGTACGCACGTTCAAATACAATCATGGTGACTGTCTTCTATGGAAGATAGTAATTTCTCGAGTTCCCACCCGCTCTTGGAATTACAACAACTATGAAGTTGTTGCTATCTTCGACAAGCTTGTTGCCGTCATTGCTGGTTTGACTCGATGGACATTGCTCAAAAATCAGATTATGTACACGGATGAGTACTGTGATGCAATTGAATATGAGGGCCTTGTGTTTGCTGCCACCACTCGTGGCATTGTTTTTGCATGGAATCGTTATGATTTCGGTACGTTTGTCTTCCACCATAATTATAATTGTTTCATCCACATGCATGCGGGTTAGCAAGTTTCCCTTTACTAATTAACCTTCTTCTTGTGTTTCCAAGGTCCTGTGAAAATTCCACCACCTATACTTGAAAAATTTTATAACCAAGGGGGAGATGACGATGGTGATGATCACGAGCATGAGGACGAGCAGCGCCCATATACTCGTTGGTGCCTGGCAACTAATTCCGATGAAACGTGCATTGCAATAGGTTATCGGATGAGGCCAATCATCAACAATAGTAGTACACTATTTGTACTAGCTTCACATGCTTCACGCGTCGTGCGGGTGTTTTTACTGTAGCCATATTGTACTATGTAACCAACACCTCGAATCCTCGATACTAGTAGTACTATATAGTAAGTAGTAGGAGTAGTAGGGTGGCATGGGCCAGAACAAGCATTCACGTCCAGGAGTACGGCACACACTACCAGCACGACTTCCATCTGACACCATATTTCTTGGAGTCCGTGCTAGAGCAATCTCTTCAACCTTTCATCATTTCTCTAACTCAGCCATCACGCGGCGGGCGAGGTGGGGGTTTGCCGATAGTCGGTTTCCTCAACTATGGTCCCACTTGTAAGGCCAACTCCAACGCTCTATCAATAGATGTACTCTTCTTCCCAATACAAAAACTTGCATCCATTCTACTCCCTCTGTTCTACTATCTCCGTCCTAGTTTATAGGCCCCCTTTGTAGTTTGTGTCAAATTTTGACTAAAGATTTAACTAACAAAATGTTAATGCATGTCAAGAAAAATTATCTCATTGGATTTGTATTTGAACATAGTTTTCAAAAATATAATGTTTGGTGACATGCATAAACATTTTATTAGTTTAATCTATGGTCAAAATTTGGCACGAAATATAATGGGGACCAATAAACCCGGACGGAGGTAGTATTTGTCAAAATATATATGTATCAGACATGTTTTAGTATATAGGCACATCCATTTTTGGACAAATGGAAGTCAAGTATTTTGGAACGGAGGGAGTACACAATAAATTTTTTAAGTTAGCACAACTAGTCTAATCCGAGAGCACAACCGAAGATTTGGTCGGGTTCTTCCTCCTTTTGCCGACACGTGGGACATCTAGCATCCAGGTCGTGTCATGAAAGAAAATAGAGTGGTAGTTGATAAGTTGAAGCCACGAGATGTGCATCTTGGGTTAAACTGTAAATAGAATCTTACTACTCTTGAGTAACTCCAAAAGCGGCCATCGAAGATATTTCTTGGATTTGTTTTTCATCACCAGCACGTCGAGGTGAAAGATGTACAGGTTCAGTGGGTCCTCTTGCGTTTTCCCTGACATGTGGGGCCGCATGTGAGCAAACAGACGATGGGCTCCGCGCGTCCGCTGGCTGGCTGAGAAGAGAGATAGAGGAGTGCTGAGCACGGACTGCAGGAAATTTGTTCTACGTAACCAGCACCTTGATATTTGCGTGTGGTTGTTTCTAGAATAAAAAAAGGAGGTACCTCTACATATGTTACTCCCACTACGCCTAGCCTAAGGTTAGTAGGTGACCTTGCGCTTGGCTCTTCGCCTCTTCCGGAAGTCGATGGTTCTACAGAAGTGCTTCTGGCAATCTGACACCAAATAAACTGCTGCACGTCCACCGCTTGTAAGCAAAAGTTTCTCCTCGTGCTGCGAGCCACCGCGCACACGTTGGCGAGGGAGAAGGCGTAATCAAGCTTCTCGTCGTTCTGCGAGTTGACGGGACACATCAAAGTTATTTACTAGTAGTACGTACTCTCTCCAAAAAAGGGTTGACCATGTCATTGCTACCATCCCGTGCTCCGTTGTTGAGTACATGCACTATTCATGTGCCATTCACGTGCCATCGAGGAGAAAAAATATTGCGTAGGTGCCATCGAAGTGCACGACTCACTTACGAAAAAGGGTTT